>NC_022016.1:75998219-76005443 GCF_000317375.1 Microtus ochrogaster | reverse complement strand
CACAGAGATCCGCCTGCCTCTGCCTCCCGAGTGCTGGGATTAAAGGCGTGCTCCACCACCGCCCGGCCACACCTGACTTTTTAAGTGGGTTCTGGGACCTGAACTCAGGTCTTCATACTTAGATAAGCACTTTACCTGCTGAGCCACTCTCTAGCCCTCTGGTTGCTGCTGTTTGACAGTGTCCAGAACAGTAAACATACTGCTTTCCATAGAGCCCCTTCCCTGCTTGAATAACCTAACAGGTATTTGGGACAGAGCTGGCAAGGCAGTCACCACCTCAGCTTGAATGTTCGTACTTGAAGTTCAGCTGTTTTCATGAAGTTACTTCTGAGTGTGTCAGATGTCTTTGGTCTGATTTTACAGCACTGAAGTGATTATTGTTGTAAATGACTTACTCGGCTTTAATGGTCTTTCCTTGTTTTGTTGATTTGTTTGAGAATCCCTGTTTTGTACAGCCCAGGCTACCCTCCTGCCTCCTGCCTCCAAGTGCTGGATGGCATGTACAAACATGACCGGCACTTAATTTCTTTTTAGATTTATTTTATTTTTAATCTTGTGTATGTGTGAGTGTGGGTGTCTGAGGTGTTGGATCTCCTGTAGCCAGAGTTTGAGACAATTGTGAGCCCCCAGACATGGGTGTTGTGAATTGAGCTTGGGTCCTCTGGAAGAGTAATACGCACTCCTAACCGCTGAGCCTTCCCTCCAGCCCCTTGATTGTTCTTTAGGGAGTGGATTTGGAGCTAACTTCATACTGAAGTTAGTTCTTTTCTAAGGGAGGAAGATATTTTTACAGTATAGGAGGAAAGTGACGGCAGGGTTAGTTAGTCACAAGGCTGTGCAGGAAGTCACAGCAAGGGATCAGCTGGTCACATGACAGGTGAAGTCAGGAAGCAGACCAATGCCAGTGCTGGTGCTCAGCTTGTGTTCTCTTTGTGAAGGAGTCCAAAACCCCAACTACTGAATGATGCCACCTACAGGTGGGTTTTCCCACCCCAGTTAACCCACTCTGGTAATCCACACGGGCACACCCAGCGGCTAACCTAATCTAATAACCCCTTACAGATGTGCCCGCCAGTTTGTCTCCTAGGTGAGTCTGGATCCTGTCAGGTTGACAGTATTAACCCTCACACTCCTTTTTTTTTTTTTTAATCCAGCTATATTTTTTAAAACACGTGAAAGCCAGGTTTTCCGAATTAGGCCTGTGGTCCTTTCCAGTTACAAGGCAAAGCAGAAGGATCATCACACGCTTCAACTGGCCACTGTGATTTCAGTGTGTGGGTTTTCCCATCAGTAGTCTTGTGCTCTATTGCAAGGAACACAGTAGAAGTAGTTAGGAAAGGGGAGGGAGCAGGAGCAGGAGGAGGAAAGGGAGTGGGAACTGGGATTGGTATGTAAAGTGAGAAAAGATTGTGTTTTTTTTTTTTAAAAAAAAACTAAATAATTAATTTTAAAAATGCAAAAAAAAAAACAGAGAGAGAAATAGTCTTTTCTGCTGGGTGATGGCAGTGCACGCCTTTAATCCCAGCATTTGGGAAGCAGAAGCAGGTGGATCTCTGTGAGTTTAAGGCCAGCCTGGTCTATAAGAGCTAGTTCCAGGACAGTTAAGGCTGTTACACAGAGAAACCCTGTTTCAAAAAAAAAAAAAATCAACAACAAACAAAAAAGAAGAAGCACCCTTTCTTCCCATCCTGGTTTTCAACTTCTTAGGCCTAACAGTAAAACTCAGAGTCAGACTGACTTCTTTTGACTTCTTTGTTGAACTTCTTTGTTCATATTCCATACCCAATCAAGTGACAGGCATTGTCTGTTTTTCTTTTAATCTGACAGATTTTCACTATTTTTTGAGCTATTAACACTTTCCATAACCCCTGTCTGTTCCCTACATTATTCTCATCTCATCCCCTCCTCTCACTTACACTTTTGTTCTTGTTCTTGTTGTTTTGTTTTCGAGACAGGGTTCCATTGTGTAGCCCTGGCTGTCCTGGAACTCTCTCTGTAGACCAGGATGGCCTCATACTCACAGGTACCTGCCTGCCTCTGCCTCCCTAGTGCTGAGATTAAGGTGTGCACCACCACTGCCCAGCTTACTTACACTTTCTCGTCACTTAGTTTTCATAAAGAAGTCAAATCTGTTAAAACAGGCCAGAAACCTCCTCAGAATCAAAGTTTGTGGTATCAAGTGTGGTGACTCAAATTTGTAATCTCAGCCCTGAAAAGGCTGAGGCCAAAGAGTTTTGAAATCAAGGGTAGCCTGTCCTGCATAGTAAGTTCTAACTCAGCCTGGGCCATGTAACAAAACCCTGTCTAAAAAAGAATGAGAGAAATAAAAAGAAGAAAAAAACATCAGACCCTCTACTGGTGACCTATAAGAACCTATGGCATCCTGCTATATACACCGTCACCCTAGACTTGACTCTGCTTATTTTGCTTCAGGCATACTGGATAGTGTGCATGCTCCTTCAGATTCTCACTGAGAACTGAAATGTTTAGAAATACAAGAACAAAACGAGTTTGAGTCTGACCTTCCTGCAAATTAGTGGCAATAAAGCAGAGTGGTCATTTATTTAGTGTTACATGGTAGGAGTATAGGAAGCCGTCGGCTTCACTGCCTGTGGCTTATTGTACTGAGAGACAGGATGCAGTCAGTCCGGGCTTCCATTGCACATCCTCTCAGTGTTTAATAAGCAAGGTCATTCAATATTGGCATTATTTCCATTTTGTGCTATTTTTATTACTATAAATCAATTTCTACCATTTTTATCATGTTTTAATTCTACTTTAATCTGCTTTGCCCAGGACTTCAGAAACTACCAGTATACTTTGCCAGTAGTTCAAGGTTTGGTGGTTGATATGGAAGTTCGGAAAACAAGCATCAAAATCCCCAGCAACAGATACAATGAGGTAAGACATTACCACAAGGGAAATTTTTTTATAATTGAAAATGCAAATAAAAGTAAGAAGTGCATGATTGTATGTGAATTTTATCTTCAATTGATAGTAAGCTCAGTTTATATTAGTACTTGTCTTGTTCGTTTATGTAAAATTTTCTTATACAAAAATAGAGTGATAAATTCTGGACTTCTAAAGTGATTGTGTCATTTTATTTTTCAATATTGTGATAGATTTACATTTTTATTAAAAACTATAAAGTTAGCTATACCATATCAATGAAATTTGTGGTGGTATTGTTTCCTTTTTCTCTCATACAGCAGATGCTCTGCTGTTCTTTTTAATTGAAAATAAATTTCGTTTCTATACATTGTTTTTATTATGGTTTCCCCTCCCCCAACTTCTTCCAGATCCTCCCTGACTCCCCACCCACTCAAATCCACACTTTTTCTCTCATTAGAATGCAAACAGGAATCTAAAAAAAAAAAATAATAAAGTATAAATAAAATATCATAAAATAAAAACAAACTGGAATAGGATAAGTAACAAACTACCAGGAAAAAAAGCACAAGAAACACAGATGCAGAATCAAACATACATATTCACACAGAGAGATCCCAAAAAAAACACAAAACTGGAAATCATGAGATATATGTATGCAAAAGGCCCAAAAGAAAAAAAGAATAAAAAGAATGCCAAATAAAGCATTATGAAACAAGGAATGTCCTAAAATGCCATTGAGTTTGTTTTTTGCTAGCTGTCTGCTGCTGATCATGGAGGTCTGTCCTTAAGCGTGGTTTATTTTCCCAGTGAGACTCCACTGGAAAAAAGCAGTTCCTTGACTAGCAGTAGCTTCTGGACTAAGGACGGTGTGTCCACCTTCCCTCTCAGGGATAGGACCTGTACATGCTGCCACAGCCTCTGGGTTCTTATGTATCCATCCTGCTGTCTCGTTTCCCTGGTGTTCTCCATCCCCACTATGTAGTCGGAGGCCGCTTCTTCGTTTCCCGGCTGCCCAGATCCAAAATAAACACACAGAAACTGTATTAATTGCAGTACTATTTGGCCAATAGCTTAAGCATATTTCTAGCTAGCTCTTATGTCTTAAATTAACCCATTTCTATTAAGCTGTGTATCATCACATGGTGTGGCCTACCGGTAAGGTTCTGTCCAGCGTTTCTCTCCTGTAGCAGCTATGAGGCATCTTTCAGACTCCACCTATTCTCTCTGACTCCAACTTCTTTCTCCCAGCATTCAGTTTAGTTTCCCTGCCTAGCTCTGTTCTGCTCTGCTGCAGGCCCATGCAGCTTCTTTATTCATTAGTCAGTAAAGGCAGCACATACACAGAAGGCTCCCACACCACCACTGGCTCCTAAAACAGTTTCATTTTCTCTCCCATAGGGTTCCCTGAGCTTTGAGGGGAGGGATTTGATGGCAATATCCCATTAGGACTGAGTGTTCTAGGTTCTCTCTCTCTGCACTTTGTTTCATTGTGGGTCTCTGTTTTTGTTCCCATCTACTGCAGAAGGAAGCTTCTCTGATGATGGCTGGGCAGTGCAGTGATCTATGAGTATTGCAAAACATCATTAGGAGTCATTTTATTGCTAAACTCTTTTAGCAGAACAGTAGTGCTTGGATTTCCCCTAAGTCCCTGGCCTATCTAACCTCAGGTTCTTGACTCTCTGAGCAGTGTTGAGTATGGGTTCCATCTCATGGAGTGAGCCTTAAATCCAATTAGATAACTTCCATAGACATTGTGACAATTTTGCACCAGTATATCTTTCAGGCAAGTCACTGTTATGCCCAGATGGCGGGGACCCCCAAAAGACCACCATGGAGACCAAATCCTGTATGTAAAAGCAAAGAGCCTTTATTCAAGTTCAAAATTGGACTCTCCATGTGTCCAACACATTGGTACGATAAGAGAGCCTCGAGCTCAGTTGGGGTGGGGATTTTATTATAGCAGACGTTGGAGTGAGGGATTTCTAAGGTTCAGGACCCCTGATTGGATGACATTTGTCTAAGAGTGTCTTGGTGAAAGGGGATGGGTGTGTGCTGGACTAAGGGAACATCAGTTGATCCTGTCTACAATGGTTGGAACGTTAGGACTTTCTTTCCCCTTGTATGGTCTGTTCCTGGGTAGTGCTTGGGTGGTCTCAGCTTATGGTCTTTCCTGGAACCAGGTATTGCCTTAAGGTAATCTGAAACTCAGGCCTCTATTGAGCTTGTCACAGCTGAGTCCTACAGTCACCGTTGTAGATCACAGGGTTTATAGCTAGGTTGATGTTTACCTTTCTCCTTTGGTATCAGCAGAGTCCCTTCTTATCTTAGTACCATGAACACTAGTCTTTAGGGGTGAAAGCACTAGGAAGGCACCAGCTCAACTTCTCCATGTTCATCAAGTTCTTTAGGCATTGTCTTCAGCAGTATGGTTTTACCATCAGTTTGTAGTGAGCAACCAAAAGCCTTGGCAATAGCATGAATTGTTTGGGAGTGTCTCTGGGTCCCCTTTGGCCAACAACTTGATTATCTGTAAACCATTCCTGGAACTGGAGGTTTCATTTGGTAATGAGAGATGTCTAGTTAGGCATATACTGCCAAGCCCACCTTTTTTATTTGGGTGTTAGGAAATCCAGATTCAGGTCCCCATGCTCACACATCAAGCCTATTTTTTCTCACTGAGCCATCTCTCTTGCCCTGTACGTAGCCTTTCTTATCCATCACCTGTATGTCCTTGATCTGCTTTTGCTTCAAGCTTTTCATAAACTACTTCCTATTGACATACACTGACCTTACTCTTCACTTGCCTAACCGTACTTACTTTTCAAGTGTTAGTTTAAGGATAGGTTGTTTTCTCTAATTGATTCTAATTCCTATGGAGGGGGGTGTCCCTGAAAACACTGCAGCCAGCAGAGTTTTCTACAAGAGTCATGAAGGAAATGCAGGTCAGCACAATTTAGTGGTACTGGTTTAAACCTCTAGAGTCTGACCCTGAGCAGTTTATTGTAAGCATATTTGTATTAAGATTTATTTATTATGTATACAATGTTCTTCCTGCATGTATGCTTGCAGACCAGAAGAGGGCACCAGATCTCATTACAGATAGTTGTGAGCCACCACGTGGTTGCTAGGAATTGAACTCAGGACTTCTAAAATATCAGCCAGTGCTCTTAATCCCTGAGCCATTTCTGTAGGAAGAGAGCCCGCTTGTTCTTCCCGGCTGCCCAGAACCAAAATAATCACACAGAAATTGTATTAATTAAAACACTGCTTGGCCCATTAATCTCTAGCTTCTTATTGGCTAACTCTTATATTAATTTAACCTTAATACTGGACCTCTACCTTCCAGGACTGTGAGTTAGTCCAATTCTGTGGTGGCAGACAGTGGAACATTAAGGGAAGCTCGTAATTGCCCTCACTTACTGTCTGTTTTCCAGGCCATAAGACATAGGCAGAACCTAAGCAGACTTGACATTTCCCCAAGTTGAGGAGATAGAGTCGAGAATCCAGGAAGACCATGACTGCTAGAATTTTCAGGCAAGGTTACCAGAAATGAAAGAGCCCAGGATTTGCAGGCGGTTTTGCGGATTCCCCCAAACATCCTGCTTCCTGAAGATAAGTGTCAGGAGACACATCCTTTTAGTGAAGAAAAATTCCAGCTTCTCAGAAAGGAAATTGAAGAGTTACAGGAGAAGTATAAGGTTGAATTATGCACTGAGCAGGCCCTTCTTGCAGAATTAGAGGAGCAAAAAATTGTTAAAGCCAGACTCAGAGAGACGTTGACTTTCTTTGATGAGCTTGAAAACATTGGCAAAGATCACGGAACTAGTAACTTTAGGGAGAGTTTGGTGTCCCTGGTCCAGAACTGTAGAAAATTCCAGAACATTAGAGACAAGGTCGAAAAACAAAGCAAAAGACTGGAAACACGATAATTTCTCAGTAGTGAAAAGAGAGAACACGTAAATGAACCGTTTAAAAAAAAAAAAAAAGAAAGAGCCCAGGAGATCTTCAAGGAGTTTGTGTTGAATGTGTGTTCATGAAGAAAACACTGGAAAGGAACAGGCAGAGCAATTTTCATGGGTCCAGGAATACTTTTCTTACCAACCGTGTTACACATACAATAATGTTGCTAAGCCATCTGAACAAGATAAAGAGAATGTCAAAAGATGAAAGAATGTCAGCCCATAGTTCTTGTAAGCCTTGACTGTAGTTGGATGTGCTCATGAGATAGTAACTTCTCCAGTGGACTAGATCAGCAATAGAGAGGAGTTCCATTTTGTTACTCCCTATGTTTCAGGTGGCTGTAGCCAGAAACTATATTTTTATTTTTTTTTT
>NC_022016.1:75988681-75998052 GCF_000317375.1 Microtus ochrogaster | reverse complement strand
GCCACCACCGCCCGGCCAGAGACTATATTAAAAGAACATTATTATTAAAGACTGAGAGCAATAGCAAGGAAAAGTCACAAGTCAGAGAGCCTGGGCTCAACCTCCCCCGGTCCCAAGGTGGAGACTGCTGCAGGAGGCAGTTATGGAGACCAGAGGCCAGCACACTCAAAGGTTAAGGGACTTGGCTCAGCAATGAAGGGTACCATAGGTTGTGGCCATGTATGTGGTGCCTACTAGCTAGGTTCTTTGCCTGAAGATAACTGCAGAGTCTGCTAATGCCAAGTTTTAGGTCAATTAACATTTCTGCCAAGAGGCTCACTGCCACGGGGAGAATTTTGAAGGCAGTGGTGGATATTTGACATTTATATCTGCATCACCACCAACAGGGTGTTTAACTCAAGCACATTTTCAAGTCTAGAGATTGATCTGCCTGTATAGATTTCAGTGCTGTGTTTACTGTTTCTGCCGCCAATGCGCTCATGAGACATCCTCTGGCTAAAGCATTAGCTACTACATGCTGTACAAACTAGGGACTCCTGGAGCATGGCACAACCTGCCTACCTCATAGACTGCAAAGCTGGGTGTGACCAGCAGGGGCTTCTAGTACACATAGAAAGGAAGCTGCTGAAGTAAAGACAGTTCTGTCTAATATCTGACCCTTGACCTGTTCAGGATTAGCACCAGTGCAATTGGGGTGGAAGAAGACCAAACTAAGATTAAAACAAACAAACAAACAAACAAACTGAAAGGCAAAGAAGATCTGTTCAATGAAATTAGAGCAAAAAAATTCCTGGATCTAGGGAAAGAAATGGATATCCAAACACAAGAAGCATTGAGAATCCCAAACAAACATAACCAAAGAACTTCTCCCTAACACAGTCAAGATGTCAAAACAAAGAAACAATAGTAAAAACTGCAAGAGAAAAATGCCGGACACAATGACAGACACATCAGAATAAATCAGACCTCTGGCAGAAACCCTAAAAGCCAGAAAAAAATAGAATAATATATTCTGTCTTTGAAAGGATATAATTACATACCAAGATTGCTGCATTCAACAGACCTATGGGGGGAGGTTGTTTTGTTTGTTTTGTTGAATACAGATATAAATAACCCAGGCTGGCCTCAAACTTACACAGCAACCCTGTATTAGCCTCATGAGTACAGGATTGCAGGTATGAATCACTAGACCAGAGTAACTGAAAGTTTCTCTCCTGCCTACCAGTTTCCAAATAACCACTCTGGGGCTTAATATTGATTGTAATTGCTTGACTGGTGGCTCGGGCTTCTTACTGGATAGCTTTTACATATAAATTAACTCATTTCTAATAATCTGTATATGACTATATTTCCCATGGCTTATAGGTCATGCTCTGGCATCTTACTCCTCCAGTAGCTGCTGGCATCTCCCTCGACTCCGCCTTCTTTCTCCCTCTATTTAGTTTGGCTTTCCCACCTAGCTACAGCAGCTTATTTATAAACCATATTCACCGTGTACAGAAGGGCATCCCACATCAGACCAGGTCAAAGTTATCTTTTAAAATCTACAGGAAAGACATTTCAAGACAAGCACAAACAGAAACAGTTCATGGCCACCACTTCAGCCCTGAAAAGAATAATCATGGTAGTTAGCTCTTCTCATCACTATGACCAACACTGACAGAAAAAGCTTAAGGAAGGGAAGTTTTGTTTTGGATCACAGATTCAGAGAATTCAGTTTATGATAGCAAGATGACTGAAGTGACGTGGCCCATGGAGATGGGATCCAGTGCAGCAGCTCTAAAGGAGCCTGTTCACATCTTTGGAGACAGGAAGCAGAGAGAGTGGCCCTGGGTTTGTCTATCACTGTAGTGTGTGGTGATACATGCCTATAACCCCAGCCTCTAGGAGGGGTGGTCAGAAAGGTCAGAAGTTCAAGACAAGCCAGGTGATAGTGGTACATGCCTTTAATCCCAGCACTTGAGAGACAGAGGCAGACGGATCTCTGTGAGTTTGAGACCAGCCTAGGCTACACAGAGAAATCCTGTCTTAAAAAATCAAAACAGGGGTATACTACATACTCAGCTGCCATCATTGCCTTAAGCAAATATACACAGAGACTGCTGAGACAAAATAGAGACTAAAAATAGATCCTCACATGTAGTCAGCTGATAGTCTATAAAGGTGCAAGACAGTTTGTTAGGACAGAATAATCTTTGGAACAAAACTGGTAATTTTATAGTTGTGCATTCAATTTTTAAAAAACTGGCTACAACCTTTTACCTCAGTACAGTGTACAAAAATGAACTTAAAATGGTCCATACACTTTAAAGGTTAAATTAAAAATCTTTGTAAGGAGTATTCAAGAACAGGAGACTGACAGGCTGGTTGTGGTGGCTCACGACTGTAATCCAGCACGTGGGAGTCTGAGGCAGGAGGAGTTTGAGGTCACTCTGAGCTACATATAAAGGTTCAGGCCAACCTGAGCTAAAGAATGAGATCTTACCCCACCCCTTGCCCATCAATACCTGAAGCTGGTGGGAGAGCTGGCTCTGACCCCCACCAGCTTCAATACCTGGGAGAGCAGGCCCTGCACCTCTCCAGGGCAGCACAATGGAGCCAACCCTGTTAGCACAGGTGTGGGTGAACCAGGCCTGATTAGTGAGAAAGGGAGAGCTGTCCCCATACTCATCTGTCATGTGGTGGCAGGAGCAGAGGAAAGATGTCCTCCCCTCCCCCCACCCCGCACTTCTACATCTGATAGAGGTGGGGTCATAAGAGGAGAAGAGCTGTCCCTGCCCTTCAACAGCTGCAGCACACTCAGGAGAGAAGCCCCTGTACCTCACCTGGGCGACACAATAGAGCTAGCCCTGATGGTGTAATGGTGGAAAAACCAACCCTAAGGGCATAAAAGCAGAACTGGCCTCATCCTTAGCCCATTGCTACCAGAGTGAATTAGCTGGAGAGCTCACCCTGGTGGTGAGGACAGGGGAGAACTGTCAGAGGGACCAACCCTACCACTGCTCAGGTCCAGACCCCCTCTATGAGCTGCTGGAGCAGATCTGAAGGGATCTGACTCGCAGACCAAAAGCTGCAGGATCTCCAAGACACAGAACAACAACAGGATAGCCGGGAGGAGTCCTAGTGGGGGCCCAGCATCTACAGTGTAGTAGAAACATGAACCAAACCAACTATTCTGCAAGGAACACTTGCAAGTAACAGTGTGTGGACAAAGGGGTTTAATGCGCGACTCATTGTGTCACACTGCAGCTTCCATGAGGAGATTTTTTAATTTTGCCCCTCACCCCTTTTCTCTTAAATTTTGTCTTATTTGCGGGGCAAGGTACAGGGGCAGAGTTGGATGTGAAGGTGCAGGGAAATGAAAGGGACTGAGATACATGATGTAAAAGACATATAGAATCAATAAAAAGTATTGAAAACCTTCAAGGGCCTGCCTTGAAGACTTTCACTCAGGGTTCAAAAAGAGAAGCCACAATAAACATAGAACTAAAGTCTGATGGGTGCAGGAAAACAGTCTTCTCTCACATGTTCTTCCTATTCATGTACTCTTTATTTTTTTATATTTATTGAGCTCTACATTTTTCTCTGCTCCCCTCCCTGCCTCTCCCCTACCCCCTTCAACCCCATTTTACTTAGGAGATCTTGTCTTTTTCTACTTTCTACTTTCTACTTTCTACTTCTTAACATAGATTATATCTATGTTAAGTCTCTCTTTGTGTCCTCATTGTTGTCTAAGTTCTCTGGGATTGTGGTTTGTAGGCTGGCTTTCTTTGCTTTATGTTTAAAAACCACCTGAGAGTGAGTGCATGTGATAATTGTCTTTCTGTGTCTGGGTTACCTCACTCAAAACAATGTTTTCTAGCTTCATCCATTTTCCTGCAAAATTCAAGCTGTCTTTTTTTTGCTGTATAGTACTCCATTGTCTAAATGTACCATATTTTCCTTATCCATTCTTCAGTCGAGGGGCATTTAGGTTGTTTCCAGGTTCTGGCTATGACAAGCAATGCTGCTGTGAACATAGTTGAGCACATGTCCTTGTGGCACGATTGGGCATCCTTTGGGTATATACCCCAAAGTGGTATTGCTGGGTCTTGAGAAAGGTTGTTTTCTAATTTTCTGAGAAATCGCCACACTGACATCCAAAGGGGTTGTACCAGCTTACATTCCCACCAGCAATGGAGGAGTGTTCCCCTTTCCCCACAACCTCTCCAGCATAAGTTGTTATCAGTGTTTTTGATCTTGGCCCTTCTTACAGGTGTAAGATGGAATCTCAGGGTTGTTTTGATTTGCATTTCTCAGATGACTAAGAATGTTGAACATTTCCTTAAGTGTCTTTCAGCCATTTTAGATTCCTCCGTTGAGAGTTCTCTGTGTAGGTCTGTACTCCATTTTTTATTGGATTATGTGATCTTTTGGTGTCCAATTTCTTGAGTTCTTTGTATATTTTAGAGATCAGACCTCTGTCTGATGTGGGGTTAGTCAAGATCTTTTCCCATTCTGTAGGCTGTTGTTTTGTCTTGTTGACCGTGTTGTTTGCTTTACAGAAGCTTTCAGTTTCAGGAAGTCCCATTTATTAATTGTTTCTCTCAGTGTCTGTGCTGCTGGGGTTCTATTTAGGAAGTGGTTCCCTGTGCCAATGTGTTCAAGTGTACTTCCCACTTTCTCTTCTATAATGTTCAGTGTGTCTGGCTTTATGTTGAAGTCCTTGATCTATTTGGACTTGAGTTTTGTGCATGGTGATAGATATGGGTCTATTTTCATTCTTCTACATGTTGATATCCAGTTATGCCAGCACCACTTGTTAAATATGCTTTTGATATTTTTTGCTTCTTTGTCAGTGCTTTTTATTTTTTCTCTGCCATTATAAATTCTCAAGCTCATATATATATATATATGTGCATATATATATATATGTATGTATGTATACACACACATATCCTCATTCATTTTCTTGGGGACACAGGCATTCTTTGAAGATACCTAGGGAAACTTATCAGCTACTTTGTAGCTAACCACAGCTGCAGCTGTGGGAGGCGCTGGACTTCTCATAGTGGCATTTCATTTGTATTTTAGTAGATAAAGCTTGCCTGATGATCAGAAAAGTAAAACAGCCAAACTGGCCAGCCATACAGACCAGGCAGCATTGACACACACCTTTAATCCCAGTAGCCGTACTAACTTGCCATAGAAACCAGGCGTTGCAAGCCCTTAATCCCAGAACTAGAACAGATTATAAAACACAAATTTCTGCCAGGCAGTGGTGGCGCACGCCTTTAATCTCAGCACTCGGGAGGCAGAGGCAGGCGGATCTCTGGGAGTTCGAGGCCAGCCTGAGCTACAAGAGCTAGTTCTGGGACGGACACCAAAGCTACAGAGAAACCCTGTCTCGAAAAACTAAAAAAAACAAAAACAAAAAAACCCACAAATTTCTTTCTACTGAGTGGGTCTTCAGTCCAATTAGGCATCTATTGGCTGCCCTCAGGGTATGAGTACCACCACTGCATCTTTCAGAATGCCTTGCAATGCATTCTAGTCATTTTTATGGTTCATAGATGTTATATGATGGTTCGATTAGTGTGTGTGTTCTTATATATATATAGTTGTAAGTAAACATAAAATAATAGGATAATTGATTGCTTTCCTCCATTGGCATAATTCTTTCTGATACTTTGAGAACTAGTCTTTAGTAAGGAATCTTCCAGGTCAGTTCGAGCTCAGTTCCTCCAAGACCTCTGTCTGAAGTGTGTGGTGACCTCAGCAGTAAGGTCTTAGCTTTGATTTCTAGTCTGCAGCCGAGGGCCATGACAATAGTTTGTATTGTTTGGGGTCTCTTGGTCTCTCCTGGAACCTCATTCTTGGCATTGAGATTTTTGTTAGACTATGGCTTTTGAGGGAACACTGTCACCCCAAGTGGTATAACTTCGATTATTGTGTGTGTGTTCTTATATATGTGTGTGTGTGTGTGTGTGTGTGTGTGTGTGTGTGTGTATATATATATATATATGTAGTTGTAAGTAAACATAAAATAATAGGATTCCCTTTGGCCTTTTCAAACATCCTCAGAATTATTTATCCTGCCTGCCTCCATTTTCCTCTGTTCCCTTCCTTCCCTTTCTCTGGGCAAATCCCCGCACAGTCCTGTTTTTCCTTTTATAAAGTCTGTAGAGCTCCTCCTGCTCCATGGCCTATTTTTACTATCCTGGTGTCTTAGTCACTTTCTGTTGCTGTGATAAAACTCCGTGACCCAGGCAACTATAGAAGGAAGTCTTATTCTGAGCTTATATCTAGGATAAGAGTCCCACCACCATCATGGCAGTTGGCATGAACAAAGCTGAGAGTTTACACCTCAGACAGCAATCAGGGAACAGAGCAAACAGAATGGCAAAGCCTGTCTCCCTGCCTAGGAACACACCTCTTCCATCAAGGCCATACCTCCTAATCCTACGCACACAGTGCCATAAACTGGAGGCCAAATGTCCCAGAATATGGGGACTTCTCATTTAAAACCCTGTCCCTGGTATCTGATATTCCAGGTTATGTGCTTAACATCTAAAGGTCTGGAGCTAAGCTCAACAAGTAAGAGAACATGTGGTGTTTATCTTTCTAGGTCTGGGTTACCTCACTCAGTATAATATTTTATAGTTCTGTTTTCCTACGAATTTCATGATTTCATTTTTCTTTCCCATGAATAGTATTCTCTTGTGCATGGTGTGTGTACCACATTTGCATCATCCATTCATTACTTGAGGGACATTGAGATTGTTTCTGTTTTGTAGCTACTGTGAACAGAGTGGCAGTGAGCATGGCTGAACCAACACCATATGGAGTAAGAAATCTTTGGGCTTCTGCTGAGGACTATGCTAGGTGGCTTAGATAGATAGATAGATACCTTTTTTAAAATCTCATTTTACAGAGGAGGAAATGGGGCATAGAGGTCAGAAAAGCCAAGATTCAAATATAGTAAATCTGACTTAATCCTTCTTCATTAATCATTATTCAAGGCTGAATGAGGTTGACGGCATATATAAATAAATACAAAGAGGAAGTGTGTGCTGTGACATTTCAAAGGAGGGGATGCTCATTTTAGTATCTAATCGGGAGTCAAAGACTTTTTGCAAGAATTGAAATGTTTACTAAGCCATGATTTGGGGCCCGATTTTCAAGGTGCCTCATTTTGGCAGAATAAGAGAAGCAAAATAATAGCATCTGTAAAGAATTGAATGTGAAATTATACTGTATCAGGTAGTCGTGAAGCTGCCCCTGCTTGTCTAACCTTACCACCAGTTGTAAGATGAGCAAATGCTCAGTGGTAGCTTGAAGTCTCGGGAAACTGGCTCACTTTGAGACAGACGATCTATAAGGAAGGTATGTATAAGAAGCCATGGAGTCTGGGAAATGGCTCATTGTGTAAGATCATGTACTGCACATGAATGGAGATCTGAGTTCAAATCCCCCAAGCCCATGTAAAAGACAGGTGTGGTCATACACACACCCGCAACACCAGTGCTGTGAGGGGATTGAGACAGGGTCCCTGGGACTTGCTGACCACCAGTCTGGTTCCAGGTTCCATGAGAGAACTACCTCTAGGGAATAAGATGATGGGGAGTCATAGAGCAGAGTACCCACTGTGCTCCCTCGGCCTCTGCACTCACAACCATGTATGCATACACAACACACATGACAGCATTAGTGTCCCACTGCCAGAAGGACCTGGAGAGAGCTTGCGTGAAGGCAAGTAGTAGCTCTACTGAAGCCACCAGGAAAATTCAGCCAGGGTTCTTGCTCTTGCCATGTTTGCTCATTCTACCTGGAAATGTGGCTGAACATGTACCATCAGGATCTCCATCATGAAGGACAAAGGCTCCATTAGGTTGTATTGAGGGATCTTCCTTGAATAGATTTTTTAAGACCCATCTAGCCAATGAAAGAGATCATGTTAGCTCTTTATACATTAAAAAAAAAAACAACAACAAAAGCTTGTAAATCTTAAAAATATAAAAACTGGAGAAATACAAGAATATTGATAAAAATGAACTTCTTGGCATTTGCCAGTGTTCTAGATGAGCAGTACTTCCAGCTGGACCCCAGTAGAAAGACCAGACCAGGAAGCAGCCACCAACTCATTTTACCATGAGAATCTCCTTATGTTCTTGGACAAAGAGATCTTTGAACAGAAATACTTTGGAGGAACTTGTGCCCTTCACCAAGAACACAAAGGGAAGAATTTTTAGCCTCAAAGAAAAGGCTATATAGAAACTCATGAAAAAGAAGAAGTGGTTCACCTGGCGATGGTGGCACAAGCCTTTAATCCTGTTACTTGGGAGACAGAGGCAGGTGGATCTCTGCGTTCAAGGCCAGCCTGGTCTACAGAGAGAGAGAGAGTTCCAGGATACCCAGACCTAAACAAAGAAACTCTGTCTCAAAAAAAAAGGGGTGGGGGGAGAAGAAAAGGCGATTCTGGGTCCAAAATCTAGAAAAAATTTTGACCATCACCTCTGACACTGAACTCTGAAATACTGCAAACAGCCAAGAGCAAAGATGGCAGAAGGCCTGTGCAGAATGTGGTCAAAGGTGAAAATGCGAAGCCAGTGTTTGAGGAAACTTCTTGTCCCCCATAGATATGGAAGAGGAGTCTGCAGGAAATGAAAGCCAGTGGCTCTGGTCTGCAAGACGTCAACCTTGACACCCAGAACATTCCATCTAGGACCCCGAAGACATTTACAAAGGCTCTGGCAACCAATGGTCACACAAAGCTCAGCCTGACTTTTCCTGTAGCAATGATTTTGCAGTCATTGCTTTTCAGATATGCTGAAAGTAAACAAGATAATGAAAAGCCTAAACATAGAATCAAATTTTATAACCAGAACTGGAATCCTGGTCTTAGAAGCCCTGAAAGATCTTGATGGAGACTGAGAATGACAATCAAGCTGGGTAGTGGTGGCATACACCATTAATCCCAGCACTCAGGAGACAGAATCAGGAGACTCTCTGAGTTCAAAGCCAGCCTAGTCTACAGAGTGAGCTCTAGGACAGCCAGAACTACACAGAGAAATCCCACCTCTAAAAATAAAACAAAACACACACATACACACAAGACTGGCAATCAAAGGGAGTAGTTGAGAATGACTACTCATTGATAGATTGTCAGATGCTAGAGATGAGAACTTGAAGATCCTGGAATTTGGGTACCAGTTTATCAAGCAAGGTATATATAAACAAGAGTAGGAGCTACCACTACAAAGAATGATGATCCAGTTTATAAGGGGAGAGTTGAAGGAGACTTAAGGCAAAGTTTACTAGACAGGTATGATCTCACCGTGCAGCCATTAAAAAATAAAAAGGCCTAAGCTCTCTTCCCCTTCTCCATAGAT
>NC_022016.1:75986295-75988581 GCF_000317375.1 Microtus ochrogaster | reverse complement strand
TGTGTGTGTGTGTGTGTGTGTGTTAGAGAGCAGAGGTCAACATGAGATGTCTTCCTTTGCCACTCTCCATCTTGTGTTTTGAGGCAGGGAATCAGCAAACCTGGAGCTCACTGTTTTGGCTAAGCTAGCTGATCAGGAAACCCCTAAGATTCACCTGTTTAAAACTTCCCAGTGCTAGGGTTGCAGGGAAGTGCCACCGTGCTACCATGCCCAGCCTTTCCATGGGTTCTGGGGATCCAAACTCAGATCCTCATATAACACAACAAGAAACTCTTTGGACCATTTTATCCAAGATTATTAATTTCTGTTAACCATGTAGCTAATAATTTATCTGGTTTTCCCTCTATTTACCTATCTGAGATTTTTTTTCAAGATTTATTTATTTATTATGTATACAATATTCTCAGTACTCTGCCTGCAGGCCAGAAGAGGGTGCCAGATCTCATTACAGATGGTTGTGAGCCACCATGTGAACTCAGGACCTTTGGAAGAGCAAGCAATGCTCTTAACCACTGAGCCATCTCTCCAGCCCCCCCACCCCGTCTGAGATTTTTAAATATATGCACCTGCTTAGTTACCAGTGAACACTTCTGGGATTTTTTATAAGTACAATGATGCAGATCTGAGTGACAACACTGAAAATGATTCTGACTGTGTTGACTTAAATGAGAATGGTCTCCATAGGCTCATGTATTTGAATTCATTGTTTCCAGTTACAGGAACTGTATGGAAAGGATTAGGAGGTGTGCCCTTGTTGCAAGAGGTGTGTCCTTGTTGGAAGAGATGTCACTGGGGATGGGTTTGAGGTTTTAAAAGCCCATGCCAGGCCCAGAGTCTGCTTGTCTATCTCTGTCTCTCTGTCTCTGTCTCTCTCTGTCTCTGTCTCTCTCTCTCTCTCTGCCTGTAACTTGTGTAATACATGTGAGCTCTCGGCTGCTACTCCAGCACACCTGTCTGCCATGCCCCCTGCCGTGATGATAATTGACTAACCCTCCGAATGTTATGGTAAGCAAGTCCCCAATTAAATGCTTTCTCCCATAAGTTACCTTGGTCATGGTGTTTCTTCACAGCAATAAAACAGTAACTAAGACACTGACCACTTTCATACTGCCTTGTCTCCCTTTCCTACATGAACTATTTTTAACCATGAAAAGAATTTAGTGCATATCTTTGTGGTTATCACAGAGACCACTCTTTGCATGCAGTGCTTTGCGTTAGGTGTTCTGCTTACCACAGACATTCGTATTGTCACCCTTTCACTGGTTAAGAAAATGTGGTCAGTGTAGCACAAATTCTCCATTAGTCCCAGAGAAATCACTAAATGGGCTGGGGCTTGGGGAGTAGTCCTAAGCCCAGGACTTGGACAGGACTCCCAGCTCTTGGGAAAATGAGGTATGAGGATCATGATGAGTTCAGTGTCAACCTGAACTCCACAGTGAGTCCTTGTCTCAAAAAAAGGGAAAGAAAAAATGTGTGTGAGGGAGTGGTAGTCTTTGCATGGAAAAAGCATATTTGGGTACAGTTAGGAAGGGAAGCAAGACAGAAAAGTTAGTTTGGGGCTAGCACTTGCAATCGTATGATTCTGAGTGGAAGGCAAGATAAAGTATGATGTCAGAGTTGGGCTTGAAATATTATGTGGAACTAATCAAATTGATTAAGGTTATGTGAAATCACATGTCTAGAAAAAATATAATTGGGAGATTACTATGGAAAAGTACATTCATTATTATGAAGAGATAGAAAATAAATAGAATTCAAATTGATAGAGTGTAGAAATATCACAGATGAGACAGTCATGTTTTACAGGTGGTTGAGCATAGTGCATTTCATGGTTGGTAAAAATCTGGGAAAATCTCCTTTTGCAAATGAACATAATTTTAAAGGGAAATCAAATATGCTAATTCAGCTCTAAAGAAATTGAAGTTTACCATGTTGGAATTGAAGCTAGCACCAGATAAATCAAGAAAATGATTTCCTTTGGTGCCAGATATTTTATTCAGAATGTTTGAATTGGACATGTTTCTTGTCTGCTTAGTGTAGACACAATTAGAAACTGCTTTAGCCTGATGGTTTGGGGGAAATTCTTTAAATCGTGATGTGCAGCCATCTCCCTTACACGTGATTCACATGTAAATTGCAGATGACACATTAGTCCTTCAGGCCAAGCGTGAGCCTACTTATTCAGGTTGTTGGCATTTAAAAAGTAGAACCTCCGGAACAGCAAAGGTCTTTGCTGCCGCCAAGACTGAGCTAGCAACTGCATTTAAAGTTGTTCTCTAGCCGGGC
>NC_022016.1:75969330-75985905 GCF_000317375.1 Microtus ochrogaster | reverse complement strand
AAATAAATATTAAAAAAATAATAATTGGGGCAAACCGGGCAGAGATGGTGCACGCCTTTAATCCCAGCACTCGGGAGGCAGAGGCAGAAGGATCTCTGTGAGTTTGAGGCCAGCCTGGTCTACAAGAGCTAATTCCAGGACAGGCACCAAAGCTGCAGAGAAACCCTGTCTCGACAAACCAAAAATTAATAATAATAGTAATAATAATAATTCGGGGCTAGAGAGATGGCTCATGCTGCATCCTTGCACAGCCCCAGGGTTGGACCTGCCTGGGGTGGCAAGGGAATGAAAAAAAGACAGACACCCCCCAAAACATCTGACATCAGGCCGCTGGCCTCCTGGATGAGAAACTTCAGCACCCTGGAAGCCTAGACTGTTTATTGTATACAGTTAAACGGGGAGGTGGAGTTATCGCATTCAGATAAACAAAGATGCAGGGTTTATGGTATTGCGCTGGATCAAGTTTAGCTAATCTCAGTAGGAACAATCTTGTGGACATTTTCTGCACATACTGTTAGCATCCACACTTGGGCCAGAAGGATAGTTTACCATTTCCCTGAGCCTAGCCTGGGGAAGACTACCATTTTTCCATTAGCCTGAGGCTTTGGAATCCTTGATAATGGCTCTGCCTGTCTGAAAAGCATGCATTCACTCAGAACATTCCATATTTAGGGCTTCTTCCACTCCCCACAGACTTAGCAGTTAAGAACACTTGCTGCTTTTGTAGAGGACCTGGGTTTGGTTTCCAGCACCTACATGGTGGCGCATAACCATCTGTAATTCAAGTTCAGATGATCTGATGCCCTGTTCTGACCTTTTTATACACCAGGCATGCAGAAGGTACTCATACATATGTGTAGACAATATGATTACACACATTAAATGAATAAATACTAAAAAATAAGTCTTTGAAAGGGATGGAGAGATGGCTTAGCAGTTAACAACACTTGCTGCTTTTGCAGAGGTCCTGAGTTCATTTCACAGCCTAAATTGGCACCAGCCTTTCACATGAATACACACACACATGGAGACATGCACACCTACACAGAGTTTAAAATGTTAAATTAAAAAATCCAGTTAACCTTTGAGGGCTTCCTCAAAGAGCAGTTTTCATTCTTCAGGGGCCATGGAGTAGTGGTTGCTGTGTAGCACAACAACCATTGAACTGTTTCCTAATTGCGTTCCTATGTCCCTTAGTCTTATAATATGTACTTGTTCTCCATAATACGCTCTCCAAAGGGAAGATGCTCACACCTTACTCCTTTCATTATACTGTACCATTCTGATTTCTTCTGGGTATGCTCCTGTATACAGCAGAGGGGGATCAAGGCAGTCTAACTTCTTAAAGAATCTACTCCCTAGGGGGTGGACCGGATCTCACCATTCATCCAGTAAGCCACTAATCCTGGGCCCAATTGTGTGTTTTTGATGCCTAGTACCGGGGATGCCCAGTTAGTAAATCTTTAACTTCTCCATTCTTGGTGTAATGAGAAGGGGGCACAGTGGGGAGTCCTGTGTGGGGAGTAGGCAGAGTTATTATACAATATAGTTTCATAGTGATAGGGATCCTTTCCAAAGAATTACGTTGTTTAAAGAGACTGCCATTGTATACATTTTCATCCTTCACAAATGCCCACATAAAATACCCAAAGGAAGAGGGATAAAGAAGCCCCACAGCACACATGAGAATCATTCAGAACAAAGGTAAAAAGGTGGTGAAGGGTTGTGATTCATAATGTCGGATGCTGGAACTTTGTCAAGCAGCAGTGGTGGGCATTCAGTCCACACCAGTAAGCTCTTACGTTTCCTTCGTTCTCTTTTGTCTATTGTGTGACCCACAGACTCACTTACACATCTCGCGTATCTTAGACCTTTCTGCTGACAGGACAGAAAGGATGTGGGAATGGAGGAAGCCCCTCTGAGATTTAGTCACCCAAGCCCAGTGACTGGGAGAGAAGGAACTTCAGTACAACTAATAAAGCCAATGTGTGTGTTGCTAAGATGTTAAAAACAAGGGAATTTTGCTTACTTGGAGCCAAAACAAGAAAACCATAAGGTTACCCACTGTAATCCCAGCACCAAGGGATAGAGACAAGAGGGCTAGAAGAGCAAAACTGTTCTCCACTGCATGGTTATGTAGCGAGCTGGAAGCCAGCCTGAACTACATGAGACTATATCTCATAACCCCTGCTCCTATCAAAAATAAAAGGAAGAAAGCAGGCATATAACAACAACAAAAGATAAACAATACAATTATAAAACTAGCAAAGGATTTTTTTTTACATTTATTTATTTACTAAGCATACAATGCTGGCAAGGAAGGCACCAGGTCTCATTACAGATGGTTGTGAGCCACCATGTGGTTGCTGGGAATTGAACTCAGGACCTCCAGAAGAGCAGCCAGTGCTCTTACCCTCTGAGCCATCTCTCCAGCCCCCTAGCAAAGGATTTTGTCTTGGTCACTGTTCTGTTGCTGTGAGGAGACACCATGATTAAGGCAACTCTTATAAAAGAAAGCATTTAATTGTTGGCTTGCTTAGAGTTTCCAAGGTTTGGTTCATTGTCATCATGGTGGGGAGTTTGATGGCATGCATGCAGGCACTGGAACATACTTCCTCCAAAAAAGCCACACCTTCTAAAACCCCTAATCCTTTCCAATAGTTCCACTCCCTCGTGACAAAGCATTTAAGTATATGAGCCTATAGGGACCATTCTTATTCAAACACCACAGACTGTATAAGTAATTGATGTGGGATTCCTCTCTGTATGCTGTGAATGTTTTGCAATCATTGGTTAATAAAAGAATCTGCTTCAGCCTATAGAAGGGCAGAATATAGTCAGGCTGGAAGAGATATAGCAAGAGAGGTGGCAGAATCAGGGAGAAGCCATGTAGCTGTCAAAGGAGAAAGATACCCGCTGAAGCCCATGCCTGCCAGAGCTTACTGGAATCTTGCCAGTGTGCCACATCCTCATGGTGATACACAGATTAATAGAGATGGGTTAATTTAAGATATAAGAGCTAGCTAGAAATATGCATGAGCTAATAGGCCAAGCAGTGTCTTAATTAATACAGTTTCTCTGTAATTGTTTCTGGTCTGGGCAGCCAGGAAATGAACAAACAGTCTCTGCCTACAGGTACTATCTAATGATAGGGAAGGAAAAAACACATACATACACACAGACACATACACAGATGTATACTCACATTCACACATGTACACAGAAGTAGAATAGTTCATCCACCATGAAAAAATTTGGCAGATGTAGGAGAACACGAATAAATTAATCCCACACTAATTCAGAATTAAGTATAATAAGGGGTTCTTTATTTAAGGGGGACTCACAGATCATAGTCCTCTGCACAGATGGGAAATAGGAGCATTCAGCATCCAGGCGAGAGAGGAGAGAGAGAACGTGGGCACATGAGCGCACAACTTTTTGGTACCCTAGGTCAAGCCCAACCTGATCCCGCCTCTCAAAGGCCATTGGCTGAAGGAGATTCCCCATCACCTCCCCCTTTTGTCTAAATAAGAGAGTTCCAAACCTGCTATAAAACTATATACAATAAGAACAGATATCAAGTATAAAAAATTAGAATTAGAACCAGCATAAACAATATTAAGCAAGAAACATATGCTAAATGTTTCAATAATTATTCTATCCTAAAGAGTCTAAGTCTTGTATTAGAAATGGCTTGGCTAAGTTGAAAGAGGAAAGCAACCCTGTCGAAAACCTGAGAAGGGACATAATATTACTTGAGTAGGCAGGGAGTGCAATCAAGCAGCTTCCAAAATGTGCAGTAGATGACAGAGACAACTGGTTACCTGGGCAGTCCCCCAAAGTCTCATTTGCAATGTTGGAGCAATTAACTTTGGCTAAGGCCTAGAGTAACTGACGGACCATTTTCAGAGGCAGAAAAATTTTCAAAACCATCTTATCCTGTCTTGGCAAGGTTTGACAGTTTTTTTTTATTCCCTGTGTCCTGCTTGTCCAGTCCAGACACCGTGCATTTTGTCAGTGGTCGATGCATGGGCGGTTCTTTTGCCCAAAGGCCAGTTTTGCCAAGAAGAAAACAAGCTCCAGTAGAGTGTGTTTCCAAAACATTAAACAGAATTACCATATAACTTTGAGTTCTACTCCCAAATAGATATTCCCCCTTCCCACCCTCAATTTTTTTTAAACAAAGGGCTAGGAGGTGAAGCTCAGTGGTAGAGACTTGTGTGGCATGCCTCTGCTTCCCAAGTGCTGGGGTTTAAGGGTGAACGCCACACTGCCATGGCTAGGCATTTTTTAGAGTTAGACTCTCAGAGTGTGTCCTCAGAATGCAGGGAGGAGCAGAAACTACTACACCTAACTGAACTAGTTTGTGTTCATTGAATTCAGTGCAACTAGGAAAAGACAAAAAAGTTGGGCATGGTGGAGTATACCTTTAATCCCAGCAGTCTGGAGGCAAAGGATTCTGTGAGTTCAAGGTCAGCCTAGTTTATGTAGGAGTTTAGGCTGCCTATGTAGTGTGACCCTGTCTCAAAGAACAACAAAAGAGGGAAGACAAAGCTCTGAGTACAAAATGTGCGCAGGGTGTATAGCGGAGTCACACAGGAACCCTGACTTTTTGTCTTTGAGAAGGTGGTGTCCTACCATGTTAGAAAGAAAAACTGCTCATTCTTACAGGATAAGGTTAACCCTGTTCTTTGATTATAGATGATGAAAGCCATAAACAAGTCGAATGAGCATGTCCTGGCAGGAGGGGCCTGCTTCAATGAAAAGGCAGATTCTCATCTCGTGTGTGTACAGAATGACGATGGAAACTATCAGACCCAGGCCATCAGTATTCACAATCAGCCCCGGAAAGGTAAGCAGCTGCACTACTAGAGGGGGTTTGCTTTCATTTATTTATTTTTATTCTACTTATACAGGTATGTATGTTTTGCCTACATGTATGTCTGCGCATCACATGTATCTCTGGTTCTAGCAAAGTCCACAAAACCGCATTGGCTGTCCTGGGCCTAGAATTGCAGTCAGTAGCAAGCCACCATGTGGGCCCTTGGGAAGAGCAGCTAATGCTCTTAACCATTGAGTAATGTCTCCCACCCCTATTTTAATTTAATTACTATTGTTTAAGATGGGGTCTTACCATGTATTCCTAGCTGGAATCATCTTGTGGACCAGGCTGGTCTTGAACTCAGAGATCCTCCTGTCTCTGCCTCCTGAGTGCAGGATTGAAGTCTCTGGCCACCACACCTGGCACAGTGAAAATTTTTTTTATAGTGGAAGGTTGTTCTTTTGAATGATTGGATATCTCAGGCTCCTGCCACTTACTTTCCAGTAGATACGTGACCACACCATAATCTTTTCAAGTATATTTTCAGGATTGCTTACCCTACTCGAATAACCAGGAATTGTTTTAAAAGAACTATCTTTGGCTGGAGAGATGGCTCAGCAGTTAAGAACCCATACAGCTCTTTTCCTTCCCTTTCCCTTTTTCTCTCTCCTCCTTCTCTTCCTCCCTCCTTCCCTTCCTTCATCCCTCCCTCCCTACCCCACCCCCTCTTTCTGTTTTTTGAGATGGGTTTCTCTGTATAGCTCTGACTGTTCTGGAACTCACTCTGTAGACCAGACTGGCCTCAAACTCAGAAATCTGCCTGCCCCTGCATTCTGGGATTAAAGGTATGCACCACCATGCCTGGCTCCCTAGAGCTTCTTCATAATACCTTAGTAGTTCCCTGTACTCAGACAGGGCAAGTTTGAGCCACCCGTAACTCCAGCTCCACCAGAATCCGGTGCCTCTGCTTATATATGCACCTGCATGCTCTCAAGTACACACACACACACACACACACACACACACACACAGAGAGAGAGAGAGAGAGAGAGAGAGAGAGAGAGAGAGAGAGAGAGAGAGAGAGAATTTAAATAATAAAGTAAATATTTCTTAAAAGAACTATTTTCAGATATTGAGAAGGTGAGACTAGGCTGTGTATTGAGAGTATGCCAGTAGCATTTGCAGCTCAGGGAAGACCTTCGGTGTAGTGCAGTCTGGGGTATGGTCTCACCACTTGCAAAGGAAGACTGCTTATAAGTGGGTCTTAAAGATGCCCAAGTGATTCTAGAATACGTTCAAATTCAAGAAACCTTGTTCAGGTGGCAGTGCCCAAAGTGTTCCTCAGGTTCTGTGGCTTGAAATGTCCACATAGTCAGGCATGGTGCTGTCTCAAAAACACAAAACAAAAATAAGTAACTAAATATTCACTCAAGTATTAAATCTGGGAAAGTTGTATTAATAAGTTCCAGCCACCCAACATGGTACCTTCCGGCTTTTGACAGTGGATGGAGAGAAGGGTGATGTGTAGCTCTTCCCAGATCCATTCTACCACAAACCTTATTTCCCTCCAGGTCCTCCTGAAACTGTTCCTTTTGTGTGTTTTGTGAAGCATTCCCTGGTCTGCAATAGTCGTGGTCATTGTCTTCAATTTATATATAATTAAAGTCAATTGGTTAGTGGGAGCAGAAAATTATTTAGTATGTGTGTTTTCAAATACAAAATCCAAAATAGGGCTGGAGATTCGACTCAGTGGTTAAGAGCACTGGCTGCTCTTCGAGAGGTCCTGAGTTCAATTCCCAGCAAACCACGTGGTGGCTGACAACTATCTGTAATGAGATCTGGTGCCCTCTTCTGGCCTGCAGGCAAATATGGAGGCAGAATGTAGGATACATAATAAATAAATATTTTTAAAAAATTCAAAATTAAGCAGGGTGGTAAATCCACAGTGTTCCCTATTAGTCAGTTATATCTAATTAGTTAGATATGTCTAGAATAATGAAAAATGTTCTGGATATCATTGATGAAAGATTCTGATAAAAGTCGGTGATCTCTAGAAGTTAATTTGAGACCTCTGAGAAGTCAAGACATACGTGAAAGGAAGACTATTTCAGTAAAATATACGTGTGTATCCTGGAAACATACTTTAGAAGAAGAGTAAAAATTAGCTTTTTTTTAAATATGAAAATAAAGGTCCAGTTTATTCTCTAATAGCTACCAAACTGGAACCATTAAGTTAAAAGGTAGCTAGGGAAACTTAATGGTAAGTGGTTATCTAACACACATGGGGCCTTGGAAGCCATGATGATGGGGGTGGTGATGACGACGTGCAGAGCCAGCTCCAGTGGGCAGGTGTTACAGGGAGCCGTATTTGGCTCAATTTGAGTCATGCTCTGTAATTCTGTGAGTTGTTCAGAGATAGGATGCTTGCCTTGTGTCTCCTTGTGTCTGATAAGGGCTGGATTGCTGCCTGTTAGATGTATTATAAAAACAATCAGTAAGGGGGCTGGAGAGATGGCTCAGCGGTTTAGAGCACTGCCTGCTCTTCCCAAGGTCCTGAGTTCAATTTCCAGCAACCACATGGTGGCTCACAACCATCTGTAATGAGGTCTGGTGCCCTCTTCTGGCCTGCAGGCATACAAGCAGACAGAATACTGTATAAATAATAAATAAATATTAAAAAAAAACAATCAGTAAGAAATTGGATTAGTCCAGTCCAGTTTTAGATGTAGGAAAATAGCTGGGTGGTGGTGGCAAATGACTTTAATCCCAGCATTCTGGAGACAGACAGGTGGATCTTCAAGTTCAAGGCCAACCTGGTCTACATTGTGAGTTCCAGGACAGGTAGGGACAACACAGAGAAACCCTATCATAAACAAAAGTGTAGGAAAATAAGAGCAATATAAGTTGTAAGTGCATATCCTTTCCTTTCTGGAGAGATGGTGGTAGTGTAGTGTGATATGCATGTGTGCGTGCGTGCGTGCGTGCATGAGTGTATGCATAGGTGTGTGCGTGTGGATGTCTTATGTGCATGTAGATGTATATGCACTTACTTGGCACTTCTCTATGTGGGAATCAGAAGTCACCTTCAGGTATCTTCTTTAATTACTTGCTCACTGTTTTGTTTTATTGATGTGTTGTTTCTCTAACATTTATTTATTGTGTTTGTGTTTAGGTCAGACAACAATGTGAGAAAATAGGTTTTCTCCTTCTGACACATGGGTCCCAGGGATAGAGATCAAGTCACCACATTGGTGGCAAGGGTTTTACTTACTGAGTCATCTCGCCAGCCCCTGTCCCAACCCCTGACTTGTTTTGAAAGAGGATCTCTCACTGAACCTGGAGTTCACTGGCTTGGATGGCTGGCCAGTGAGCTCCTGGGAGCTGCTTGTCCCCACCTGCTAACTGAAATTACAGATGGACACGGTTATACCTCAAATTTTCATGGGTGCTGAAGAGCCAAACTCTGGTTGCCATGGTTATATAGCAGGTAGTGTACCAACTGAGATATCTCCCAACCCTAAATATTCATTCTAAATAGACTTTTAAAAATAACTCTACTGCCGGGCGGTGGTGGCGCATGCCTTTAATCCCAGCACTCGGGAGGCAGAGGCAGGCGGATCTCTGTGAGTTCGAGATCAGCCTGGTCTACAGAGCTAGTTCCAGGTCAGGTTCTAAAGCTACAGAGAAACCCTGTCTCGAAAAAACAAAAAAATAAAAGAAAATAACTCTACTTTGGGGCTGGAGAGATGGCTCAGTGGTTAAGAGCACTGCCTGCTCTTCCAAAGGTCCTGAGTTCAATTCCCAGCAACCACATGGTGGCTCACAACCATCTGTAATGAGGTCTGGTGCCGTCTTTTGGCCTGTAGGCATACACACAGACAGAATATTGTATACATGATAAATAAATAAATAAATAAATAAATAAATAAATAAATAAATATTTTAAAAAATAACTACTTGGGAGGGGTACACACCTTTATTCCCACACTTGGGAGACAGAGGATGTAGTTCCTTGTGAGTTCAAGGCTAGCCTGGTCTACATAGTGCGACCCTGTCTCCAAAAAGCAAATAAAAACATCAGACCAGCCAGGTGGTTTGATTCTTGTTTGAGGAAGAGTACAACAGACTGCAGGGTTGATTGTATCTTAAATTCTCTCACAAGCATATGGTAAACATTTGAACTAAGTGGTTAGTGCACGTGGTGGTGTTTTGTTTTCTGTGTGCTGATATCTGGAATTCCCCACTTATACCTCATTATTGTTCCCAATGCTCATCTCAGTGATCTGTCTTCACTAATCTATTTCTATGTCTGTTATAGTGACTGGTGCCAGTTTCTTTGTGTTCAGTGGCGCTCTGAAGTCCTCTTCAGGATACCTTGCCAAGTCCAGTATTGTGGAAGGTAAAGGATGATTGTTTATTCCCTGTGCCTCAGTTCTTTCCTGATTGTACAGCTGAAAAGTAAGCTCTAAACCTGCTGCACAGACCAGATGTACAGGGAAACGGAGGCAGGCGTGCATGCTCATCCTAGATGAAACAGTGGGGGGGGGGGGGCTTGACACTGAGCTGTAGATGTCTGTATTAGGGTTTTATAGCTGTGAAGAAACATCATGACCACAGCAACGCTTATGAAGGAAACTTTTAATTGGCTAATTCAGAAGTGGGAAGCATGGTGGCGTGCAGGCAGACATGGTGCTGGAGAGGTAACTGAGAGTTCTACATCTGGATCTGTAGGCACCAGGAAGAGACAGTGAGCCACTAGACCTTGTTTAACTTCTAAAACCTCAAAGTCCACTCCCCAGTGACACACTTCCTCCAACACAACTCTACACCTGTGACTCTGTGGGGACCATTTTCATTCAGACCACAATCTGTAACCTGTAGTTGTTGTTGTTTTTTGACTGCTAGCTAGCTACTCAAGAGGCTAAGGCAGGAAGTAACTGGAACTGACTAGAACTCAGGAATTCCAGACCAGTCTAACTAATATTACAAAAGCCTGGCATGCAGTTGCCTAGTTCTCCAAAGAAGGGGATAAGTACAGGTACCACAGACACTGGTGAAGTGTCAGAGATGGCCGTTCATTTTGATATAGGGTGCCTGAGGGGTTGTAATATAGGGACAGATACCATATTGCAGATCTACATAGTGTAGGTGATGTCCCTCCCTCCTCCCCATAGAAATACTGCCACTGTCATTGACGTGCAGAGTGAAGTGTGCTGTGATTAGCCATGGCTCACCCTGATAGAGGCTGATTAACACCTTCGGAAGGCAGGCAGCCTGCTGTTTATTTTCTTTTTGTCGTTGTTGTTCCCTACTGTATTTTGGTCTAGTTATTCTTGTTGCATTGCAAATCTCTCCAGATTTGATGGTGTAAAGCAGTTTCTATCATGCTTGCCAACTCCTCTAGCTGAGGAACTGTGATAGGATAGTCCCGAGAGGGGAGTTCCACTCTGCTCCAGGACATTTGGTGGTCTCAGCTGGGATGACTTAAAGGCACAGAGTTATTTTCTAGCAATAAAACAGAATTCCCTGAAGATTTTTTTCACATATCTGTCTAGATCCTGGGTTGATTTGGAGACCAGTAGTGTTCACCAGAGGATTCTAAACACAAGTGTCCCAGCAACAAAGTAGAGACTGCATTGCCTTTTGTGCCCCAGCAGGAGGCTCTTCTAGTGTACTTTCCCAGCGCTGTAGTGCTGGTGGGCCAAAGAGAAGACTCCAATTCCTGATGAAGTAGTAACAGGAAGTTTTGTGTCTTTATATTATAATTGAATGTATGTGGCCATGAGCTGGGATTTGTTTACACCTAAGAGTGCAGTTGAATTATATTGCTATAGTTTTGTGTTTGGTTTGGTTTGATTTTCTGAGACAAGGTCTCACTATGTAGCTTTGGCTAGCCTGGAACTTGCTATGATTACATCATAGCCTTGAACTCAAAAAAATCCAATTACTGGCAAAGTCCTGTTCTAAATAATAGTTCTAAACAGATCAAAACCAGTTCAACAGTGATTGTTAAAAATGCTGCAAGATCCCTTGCGGCAGTAGGCAGGCAGGCCCACAGAGCAGCCAGTACCAGGCAGAGATGGCTGCCATCCTGAGCAACTCGGAAAGGGTCCCGGGTGGGCTGGTGCATGGTGGGCAGGCTGGTCCCAGCGAGCCCGGGGGTGTGAGCAGACGGTGGGTAGAAGGCACATAGACAGACACATCATACAGAATAGAATTGGATATTTATTACTTAGAGGAGAGATGAAGAAAGAGAAGAGGAGAGAGACAGAGAAAGGGAACGGGAGAGAGGGAACTCACGTGTGCCAAGAGGGGACAGTGAGAGTCAAGATGACGAGAGGGGGGCAGGGGTCACCAGGAGTGGGCTTGTCTCTTAAAGAGACGAAAACCATAACAGTGATGATGCTGTCGAGTTACATTTTAATAATATAGTAAGTGCAAAATAGATTCTTACTGGATTGTGTGTGTTACAGTAAAAATAAATTTTTACTACTTTAAATGTAGTAAACATTCCTGCTCTAAAAAACTATAAATCTTGAGAAAAATAAGTTTATAGCACATTTAAAAAAATTTTTACTTAGCTGCTGGGCAGTGGAAGCCCATGCCTTTAATCCCAGCACTTAGGAGGCAGAGGCAGGCAGATCTCTGTGAGTTTGAGGCCAGCCTGGTCTACAAAGTGAGTTCCAGGACAGCCAGGGCTTTTACTAAAGAAATCTTGTCTTGAAAAACAAACAACAACAACGAAAAAAGTACTTAGTCAATGACTGTAACATAACAAGGGAAAAACTAAACAGCTAAACGAGAAGAAAGGACAGGTGGCCTTGAATCCATTGTGTAGCCACAGATGACTTGGATCTATGATTTCCCTTCCTCTGCCTTCCCGAATGTAGGAGTGCAAGTACTTACACCACCATCCCTGGTACAGGAATTTCTTGGGATCAAATCCAAGGCATCTTGCTCACTGGGAAAGCAGTCTATGAGACAAGCTGCCCAGTCAAACTGTTCCTTTCAAGCAGCCTGGGTAAGACACTGCTTTGCTTGCTGTGAGGCATTGTAGGGCTCCAGCTCAGGGGAAGTCTTTTAGTAGTTATTATTTTTATTATTAGGATTTGTTTAGTTTGTTTTACATATGTGAGTGCTTTGCTTGCATGTGTGTATATATACCACATGCATGCCTGGGGTCGGAAGAGGTCAGAACAGAGTGATAGATTTCTTGGAGCCGGAGTTTCAGACAGTTGTGAGCCACTATGCGGGTGCTGGAAATTGAACCTGGGTCCTCTGAAAGAGCAGTAAGTGTGCTTAACCCTGTGCCATTTCCCGGTACTGTTGTTACCTTTTTTTTTTTTTTTTTTTTTGAGACAGGGTTTCTCTGTGGCTTTGGAGCCTGTCCTGGAACTAGCTCTGTAGACCAGGCTGGTCTCGAACTCACAGAGATCCGCCTGCCTCTGCCTCCCGAGTTCAGGGATTAAAGGCGTGCACCATCACCCGGCCTGTTATTATCTTTGAGATGAGGTCATACTATGTAGTTCAGGCAGGCCTGGAACTTGCCAAGTAGCACAGTTAGAATTGAACTTGTGTCCCGTAGTCGGTAGCCTCCCGAGTGCTGGGATCACAGGAGTGAGCTACCATGCTAAGCTGGTTCATTTTCACAGAAAAACATTCCTGGGCCTGTGAGTTGGCTCAGTGAATAAAGGCACATGTCACCAAGCCCGATGACCTGGGTTTCATCCCTGGGATCTGCATGGTGGAAGGAAAGAGAACTGATTCTGCAAGTTATCCTCTGACTTCATGTACACGGTCATTAACACACACCCTCAAATAAATATAATTAATAATACTCTTTTTTAAAGTATTTTTAAAATATAATGGTTAATTCCATACAGTGTATCCTGAACATATCCATTCCAACTCCCCAGAATCCTCCCCCAACTTCAGTGTTTTGAGACAGGGTCTTATGTAGCTTAGGCTGGCCTGTGTTGGAGCCGCAGTAGGTAAAAGTATATATTATCAAGTCTAATAACATGAGTGGATCCCTAGAACCCATGTGATGAAAGGAGAAAACTGACCCCTGAAAGTTGTTCTCTGACCTCCCCACCACAGAAAACAGATAAGCAATTTTTAGAAGAATTATGTTAATGAAGTTATGTTATGATTAAAATTAAATATATAGTGTACCTAGTATAGTATAATTAAATATTATATTAAAGAAATTATTTTATGACAAGATTATGTGTATATGGCAACAAAGCAGAAAAATGTTCAACATGTGACGTTTTACTCTCAAAATTATATTGTTTTACTCAGATAGGTCAAAATAGAAAACTCAGATAGTGTGAAAAATAGCTAACCATCTGTTGGTCATGTATCCCATCTAAAACTCATTTTTAGTCTAACCCTACTACTGTAATTCTGTATGCAGTAATCATAGTTCCATTGCTATGAAGAGACACCATATCTAAGGCAATTCTTATGAAAGGAAGCATTTAATTAGGGGAGGCTTACCTATGGTTTCCGAGGTTGGGTCCATTATCATGGTATGGAGCATGGTGGCATGCAGGTAGGCACTGGGGCAATAGTTGAGAGCTACCTGTCTCAGGCAGACAGACAGACTGGGCCTGGCTTGGGCTTTTGAAACCTCAAAGTCCTCTCTTGGTGACACACTTCCTCCAAGGACATGCCTCCTAATCCTAGACAGTTCATCATTGATGGATTGAGCATACAAATGCATGAGGAAATGGGACCATTTTTTAAATTTTTTTTCCTTTTTGTTTCATTGTGTTTTGTTTTGATACAGGGATTCATTGTATAGCCTTGGCTGTCCTAGAACTCAACATGAAGATCATGCTGGCCTCAAACTCAGAGCTCTGCCTGCCTCTGCCTCTCAAGTGCTGGGATTAAAGGCAGATGGGGCTATTTATATTCAAATAGTAGTTTTTATTTTTGTTTTTTGTTGTTGTTTTGTTTTGAGACAGGGTCTCATTATATAACCCTGGCTATCCTGGAACTCTCTATGTATGTAGACCAGGCAAGCTTCAAACTAGATCCTTCTGTCTCTACTGCCCAAGTACTGATATTAAAGGTCTGTACCACCATACCTAGTCTTTGTTTTGTTTTATTGTTGTTGCTGTTTAGTAATTTTTAAAACAAATACTTACAGGGAGGCTATTCATATACTAGGTAGTCATGGTAGAAGTTAAGAGAGATAGAGAAGGCCACACACTGTAAGAGGGCAAAGGGGAATCAAGTGCTCTGTGAGCCTGAAGAGCAGCAAGTTTCCCTCGGAGCCATCTCAGAAGAAACACTACACGGGGTCTGAAAGGAATGTGCCCTGTTAAAGCCAAGGATGTCTCCCTGTTGGCTCTCACAGCTTTTTTAGTAAGGGTTTTAGCTCAGAAAGAAAACGTCTTTGTGTCTGTTGGCTTTGTAAAGCTTCTGTTTAGTATCAGAGGATCTGCCAGACACTAGGCTCTGTGTGTCAGCCACCCCCCTCCCTGTCTCTGCACTGTGTCCATCTGTCCATCTTCATGCTGACTTTCTTAGATGGCGTTATGGTCCAGATCACTGCTGAGAACATGGATTCCTTGAGGCAGGCTCTTCGGGAGATGAAGGACTTCACCATCACCTGTGGGAAGGCGGACGCAGAGGGGCCCCAGGAGCAGATCCAGATCCAGTGGGTGGATGACGACAAGAAGGTTAACAAAGGGTGAGTGGGCCTCCGAGCAGTCAGGGCAGCTCAGGCTTCGTCTGCTGTGCATACTGCGTTTCAGATCCACTAGAAGCCTGCCTCAAAAAAGGAATGTGTAACAGAATTCTTCATTTCTGTTTATAGCTTGGTTTCTTTTTTTTAAAAAAATGTTTTTTAAGTTTTTTTTTTTTTTTTTTTTTTTTGGTTTTTCGAGACAGGGTTTCTCTGTGGCTTTGGAGCCTGTCCTGGAACTAGCTCTTGTAGACCAGGCTGGCCTCGAACTCACAGAGATCCGCCTGCCTCTGCCTCTCAAGTGCTGGGATTAAAGGCGTGTGCCACCATCGCCCAGCTTTTAAACATTTTTTAAATTTAATTGTCTGTGTATGTGCCTATGTACATAACTGTGGGTGCCCATGGACACAGAGGCCTCAAATTCCCCTTGATCTGGAATTACAGGTGACTGGGAGCCATCTATCCTACCTAGTGGGAGCCAAACCTGGTTCCTTGGCAAGCAGTGTGTGCTCTTAACCACTGGGCAACCTCTCCAGCCCCTTCCTTGATCTCTGAAGGATTCGCTGTCTGTATTGAGGGAGAGATAAGGCAATGAAGCAAACACAGGTCTCCTAAAGTTGCACGCCTTTGGGGTATGAAGCATCTGCACTGTTAACTACCATTGATAGGACGGGTGTCCTCATTTGAATAAGCAGGTACCTAAAGGCTGATGACTCGTCAGCACCATAAAGCTAAGACATGGCAAGACTGATTTAAAACCGTCCTCTTGGGCTTCAAAGCCAAACTCTTCCCTGACTAATGGCAATTCTATATTAATGCTGCACACTAAAACCTTGGATTCTTGGATTCATTTTTGACACTTCTCTTTCTGCTCTACCCCATGATTAGCCCAACAGTAAATCCTGTTTGCCGTGTTTCAGAATGTATCCATCACAGTGGCTCTTACCACCTCCATTGCCACCATCCTAGTATAGAAAGCAGCTTCCCCAGTTTAAACCCTTAGTCTGGACAGCTGCAGTAGCCTGCGTGTCCCTCATTGAAATCCTTCTCTCTGATCTGTCTCTAGTCTCTAACACAGCTGCCAGGGGCATGTCACTCTTCTGTCAGACCACCCATGGCTTCTAGTGTCTTTCAACATGGAATTTAGCACCACTTGTCACCTCTTAAGGGCCTACATTTCTTGCTGTTTTGAGCCAGGGCTGAACTCTGTAGCCCAGGCTGGCCTGGAATTCTCTATGTCTCGAGGCAGTTGTCCTTCCTCAGCCTCTCCTCCTCCCTTGAGCACAGCTGTGCCTCCTCCCCAGACCTGTGAGTGTGGTGCTCTCAGCCTGCCCTCTTCCTCACGATGCCCTGCGAGCATCCCACTGTCTCAGAACGTCCTCTCCAGCCACCGTCTGTATTCCAGCCCCGCTGTGCAGTTCTCTCTTCATATACAGCAAAGCTTGCAGTATTTACCATTCTCCAACTTAGATTTCTCTCTTTACATTGATGTATTTGGGGGAAGAGAGGGCCTTGCCCTGGCACACATGTAGTTGGTTCTTTCCTTCACCTTTGTGTAGGTTCTGGGGATTAAACTCTAGGTGGCCAGACCTGCACACAAGTGACTTTCCCTGCTGAGCCACCTTGCTGATTTAGCTTTTGATGTCCAGAGAACTAAGAACAGAGCCAGGCATGATGGAGCACACCTTTAATCCCAGCCCTCAGAAGGCAGAGGCAGGCCAGCCAGACTACATAGTGAGACCCTGTCTCAAACAAACTAAAATGACCCAAGAAAATTAACAGGTTTGAACATTGTTAAAAAAGAATTTAGAATCTTTGTCGTTGTTTTCTTTTTAGAGTAAATGTGTATCTCCATATATTTAATTTACTTGCTATATTCTGAGGAAGAAAAATCTGTCAAAGGAAATGTGTGTTTCGGAACCTGAGCCTGAGGATCTGTGATGGTAGCCATGCTCTGTCGCTTTCCACAGCACTGGGGCTGTTGTTTGTCTATGTGTTATTAGTGGGGAGAGAACTTGGGTCTTCCGCCCTGTGAGCAAGCTCTCTTACCACTGAG
>NC_022016.1:75947280-75969139 GCF_000317375.1 Microtus ochrogaster | reverse complement strand
CCTCCCGAGTACTGCGATTAAAGGTGTGTGTCTGTCGTTTAAATAGTTCATAACAGACGTCATTAAACTCCCCAAGTTCCAAGCAGGGGTTTGTACGTGAAGTACAGCACCCAGGGATGACAGGTTCTCCTCCCCTGCAGCACTGCCTTCCGAAGGCAGCTGAGCAGTGTTGTTAGAGCGAGGGGGGAGTGGGGAACCAGGCTGGGTGAGTGGCCGTGCAGTTATTAAAGAGATGTGGGAAAGAGCAGTGTGAGCAAACAGCCTGCTTCTGTTATGGTCAGCTTTGAAAAATGGCCCCTTGCAAGTGTCTGCCTCCGGCATCTGTGCTTGAGTAGGTCCAGAGCGTAAGCCTTCTTCACATGCGCACTCTGCGTCTTGTCATGGCGCTGCAGATGTCTTCAGCACGACATACTTTGGATTTGGTAGTGAAATGTGATGTCCTATCTCCTTCCCCTTCCTCTGTGGCAGTGCCGTGAGTCCTATAGACGGGAAGTCCATGGAATCCATAACCAATGTGAAGATATTCCATGGGTCCGAGTATAAAGCCAATGGAAAAGTCATCAGATGGACAGAGGTAAGAAATAAACCTTGGAGCACTTGCCTTACTTTCAACACAGCCTTGTGCTAAGCCCAAAGCCCCACTCTGGGCTGATTTGGAAGGAAAAGGTGAGCCAGTGAGATGGGTCAGTGAGTAAAGGCTTTGGCCACCAAGCCTGAAGATCTGGATTCCGTCCTCGGGGCCTATGCAGTGGAATGAAAGAGCCAGCTCCCACAAACGACCCCTGACCTCCTCACACTCTGCATGCAGATACACATTTTTAAAAAAGTAAACGTTTTTAAAGAAAAAAGAAGTGTCTCTGAGCAAAGCTTTTCGTTTATCTACTAGACTACTAGATTTTTTTTTTTTTTTTTTTTTTTTTTTTTCGAGACAGGGTTTCTCTGTAGCTTTGGTGCCTGACCTGGAACTAGCTCTTGTAGACCAGGCTGGCCTCGAACTCCAGCGATCCGCCTGCCTCTGCCTCCCGAGTGCTGGGATTAAAGGCGTGCGCCACCACTGCCCGGCACTTTATCTACTAGATTTAATCCCCTCTGGTCTGTCTTAGCTCACTGGGAAAGAAAGTCCAAAGTGCAGCCTGCAGCACTCTGATGAACTCACTTCCAGGTGTGTTTGCTTTGGAAGACAAAAAGGCTGTCTCTGAGTGGGCACACCTTCTGTGCTGTGTTCCTCAGAGCGTTGAGTATGCCATGCTGTACTCAAAGACCATTGGATAACATGGTCTTCAAAGGACAGACAGTTCACAGTAAGATCTGCCAGAATTACAAAGCAAACAAGTAATGGTAAATTTCTGGTACAAAGCCAGATCTAGCCAGCTCTTAATCGGCCATCCAGATGTGCTCACACACCTGCAATCCCAGTCCTTGAGAGGCTGAGGCAGGGAGATCACAAACTTGAGGCCAGCCTGGGCTACCACCATCCTGCATCAGTTAATTAAAGTCCTACCAAACACAGCCCTACCCACAAGGCTTGGGGAGAACCTCAGGAGTCAGTGACTGGCACGCCTGTTGTAGGGTAGTGTCCTCTGTGTGGGACAGGAAAGCGCTACAGTATGGTTGCCTATGACAGCCTCAGCTGACATGACGAAGTTGACTGGGGAATTTCTCAAGTCTCCACTCTAGATGCAGGGCTCTCGGCAATTAATGGCTGCCGGGTGAGAAAGAATCAGTCTTCTCTAGGACAAGCCCCGTTACAAGTGATCCATTCTCAAGTGGTCAGCCCTAAACACATGCACATATGAGCAAGTCGAAATGGTCTCAGCAGGGTGTGGGGGGTGGTCTTGAAGGTTGAGCCTCATACATGCTAAACACGTGTTCTGCCACTGAGCTGCGTGCCCAGCCCCCTTGTGTATAGCATAGCCCCTTTGTGACCAGCATATAGGAGTTGTATATAACAATATGTAAGCATTGTATATTTTTATTTATTTGTCTTTTAAATTTTGTCTTTATGTTGTTTATCCTTTATGTCATCCAGAGAAGTCAGGCAGTTGCCATATGTATGCACAGAGACAAAGTAGGCTTTATGGGATCTTTGGAAAGCCGGCCTAGTGGTGCACGATGTAATCCCAGTACTCAGGAGACAGGGACATGATTGCTGCCAGTCCAAGGCCAGCCTGACCCTACACAGAGTGTTTCAGGCCATCCAGAGCTCCATGCACAGGGAGGGAGGGAAGGAGGAAGAAAGCAGGGCCTTTGAGAAGCAGGACTCAGTCTGTGAGCTGCTGGGGTGGCTCAGTGGTTGGAAGCCCTTGCCATAGAGCCTGGCAATCTTGAGTTTGATTTCCACAATGCATGAAAAGATGAAAGGAGAGAAGTGGCTCCACAGGCACACCATGTCACGTGTGTACCTGTACATATATGTGCAACCTCAGCTGTCACCATCAAGAACATCATCTCTCTCCTTTGAAATAGTCTTTTTTTGTTTTTGTTTTGTTTTCGAGACAGGGTTTCTCTGTGTAGCTTTGGAGTCTGTCCTGGAACTCGCTCTGTAGAACAGCCTAGCCTGAACTCACAGAAATCCACCTGCCTCTGCCTCCCGAGTGCTGGGATTAAAGGTGTGTGCCACCACCGCCCAACTGAAACAGTCTTTCATTGGCCTAGAGGTCACCAATTAGGCTAGACAGTGAGCCCCAAGGATCCTGTCTCTACCTCCCTAGTACTGGGATTGCAAGAGCACAATGCTACACCCAAGGTTTCTAGTTTTATGTGGGTTCTGAGGAATCAAACTTTATCCTTCATCATATGAGGCAAGAACTTCATCAATAGAGCTCCCTCCCAAACCCAGAAATTTCAGTTCCTTAAAGGCTGGCCTGGCAGTATGGCCCTGTGGTCACAGTGACTTGGAGAACTAAGGCGGGAGGCATGCTACAATCAACAAGAAATTAGCCTGGCCAATGAGAAAGAAGTTCTTTAGAATTCTTTTGAGTAAGGGCTTGCTCCTGACCTTTCTTCTGTGTGACTAGGTCTTGGGTCTCAAATTTCATCTTTTCTGTGCCTTGGCCTGTCTACAGCAAAGTGTATGGTTTGTGTGAACACTGGGACAACAAGCTCTGGCCTCCAGAAGACTTGGATCCTGGCCTCTGTTATCATCGTTGTCTTTGGGGTGGGGGAGCAGGGAGTAATACAGGGTCTCTACATAGCTCTGTCTATCCTGGAACTCACTATGTAGGTCAAACTGGCCTTGAACTCAGAGAGATCCACTCGCTTCTGCCCCATAAAGCATGTGCCAACATGCCCAGCTTGCCTTTTTTTTTTTTCTTTTGACATAGAGTCTTAACTATGTAGTTCTGGCCGTCCTAGAACTCATGGAGATCTATCTGAGGCCTCTCCAGGACTCGGATTAAAGGCATGTGCCACTACACCCAGCCCCTGGCCTCTGCCTTTACCCACTTGGAATAATCTGTGGAGAGCTGGATCCCCAGTTAACAATGACTGTTATTTTAGACTCTCATATTACTCCTATGAAAAGTGTCCACATGTTAAATTGCCTTTTAGAAGTACACAGTCCATCTGCACATGGTGGTACGTGGTGGGAAGATCAGGAGCTTGGGGTTAGCCTTGACTACACGATAAACTGGAGGCCAGCCTGGATTACATGAAGCCCTGTCTCAAAAAAAAAAATGTACAGTACTAAATGTGAGCCTTTTTGTTTTTAAGTAGAAAGTGCTATTAGACCTTGGTCTGTGTTTGCAGAGAGCAGAGCTACTGCCAGTGTGGGTGCAGAGACTGGCAAGGAGGGATTGTCTTGGGTGCTGCACTTTTCTAAAGATTTTATTGTGCCTGTGTATGCATGATGTAAGGCACACCTGCCACAGCACACATGAAGGAGTAGGTTCTTTCCAGGGGTAAACTCGGGCTTGTGCAGCCTGTGCCTTTCCTGGCCAAGCCGTCTCTCCAGTGCTCTTCCCATCAGGTCACCTTGTACATCTTAGAGAACTGGGTGCCCAAATACAGTGGCTAATCTGCTTGTTCCACATCCTGGACACAAGGTGAAAGCCTCTTTTGTTTGGGGATAGGTGTTTTTCCTAGAAAATGATGACCAGCATAACTGCCTGAGCGACCCTGCAGATCACAGCAGACTGACCGAGCATGTTGCCAAGGCATTCTGCCTCGCCCTCTGCCCCCACCTGAAGCTTCTGAAGGAGGATGGAATGACAAAACTGGGACTTCGCGTGACACTTGATTCAGATCAGGTAAGAAACATCTTGGGCAGCGTTTGGAGCTGGCCTTGAGTTGTTTTGTTCTTGTTTTTTTCTGAGAGTTTTCCTGAGTTACCCGAAAGGATAAATGACCTCACATCCCACCACGCACAGATATGCTCTCTGGTCAGAACCATTTGCAGTGTGGATCCTAAGGACTGTAGGGTATGGAAGGAAGGGCCAGGATCTGCCACCCGTGATAAGCTTGTGTCACCCTGTGAAACCCCATGCCCACCCATGGATACTGCTCTGCAGCCCTGAGGGGCAGGTTCTAGGTACCCCTCATCATGTCTTCTTAGTCAGCGGGACCGAGCTCCTGTTCCTTGGCATCTGCAGTTGCCACTGCTTAGTAAAATTTGTCTTGCTTTCCTCAACAGTTTTCTCGTCATTGGGACTTAGTTTTTTGCTTGTTTTTGATTTTTGTTTACTTTTTCTTGTTTTTTATTTTTTGAGACAAGGTCTCACTAGTTGCCCTGGTTGGCCTTGAACTCAGAGGTCCAGATCCATCTGCCTATCTGCCTCCTGAGTGTTGAGACTAAATGTGTGCCCCCATGCCTGGCTTGATGTTTGTATGTGCTCTTTGTATTAACAATCCAGTCCTCACCTCCCAACCCGCTCCTTGTCCTAGTATCTCTCTATTGTGGCCGAGCTCTTCACAGCAGGTTCCATTGGGCCTGCATTGGGTGCCTAAAATTTGCCAGCTACCATTTCCACCCTCAGTCCTTAGTGTTGCGTTATTAGAAATGAGTGGAGTGGGGGCTGGAGAAATCTGGTTCAGTTCCCAGCACCCACATCGTGGTTTATAGCCATCCTTAACTCCAGTTCTAGGGGGTCTGACTTGACTTCTTCTGACCTCCTTGGGCACCAGGCACACACGTTGCACATCCATACATGCAGACAAACCGTCACACACATTTAAAAATAAAAGAAGTTTATTTTTAAAGAAGAAATGAGTGTGGGCTCAGATTGATATTCCCAAAGCAGTTTCTATTCTGGGTGCTTACATGGGGAAAACCTGGCTTTTTGGTGCAGAATTTAATCAAATAGATTATCAGGGCAGGGTGAAAAGTTGTGTCTGGCTTTATTTCCTCACTAGGCATCGTCAGCCAGTGTTTATTTTCACACAAGGTCTTGTCCTGCGCTGAAAAAAAGGCCTATCTGGGGCTGGGGATGTAGCTCAGATGCCTGCCTAGCATGCACAGAACCCTGGGATTGATCTTCAGCACCATGCAAGCCGAGCATAGTGACGTACACTTGTATCTTAGCCTCTCAGAGGTGGAGACTGGAGGATCAAAATCTTAAGATCATCCTTGGCTGCATAGCAAGCTTGAGACCAGTCTGATCATATAAGACCCTATCTCAAAACAACAACAAAAACCAAACAAGCCAACAATAACAAAAATCAGGCTCAGTGGGTGAAGGCACCCGACTGCCAGGCTTGACAGCCTGAGTTCCCATTCCTGTAACCCACGTAACTCAGAGGAAGGAGAGGCTGTCCTTTGATTTCCTCATGCATATCATGGCACACACCCATACACATAAAATTAAATGCAATTTAGAAAAACGCTTATCCATGTAATACTAGTGAAGTGTCTATCATGTTCCCGTCTCACATGTACTGATAACCTATCTGGACAGAGAGGCTCCCTCATGTGGAACAATCAGACAGCAAATCTTTTTCTGCTAAGTTTGACTCTCTTGAGGGAAAGGGCCCTTTATCTTTGAATTTCTGTTTTCAGTTGCTCAAAAAATGGTGTGTTGGTGACTGCATGGACTGAAGAAAAATGCGATGTTGTATTCCTCACTTTAGTTTTTACAACCAGAGGCTAAACTGATTCATCCTTTCTATTCCCGGAAACGGACATTAGCGGATTCAGGAACAAGGTCAAGGTCTCACGAGAGTAGGTGCCAGAGTGGTAACCCACAGTTAACAGAAGAAGAATGTGTGTGCACTGTCATGTGTCTAGCTCATGGGAAAGGACTTGGAGAAGCCCTCTGGAGAGATCTTCCCTGTCCCGTAACCTGTCATCCCTTCTCTCCTGGTAGGTTGGCTATCAAGCAGGGAGCAATGGCCAGCCCCTTCCCTCGCAGTACATGAACGACCTGGACAGCGCCTTGGTGCCTGTCATCCATGGAGGAGCCTGCCAGCTCAGTGAGGGCCCTGTCGTCATGGAGCTCATCTTTTACATCCTGGAAAACATCGCATAGAGGACGACTCCGTTCTCTCTGCTCAGACCTGTTGCAGCAGCAGTCATATCCAAATCAATTGCACTTTAAAACTGGAAGATTAAGCTTTTGTTAGCACTATTGGTAGGGGGGTATGGGGTGGGAGTAGGGTTTAGGGGGAAGGGTGGGGAGGGTGGTTGGGGGACAGATGTTCCATGATTTTAAGTCTTCTATGCATTCTCCAAGAAGACCCGGGCAGCTTCTTACTGCACAACAGTTACGCTATCTTTGCAGCTAAACCCCTTCTGTTCCTGTCTAGACAAGAAGTCTGCTCCTCTCTTATGGTCATGTGCTCAGAAATGCTCATATGGGTACAACCATCTCCAAGATCAGGGTGGGGGGGCAGAAAGGAAATAAACAATGAAGCGTAAATTTTGCACTTCCTGTATAGAACTGGCATAAAAGAATGTTATGCTGCTACACTTACCGTCCTGGCTACACCCCAGATGCTTACAAGAACGTTTAGATTTTTTGTTCCGGCTACTGACTGAATCAAATCAAAGGGGTTTCTTGTCTGCTGGCCATGGAATGGTAACTCAGTATAAGCCAGGCAGTTTGGATAGCAGAGTCGAGTGTGGAGTCACTCACGGTCTGCCTAAGTGAATGGCAGGTAGTAAAACGAGCCTTTTGTGAGAGCCGGCAAGGAACACCCAAGGCATTTTCATTTACTGTACACTAGAGATATTTTTAAAGAGCATTTTACTAAGAAACTGCTTAAACTTCCAGGAAAGTTGTAAATATAGAAAGAAAAAACCTGTGTCCTCTCTTACACAGCCTTACGTACTCATGCCCACACCGACGCTTGCCCCGCTCGACTTGTTGGGGTCTTGTCTTTCTCCCTCCTCTGTAATATTGAGGTGCATACGACAGAGTCCCTTCCCCTCTACAGTAAATGTTATTCCTTGCCCAGATAGGATGTTAGTCGAGGCCACTGTGACTGGCTTTAACTTCAGTCCCGCCCAGCACTGTCCTGGGAACCTTTCCTCAATGGTGTGCTTTCCAGCCGGGGTCAGACACTGCACATAGCTCTTAGACTGGATTTGGTTTTTTGTGGTATGCATATTTTTTGAGTATAGGCCCTCACATCCTGAATTTTTGTTTTGTTTTAGAAAACATGTCATTTGAGTTTGTCTTGACAATGGTACTCATTGCATTCTCGGCCTGATCACCTGATGTCCCTCTGCCTCTCAGAGATGGTGGCAAATTTCATCATCACCGTGTACTATGCCTAGTTTCCCTACTATGTATTTCCCTCTTAATGACAGACTTATGTAGAGGCGCTTTTCACAGTGTGCAAATGTCTGCTCCTCAGATTGTCCCTTAGATTTATTTGCACCACGGATGCTTCTTGCCTGCACTGATCTTTTACTCTGACAGCTGCAAGATGGCTTTCTAATTCCAGCATGCCCTTTCTTTGCCAGCTGGACTTAAAAACTATAAACAAACCAGCCCCCTCCCCCCCCTTCCTCCCTGTTATTCTTTTAGTTTTCATGTTGGTCTTGTGGAGTTCTACTTTCTTAGTTTGGTACTCAGGTGAGCTCATCTTTGGCTAAGTTGAGCACCTTCAAGCTGGCTCCTGCATCCTTTCATGACACATTTCTGTTTACTCCTTCCTGTGTCACCTAACAAGATGCTCTTACCTGCCAGGTTTGGAATCGCTTTATCTCTGAGTAGCCCTTTTAATTGGAATAGTACAGGAAACCAAGGTCTGGTTCTGATTTTATCTTTGTTAAATTTATTTTGGTCACAGGCCAAATGCATCTCTGTTTGAAATACACTGCTCTAGGGCAACTAACGCTCGTGTTCATGGCATCTTCCCAAGCCCAGGCCACCCCGGAATTCCTTCCTCTACAGCCCTAGGTTCAAATGCAGGCCTCGGCAACAGTGGAAGGCTGCTCCATCCCTCTCCTGAGCTGGTAGACCTGCTTGGGGAAGTAGCTGTTTTCTAAAGGCCCTAAGGCCTGGCCTGGCCTATGTGTCTGACTGTGACTGTCTCTCTTTCTGCTGGGTGAAGATTGCACTCCACACCCATTTCTCCCAAGGTTTTGATGGAAGCTACAGAACTGGGAACATGACCTTTCTCTTAGATGTAGGTACAAAGCCTTAGAAGTGTCCTTTGGCCCTGACCAGCACTGATTTCATATAAGAAAAGAGCCCTTGAACTGGCCCTGAACCTGTAACAGGAAGTACCTAACAAGTGTATTTGGTGTTAATATACCTCAAAAGATGGGCGCTTCTACAGCACTGCCCCATCCTCCTGCTCAGCTAACTGCACCCTGCTGTTGGACATGGATCTCCTAGAATATGCAAGCGTTTTTTGTTTGGTTTTTCAAGACAGGGTTTCTCTGTGTAACTGCCCTGGCAATTCTGGAACTCACTCTGTAGACCAGACTGGCCTCAAAATCAGAGATCCTCCTGCCTGTGCCTCCCGAGTGCTGGGATTAAAGGCCTACGCCACCATGCCCAGCTCATATACAAGGTTTTTAACCCCTCCTCCACAAAGGACAGATTCTGGAGCCATAAAAACAGGTCCATTCTTAACTCATAAAATATCCTTTGTGTGTAGGAAAATCATCGTAGAAAATCGGGCTTACGCCATCAAGGATGCTCAGTCTTTTCTCCTTTTTAACTTTGGTTTTATATAATGTGTACTGTAACTTATATTATAAAGTGCTGAAGCAGCACATTCCTCGTCAGGCAGGGTTTTCTAGATTTAACCTGAAAGATAAATGCAGAGCTTCTACACAAAGAGCAGAATTGCATCCTGGTAATTTATTGTTTTTAAAAATTGTATGCTTACCAAGTGCGTTTGTAAGCATATATTGCATAATGTATTTCCTGGATTTTAGAGATGGCTCTCTTGTAGCCCAGGCTGGCCTCAAACACTCAGTCCAGTCAAAGATGACATTCAATTCCTGATGCTCCTGCCTCCTCCTCCCAAGTACTGGGATTATAGGAATACACCATTATACCTGGTACTCCCTATTTCCCAAGCCCTCCTGCTCTCAAGGCGGCAGAATGATGGGATCGTCTACGGTCCCATCTCCTGTCTTCTCCATCTACACTGGGTCCTGCTGGTGGCCCAAATTCCAGTTAGACTTCTCTTTGGTCATCTGAAAGACAATTATGCACTTAATGTATTTCTAACAGTAGCTTCTATTTTACTGATACTAAAATTAAATAATGGTAATGGGATTTTTAAGTCGTATACATAGGACTGCATGAATAGAGCCGGACGCTGAGCCATCTTAGAGGCCAGTCATCTAAGGCCCATTTCATCCTCAACACTTTAGGAACAAGAGCAGGTACATGCTTCCCAGCCCTGTGGTTTGATTCAAACTCAAAACAGCTGACCTCACTTAGTGCCAAGGTCTTTTAAGGAAAGCCACACATATTTGGGGGGGGGGCGTGACCCATAAGTATGAGGAGGGCAACCATATACGTTTTAGACTGGTGCTACATAAAGGAAAAAAAAAATCGTGCAATCCTTGCCTTTCATGAGCAAAACTTCCTGACTCTAAAATTCCGTATTTTATTCAGTCCAGGAATTCAAAAGACATTCAGTGCAATATTTAGAAATGATTTTTGGTGTGGCTGGTTCTGTTATATCCATGAATGTTTGGTTACTGTGGCTGACTAAATCTTACATAAATGAGGCTTTATGCAGGCCCCTCCCCCTACCCATGCATTCCTTGGCTACAACAAAGACCTTTTAAGTCTCCAAGTCCAGTGGGTGGCTTTGTCAGGCCTCCCTCAGCCTTGAGGTGGTTTTTCAATGCGCAGAGGGATGTAGTGGACTGAAAGTGAACAAGCTGTAAGGGCAATCCCTGAAGTCTCAGAACACAACACTCCCAGTAGAGGGAAGAAATGTGAAATGCCTAGGGCAGATAGGGATCGTGGAGAATAACCCCAGGGGCTCCTCATTTTAGCAAGCATTGAGTTGAGTCAGATGCAGGCTGAAAGGAAAGTGCGGTGTGACCAAGAACTCTTCAGACCACCCCCCTCTGCTCTGGGTTCCTTCATGAAGGCAGAGACCCTTTCATTCCAATTCGCCGCTGGACACATGATGTGACTATAATTGTTAAATCTCTTACGTATGCAAGATTGGGAGCTCACATCTGCTAGGTAGGATTGGCCAGAGAGCTCTGGGAGAAGTCACTTGTCAGCAGTTTCTGCCCTGTTATCCACTAACAATTTTGATATGCTCTTCAAGGGCTGTTATCTCCAACAGATGCACAAAAGCTTACCCCTGGGCTGTGCTTATGCAATACTGTAGTGACCAGCAGCTGAATGTACTTCCTACTTCTCATAGAGCCTTCACAAATTATCCTGAGGAAGCTGGGCATGGTAGCACATGCCTGTAATCCCAGCACTAGGGAAGCTGAGGCAGGAGTTCAAGACCAGCCTGGACTATAGCGTGAAACCCTGCCTCATTCAACCAAAATAATAAATAAATAAATATGAAGGAACACTTTGTTGAGGTTAATGCTTTAAACCAGAGGAAAGAGTTGGGGTGCTGACTTCTGAGAAATCTAGAATAACGTTTTTAAATATTAACTCCGTTGCAACTACCTGACCCTTCATTTCATCTGTTCACCATGAAAGCTATAGAACTTGGACAAACAGGGATTAGCCAAGAGATCAGCTCAAGGACAGGCCTTCTCAAAAGAGGAATACACAGGTACAACAGAACTGCTTTGGCTTTTAAAGTGACAGGGAACAGGGCATTTGAAGACTTTGATAGTAAATTAATACTGTTTAGAATATAAAGTCCTTACAGTGAATTAGACCTAGTTTTAAAATAAAAACGGCCACATAAAACTGCTAATTTTTTTTTCTTTTCTTCCCATTTAACATCTTAGGTACATGGACCAAAGCGAAGAAAGCCTTCCCCTTCCCACCAATAGTACCAAAGTAACTTTCCCGTTTCCCAGTCCCCTGGGAAGCAGAAAGGCTAGTGCAGCAGGTATTAGGTCAAAGGCACAGGCTGAGGGGAAAACAGCTGCAGTCCCGGAATCCTGCCCCTCCCCTAAGCAGGGAAGGTTCCGATCACCCTCACGTTCTCCATCCCTTACAGTCACATCTTTGAAAGGCACATCCAGAAACGATGCAACTGGGGCTGGGTTAAGTGTACATCATCGCTATGCAGAGGTTAAGGGGCAGTAGGACTCTGGCACAGAGCAATGGGGGTATCCTTGTCTTCACCCACATTCTGGTGGCGGGAGGCTGTACAGATGCTCCACGGAGGCCCAGGAGAGGTGGGGCGAGGACAGCCCACGCCACGGTTAGTTTGGCGGTCTTTGGTGCTTGTGTAGCAGCAGCTCTCACTACAGAGGCTCTTGCAGCCGGCAGAGCTGGATCAGTGAGCTGGTACCAGTGCCGACTACCTCACAAGGCAAAAGCACAAAGAAAACCATCCGAGCTTTAAAAGGTTTCTGAAGAACATTAACATGAGATCTTTCTGCCCTGAGTCTTCAAAAATAACCCACAAGCACTTCCCAACAGTTTTAGTTTCCTTGAGAGACTAAATGCTTCCTCCCCAGAAATGACTGAAAAAGTTTTAGTAAAGAGAAAACTCCGGTGGATCAGAGAGCTACTCACCTTACAGGCCCCTAGGTTCCAGGACCAACCAGTTCTCGGTGACCACCTGCACATCCTGGCCACTCAAAGGCTCCCGCAGCCTCACCTTAACCTCCAGCTTCCCCCCAGTGGGCTTTCTTCCATCCAGAACCTGTGACAGGCACAGAAATAGACTGATTGAGGGACAGCCTGAGGCAGGTAGCAGTTGCATCAGGACAACCCTGCCTTCCTTCCACCTGCAATATGGGAAGTGGTGGACTGCTAACTCTCAGGATATCTTAGAAATCAGTAACCTAGAAATCTAGATACGTATCAGTGCTCTAACTGGAGAAACCTGTAGCTCTATTCTGTTTTCCTCTTGATCTTCATAACTCCTAGAATTAGCACTGGCTTCCACACCCTCGTGCATGGCCCACAGAAGTGGATGGTTGGGTAGCAGTCACAGGTACAACTCAGGCTACGCCCTCCTCTAAGGCAGATAAATAGTTGAATACAAAGTACAGCAACAAGCTTGAGAAATTCGACCACCCTTAGAGCAGTTCAGACTAGGCTCCACTTTAGGAGAACTCCAGGTGGGGAGAGGCAAGCTCTAGCCTCTAAAAGCCTCCGTAAGGGTCTGTCTGGACCTGGATCTGCAAGGATGTAGAAATCTCTTCTCTGCTGGCTGTTCCCCATTTGTCAAAGGCACAACCCTGTAAGGTCATGGAAGCTCACGAGCTGCCTGCACAGTTTTCAATCACCATTTGCATATTATCTAGAAATACTCTACCCACTTCCTGTTTGGAGTTTGTTCTCGGCCTCCTGCTACTTGCCCAGTGCCCCAAGCACAACACAGCCCTGTACCATGCTGAGCAATGGTCGGAATACTCAAGGGTCTTCTCTCAACTGTCACTCCTAGGAGCTTAAGTAGTCCTGGACTATGGAAAGAATATGGTTACTTCCATCTGGCTGCCTTTGAAAGTTACTCAGACTTTCTTTACATCTTCCATGACAAGGGGATACAACCCATTCCGAAGCACACTAGATACAATTTTAAAATGTGCATAGAACCCTCAATAGAGTTCCAAGAATATCAGCTCCTTCTGGGCCCTACCTCCATGATCTCTCTGATCTCACACTCATTCTCCAGCCTTTCCAATTTCAGGTGTGCTGTGCCAACCAGCTTGTCACTTCTAAAAAAGGATCTGGGAAGGCAAGAAGCAACAGAGGATTAGCCTGGGCAGAGCGGGCAGGAATGGGAACTGGCTGCATTCAATGCAAGCAAGCAGTGGTGTGGGGAGCAGCAGGAACAGGCCTGCCATTCCTCCCCTCCTACCTTTCTTGTGGGATTGATAGCTCTTACTTACCCTTTGTGGAAGATCTCAAATTTGATTCCTTTGCTCTGGATCACTCTCTTAAAGCTCCGGTGATTTCGATTGATGTTTAGTTTAAAAACTTGTTCAAATTCTGCAAGGAGAGGGTTGGAATTCTTGGGGAAGTGGGAAAAGAAGCCCAGGGCAGGTATATTCTCTGGAGTTCACTGCCTGCAATTCAGGGTGAACTGAGAGAGCCACCCTCTCTGGTGAGAGAGAGGCAGAACATGTAAGGTTTTGGCCTTGTAAACACTTTTGGTACCCAGAGACACAAATTATATATTGGAAAGCACTTGGAATCTGGAGTGAGAATTCCTAGATTCAAGTACCATCACCCCCACCCTGCTCACTGTGTAGCCCTGGCTGGCCTAGAACTCATTCTATTGACCACACTGGCATTAATCTTGCTGCAGTTCTGCCTCTGCTTCCCAAGTGCTGGGATTATAGATGTGATCCACACACCCAGTCTTCAAGTCCATTTTTAACACTTCCTTGCTGTGAGTCCCCAGACAAATCCTTTTACTCAACTAGCCACAAGCCCCAGTTTTTGTATTGCTTTTTCTTATATTTTTATTAATTTTTTTTTCAGGTGTGGTGGTGCACAACTTTAATCCCAGCACTCAGGAAGCAGATGTAGGTGGACCTTTCTGAGTTCCAGGTTAGGCAGAGCTATAAGCTATACACTGAGATATTGTCTCAAAAAAATTTAAAAAGACCTTTATTAGTTTTCATAGTGTGTGTGTGCTGGAGACCAAGACTGCCAGAGGCATCATATCCCTCTGGAGCTAGGTACAAGCGTTTGTGCAACCACTGATCTGGGTACTGGGAAGCAGAAGCAGAGCCTCCACTATATATATACATATATTATATACATATACTTCCTACTTCTATATATATATATATATATATATATATATATATATTAGTTTTATGTGCATTGGTGATTTGACTACATATACATCTGTGTATGAGTGTGATGGTGCTGGATTCCCTGTGATTGGAGTTACAGTTTTGAGCTGCCCTGTGGGTGCTGGGAATTGAACCCTAGTTCTCAACCAGTGCTCTTAAATGCTGAGTCATCTCTCCAGCTCTAGGCTTCAGTTTTCACAACTATATAAAGGAACTATTAATAATAGCTGCCTTTATTTTTGAGTTGGGTGGGCCAAGTAAAACAGTAGCTATTACAACACTGGAAACTGCTATCCAGATAGGAAGTATGCGCAGAAATGGGTCTTATATGTCACTCACCTGGAGAGTTTGTGTTCTTGACCACAGCTGTTTTGCTTTTTTGAGCCTGGTCCTACAGCAGCGAGATGAGAGAAGTTAAGATAGCTCAAAAAAGCAGGTGTGCAGCTACAGTACTTTGGCTGTGTCAGTGGTAAGGAAAGCAACCCCTGCAGATGGACCAGAAAGTCTTCAACCCATCCCCATGGCCATGCCTCTTAAAGATGGAGAGGAACTAAATAGTACTGGGGTTCAGAGGGTCCCTAACCCTATCAGAATCTCACCGAGTTAGGGTAATGAAACTCAAAGCGTACAAACGCATCCAAGTCATCGGGAGTCACTCCTATAAAGAAAAATGGAGTCAGGTTGGAAAGCACGGTCAGAGACTGGTGCCCAGGCAGCAGGTAGGATATGTGAACAACATCCTTCAGAAAGATGACCCTTGGTTACCTGGTGGGGCTGGGAGGTTCATTCCCCGGACAATGATCAGATGCATTTCTGTGCTGTTAAGTTCTGAGAAGAGCCTACAGACCAGAATGAAGAAAGTGCAGAGTAAAAGACAGTAGCAGGACAAGGGCCACAGTGGTGCAGAGTGGAGCGGTGATGGCACAGCAGCTCTGAGCTCCCCTCTGAGGGCAGCACATCCACCTCCCCCGCTCTAGCATCCATGGTACTGGGAAGTCTCACTACGGCTCTGCTCCAAACCTTTCACCCTATCCCTGCACAAAGCCACAGTTTCCCTTAGGCTTTGGCACCTCACAGTCTGGAATGTCTTCAACTCAAAGTGATGGCTGGGAGGGTCAAGGCCCTGGGCCTGGGCTAGCTGCAGGATCTCAAGCTGTTTCTTTCGGTCCTGAGCAAGCTTCTCAAACCTGCCAGGGACAGGTAACCAAGTCAGCAAGGTAGGATTTGTTATCTGGTTCCCTAACCCAACAAGCCCAGCACAGCCCTGGCACTTACCGGGTAGTCTCAGCCACATTGCCCTGGTGCATGAACTGCTTGGAGAACAGCAGGCACTTCTAGAAACAGGAGCCCAGAGTGACTCCATAGCCAGAGCAGGGCTTGCCTTGGCAAGCTCCTAACAATCTCTCAAAGCTCCTAACAATCGTCTTTAGCGTGACCTCTCCTATAAAACATATTCCTGGGGTACTCTTCCTAAGGCCTAACACACTTTCCTGCTTACATGTTTGTCAGTTTGAGACAGGGTCTCGGATACAGAGCCCCTGCTAGAACTCATAGCAGTTCTCCTGCCTCACCCTCCCAAGTGCTGGTCCTGCAGGTATGTGTCACCTCCATGCTGGTCCCATCTACACCCTGGTGCTTCCTCTCAGAAGACCATATCCCAAAAATTCATTTGGCAAACTCCTTCCTTCAAAAGTTAATCCATGTGGGCGTGGTGACAGTGTATAGTTCCAGCATTTAGGAAGCGGAGGCAGAAGGACTTAGAGGTTGAAGTCAGCCTGGGGTCCATGAGGAGTTTCTAGGACAGCATGGCATATAGCAAGATCCTGCTTCAAAGATCAACACCATCAAAAAATAAATTTAAGCATATACTTTAGAACTCTGTCTTTTCAGAAAAGGCAGCACTTCAGGTCAGCTGTCTCACAAACCTATTCCCCTTCACTCTGTTTGAATTTCATAACTACATGAAGAGAGGGGCTGGGGAGATAGATGGCTCACTGGTTAAGAGCACTGGCTACTCTTGCAGGGGACCTGCACCTGGTTCCCAGCACCTAAACACTGGCTCACAAGCACCTGCAACTCCAGTTTCAAGGAATCCAATATCTTCTGACTTCCATGGACACAAGGTACATATGTGATATATGTATATATATGTGTAGGCAAAGCATACATGTTAAAAAAAAAACCACTAAAAAAGGGTAGCTTCATTTTGCGATTGTCCAGGGTCATACCTTAGGCCAGTGAGAAGAGTTAAACTGAACCCATGCTAGGACACAGACAAGCAGAGACAGGGGCTACTGACCTCATGCTGCTCCAGGAGTATTTTCTGTAGCTGGACATACACCTCCTCAGCCTTCTGGGAGAGTCGCAGATCATCATGGTGAATGAGGATGAAGTCACCCTCTTCATCCGTCAAGGGTGAAGGCATCTGCCAGATCATAAGGCCCCCAGGCCCAAGAGTCAGATTACACCTCTCCTGCCATGTCACCTCTGACCCCAGGTAACCCATACTCCTTTTCCCTTCTATCTCAGGGATAAAAGCAAAGGCTCTTTCCCTGATGTCACCATTTTACACAAGTCCTACCTCCACCTAGAAGCCACCCCTTCATGCCCATCAACCAGCTCCCACCTCTGCCTGAGGCAGACTCCTGGTTCAGTAGGTGGGTCTCACCTTGGAGAGGTCGATGGGTTGACCTGCTCGGGCTTGGGCGATCTGGACCTCCAGATTTTTAGCTACTCGTAGATGGGATTTGGCCTGCTCTAGATCTTGTCTGCGCTTGGCCTGCAGGGCTGCTCGCTGGTATTGCAGTTTCCGAGCCTCCAGCAGTGCCAGTTGCTCCCGAGCTAAGGAATAGGGCCACTGGTTAGTCCATGCCTCTCTCACTGGACCACCACTCCTCTTCCTGTCTGTCCCTAACTCACCAGATGGACTCAGTGATTCCTTAGAACTTGAGGCCTTGGGCTCAGTCACAGGATGAGATGAAGGGGCCAGAGGATGTGCTGGCTTCTTGGCCACTGGAGCCTGTGCTGGGTTATCACTCTGCAGGTAGCAACCAGTTAGGACGTTATCAAATAGTTAACATTCCCCACCCTGGCCTAGACATTGGCTACCTCTGCCATGTTGCACCTCAGTTGAGAGGCTTTGCCTCCAGAGTCATAAAATTCAAAGACAGAACCTCAAAACCTTTCTAGCCTAACTCCCCCAACAGCAAGCATCACAGTCATAAAGAGAGACTTGGGTTTAGGGTTAGAAATACCCAGGTCTAAATTCAAGTTCTGCCTAGGGCAAAGCTTTTCTCTAGACTAGAGGAAAAGGTCTCTATTTTATAAGGTTAATATACTTCAGCAGCGTCTGGGTTTATTCCTTATCTGCTGGACCCCTGACTAAACCCTGAAGTCCTGGGCCCATAGCCAAACCTCCTCATCTTCATCTGCCAGGACTGTATCTTGTGAGGCCAGTTTTTGGGCAGACGCCAAAATTGCTGTCATTGAATCCTCCTCGGCACCTTTACTGGGCCCCAGGCCAGGGATGGGAGGAAATCCTGAGAAGACAGAATGGAGAGGGAGCAAGGCAGCAGCAAGCAGCAGGGAGACATGAGGCAGCTGTGGGTCTTGCCTGGCTCTGGGACGGGTAACTCACACAAGGTAAAGGCACACGAATGAGAAATCTCTTTCTCCCTCCCTTCTTGCTGAGAAATCACATACGTTCCATAGGCCAAGCCACACTCACCTGGAGGAACAGGTAACTCAGCAAAGTCAACTTTCTGCCCTGCTTGATGAGCTCGAACAGCATCCTGATATTGCTACATGGGAAGGAAGGGAATTTCAGCAGCCTGCAGGCACCATGCCCTCATTGCAGAGGCAGAGAGAAGACAGGGAAAGGCTGCAGTCCTAGAAGAAAAGGGGTCCAGAGGCAGCAAGAGCTCTATAAACAGACAAGGACTCAGAGAAGAGCAGGGCTTGTAGGGAAAGTGCACAAGGCAGGACAGAGCCATGACAGGCCAGCAAAGGATAGGGGCTGCACAGCCACGGGCTCACCTTGGCAATGCGATCATGCATCCTGGCCTTGCGCTCATTCCCACTGGCCCGGGCCTGGATGCCTGCCTCACGGTACCTGTTCAGCCTTTGCTGTAAAGCATCCAGCACTGTTTTTGGCTCTGCAGGGGCCACTATAATGGGGGAAAAAAGAGACTATCAGCTCATCCTGCCTCTTCCCAGGCCCCCACTCCATTGCCCCACTGTGAAGTCCTACCTGGGGCTGGGAGGTCAGAGGCCATCACTTTCTGTACTTGCTCCACTGCTGGGGACAGGACTCGGGTTGCTGTAGGGGCCTCAGAAGCCTGTGGGAGGGCCTTCAGATCTGGGGACCCAGAGTAGCAGGGTAGGCAGAGTGTCCGGCCAACCCCACACCTCACAGTCCTCCCTAATCCAGCCTAGGCAGATAGCCCCATTATCTGACTGACCAGGTGCTGGGGGCATGCCACTCAGATCCACAGGCTGCCCTTTCTCCAGGGCCTCCAGGATAGTACCAAATCTCTGCAGAAGAAGAACAATTACAGGCATAAGCCAGGGCACTCTCCCCCAGGTGCTGTCTGGTTCCTTTCAGCCTCTGCATCCCCATCAATGGTATGAAGGCAGGACGTCGTACCTTCCCAATCCTCATGAGCTCCAGGGCACGATCTAGATCACCAGCCCGTTTGGCATTGAGAGCAGCTACTTTATACTCTCTCTGTCGGGCTAACAACAGGGCCTGTGGGGCTGGGTCTGCAACAGGCAGAGGAGCAATGGCAGAGCTGCCTGGGAGGCTGGGCTCAGGTTGGAAAAGGTGCTCTACACAAAACAAAAGAACCCCAGAGAACTTGGCTAGAGGGTCAAAAGAAGAAGTTCCAGAATCAACCCCACCCCAAGTCTTGCTGGTCTAGGAATTCTTGGAGTGACAGGGAGGCAGGTGGGGTAGGCAGGCTATGGAAACCAGAACAGGATATCTTCAGATACCTGGCTCCATGGCACACGGAGTTGGGGAGTCTGCCTCAGGGCTCCTAATGGCTATTTCCTGATGGGGTGGGGGCCTTTTACCCAAGGCCACTGGAGGTGGAATCTCATCCTCACTGATCTTCCCGCCTTTCCTCACAGTGGCAAGCTGGGACTCCAAAGTCTGCGGGAAAGAATTATACTAGTAGCCCAAGTGGCTACCTGGGGCTCGCTGGAGGACAAGCCAGTGACCCAGCATGTTGAGCACACCTGTGAATGGCCCTTCCTTTACCGCCACCTCACCCACAGCCTGACTCACCTTCAGGCCCCGATCACAGCGCCGGACTTTGGCAGCTTCACCGGCCTCCTTGGCACTGGCTGCGGCCTCCCGGTAGTTATGGATCCGTTCCTCCAGCAAAGCCTGCAGCCCCCGAGGCCCTCCAGCCTGCAGATACTTCAGCTCAGGGCTGGGCCACTCCATAGCCAGCTAGGCCCTTGCCATTCTCTCCCTGTGAGGAAGCTACCCCAGAAGACGGATCTCTGGGACTCCGGGAGAAAGAGGTGCCTAAACCCCCAGAGTATGAAACAAAGTCCACAAGAGAAGCCAGACATTATATCAGGCAAACAGAGGCTCCCCCCGTCACTAGAGGCCAAGAAATGATTTCCAGAAGTGGCTGGAACAGGAAGGCCTTTGGAGCCTGCCAGTTATGGCAGTTCCTCATGCCGGCTTTCTGTGTGAGGAGCTGGTTGTTACTGGGCAGCTCTGCTGTGTAAGCCATGCTACATGCATACTGTCCATGGACACACAGGGGCCAAGACACATGCGGGCCCTTCTGAAAACCTACCTGAGGCACTGCAGGTAAAGCCTGTTGGAAGGCTGTCTGCACGGCAGGTTGCTCAGTGTTGTCCTGTGCCCTCTCCTCAGACAAGTCTGGGCTTGTTGCCTCACTGCCATCTAGCAGGCCACTTTCTTCATCCACACCCAGGACTTCCTGCAGCTCTGTCTGGGGAAACACAGTCCAAGAACTTGGGTGTCTCATGGCCACACTCATGTCTGCAAGAAAGTTAAAGGACCTGCTTTCCCAGCAGTATCTGTCAGTGAAATCCTGAGCTCAGTCCTCTTTGCCAACAGCTCTCTAATCAAGGAAGACTGTGATAAAAACAGAGAATTCCAAACTGCAGCACTCAGACCAGAAGTCAAAGGAGACAAATCTCTTACTGTATAGCCACGAGGCCAGGCCTGGGAACGGAAGGGCGCTCACTCAGTCTAACAAAGAGGAACAAACCCCAGCCCCTCAATAGCTCTCTCCTCTACCACACCAGAGCTTGATTCTTGGATACCAGCCTGGCAAACACACCAGCAGGTCTGTATCCTCCTCCAGCCCTTCCTCTTCCTCCTCCTCCACATCTCGCATACAGTCTGCTGCCAACTTCTCAATGTAGGCCATGGGTAGGGGGGCTGAGGAAAGAGAGTGACTCAGGTAAGGTGCTGGACATTGACGGAGGATCTTTAGTTCACTGGACTGGTAGCCACCCCAGGCAGAAATCCCCCATCCCTTCCACAGTGAAGTCCCCCTCAGAGAAGGCCTCTTCTTTCATGACTCTTGCTCTGCCTTCCTGGGATCCCACCAAGTAACACGCTGCTCCTCTCCCTGCATGTGTGCTTGGAGGTAATGTACCTGTTATACACTGCCCCGCCATGTCTGCTTACAGGTAATGTACCTGTTATACACTGCCCCGCCATGTCTGCTTACAGGTAATGTACCTGTTATACACTGCCCCGCCATGGCTTGCACATTTGTAAATGGTTCTAAATCCACTCAAGTTACTACTTACAGTTCTGTAAGATGGGTGACATTATCCTCATTTCACATCTGTAAATGGTTCTAAATCCACTCAAGTTACTACTTACAGTTCTGTAAGACGGTGACATTATCCTCATTTTCTATACTGAATAAATTAGGATGCACCAACATCCATTTCCTCAAATTCACAATCTTAGTAAGTGGTAATATTCAAACCCAGGCTTGTCTTAAAAAAGCAGGGTTAGGATACTGAGCCCTTCCCAGTCATGCCCTGACTTTAGCTCAAAGGCATACAGGCTGCCTCCTAAGGTTCCTGCTAAGAGGAATATTCAGACCCCTTATTCTGATATCTAAAGGAGATTTCACTTACTCACTGACATCATTTCTGTCAGTTTACTATGTACACCATCTGTCTGTGCTAATGGCCCCTACTGTATACAGTCCTTCCTATGTAGGACTAATACTAGTCACCTGAGTTAGGCTGAGAATCACATTTGTCTGAAGAGGGGAAGAAACTCCAAATACAGGTACTTAACTGACCTCTCTGTGCCTGGACTACAGGAAGGATGTAATTATCAAAAGAACTAGGGGAGTTGGCTGTCTGACTCCTTCAGACTATGAGCAAAGGACCCTCTCTCTCCCCCATGGGCCTGCACCGGCCCAGGGGCAAAAACTCACCACGCCCCTTGGGTGCTGGCCTCCTGCTTGTGCTCCCTGTCTCCCCAGTAAGAGCCAACAGCTCAGCCTCTAGGTCTCCGTCGTCTTC
>NC_022016.1:75946634-75947180 GCF_000317375.1 Microtus ochrogaster | reverse complement strand
ACGCCCCTTGGGTGCTGGCCTCCTGCTTGTGCTCCCTGTCTCCCCAGTAAGAGCCAACAGCTCAGCCTCTAGGTCTCCGTCGTCTTCGGTCTCATCCGCCCCCAGGAGCATGTCTTCAGTGTTGAACTCCACGAAAAGCCCCAGCTAAGAACACAGAAATATTTTTTTTAAAAAAAGAGTTTATTTATTTTGTGTTTTCAAGACAGCGCCTCTCTGTATAGCCCTGGCTGTGCTGGAACTCACTTTGTAGACCAAGCTGGCCTCAAACCCAGAGATCCGCCTGCCTCTGCCTCCCAAGTGCTGGGATTAAAGGCGTGCATTCCCTGGCATAGAGATTTTATAGTTTTATTTGTAAGAATGTTTTGCCTGCATGTATGGATGTGTATCATATGTCTGGTGGCCACGTAAGTCAGAAGCCAGATTCCCTGAAATTGAAGTTATAGATTGTTTTAAGCTACCCTGAGGGAGCTGGAAACCACACCCAAGTGCTCTTAGTAGAAAAGCCATGTTTCCAGCCTCAGAGAAAGGTTCTCAAAACACTCGGGA
>NC_022016.1:75924555-75945649 GCF_000317375.1 Microtus ochrogaster | reverse complement strand
AAAAAAAAAAATCACATAACAAAATCATGTGTAGTGGGCTCATGCTTCTGATCCCAGCACTGGAGGAGGTGAGGTAGGAAGACCACGAGTTCAAAACCTGCCTGGGGTACATGGTGAGCTCAAAGTCAGCCTAGGCAACTTGAGAGAGAACTTGTGTCAAAAGAAAAATAGGGCTGAGACTACAGCTCAGTAGAAGGGCACTTGCCTAGGATTCTCAAGGCCCTGAGTTCCATCCCCACTCACTCTGGGACCCAATGTGAAGATAGGTAAACAGGTCGAAACATGGAGAATTTTTTTAAGAAACCAGTAAGACAACAGTGCCCTGTTCTAGTTAACAGTAACAGCAACTGCTGGTGGCCACAATACAGTGTCACTCATGACTTATATTAGTTCTTCTCCCCATCCTGAGATCCTACCACAAAGCCCCTTCATCTTTTTTGGGAAGAGGGGGTAACTTGAGACAAGCTTTTACTGTGTAACCTAGAACTCACACTCTTCCTGGGGACTGTACACGTGTACCACATCTATTTAACTGTGTAAACACATAGCATGAAATCTGCCACCTTACCCATTGTCAAGCGTGAAGTTAAATGCTAATATACATTCCCATTGTTATGCAACCATCACACTATTCATTCACAGGCTGCACATGTCTATTAAACACTGACCCATCTTCGACACAGGGACTAGTTTACCCCAGTGGTCAGTGATAGCTGAAACTTTCTGGATATTTATGCACTTTACCCCAACCCACCTCTTACCTGATTTTTTATTTGTCTGTTCTAATTTATTAAGTCTTTTTATATGTATGATGGTTTCCGCCCACATGTATGTATGTGTAGTATGGGTGCAGTGCCCATGGAGACCAAAAGAGGGTGTTAAATCCCCTAGAACGGGAATTACACGTGGTTGTAAGCCATCCATTTGGTGCAGGGAACTCCATCCCCCTCTTCTGCAAAAACAGCAAGTGCGCTTAACCACTCAGCCACTTCTCTAGCTGCCAACTGCTCTGCTGTTTGCCTCCAGGCTGACTTGAAACCAGAAGCCCACACTGACCTTGAATTCATGACCTTCCTACCTCTGCCCCCAATGTACCGGGATTTTGAATGTGGACCACCAAGCCTAACCTACCTGCTTCCAGAAGACAATAAAAATAGACGAAGACCCAGAAGAAATAAAGGAAGAACACATGGAAGATATACCTTCTTCAGACCCGCTTACTAGAGTCTGTCCCTGTCGGTGGGCAGCAACTGACTCCCATTGGCTACAGCCCTAAAATCCTGGCATCCTAGAGCTAGCCAGCAAAGTTGTCACCCGTGAACACTTAGGTCTCAGGGCAATCAAAGCCTCGGTAGCTCCTTAACTCTGAAGTTATTTATGTGGTATGGCCACAACAGGATGGCCAAGTGGAACCCAAGAAAGGTCAGGCTCTGGTCACTAAACTCTAAGGACTTCACCACTTAGAAGCACTGCCTGTCCTCTGTGGACTAACAGGAACACCACACAGGTGACGCAATTCATTACAGGTGACTAGAGAGCCCCACCCCAAGTTAAGAGGCCATGTCCATACCTGCTTAGCAGTTGCAGCACCCTGGCCTCTGGTGGTAGGGCCCTTCCGAGGTCTTGACCCTGGCATCTTGGCAGGCTAGATACCTATTAGGTGCAAAGTTGAAGAGACAACTGGAGTAGATGAGACATGGCCCCAAAAGGGGTCCCAGTGATTAAGGAGCAAATTTCTTCAGGTAAAATGCCACTTTGTAACTAAAGAACAGAGGCAAGAGGTGGCAGTGGACAAAAGGCTGGGTACCACTGTCAACAGTGTGTACACGGCAGTTGTTGAACTGACTGATGGACATTGGGGACAGATCGATGGAAGCAATGCTAGGCCCAAGTGCTCCGTGGCAGTACATGGCTAATGGGTACCACTAGGCAACCCAGACACAGCGCTTTCATAGTCCCAGTTTCCGTGGACACTCTGCGCCTGACTCAGCATCCAGATCCTCTGAAAGATGTCACAAGTGATCAACGGGTACTGTGGCACGACCCGCCAGGACTCATCTGCTCCAATCCTCAGTCTTCAAGGAAACAGACCCATGGGCATACGACCATCACAGGGCTACTGCGGGAGCCATGGGTGCCACAGGGGGCCCTTACCCAGGACATCAAAAAAGGCATCTTAGAAAGGATGATGCCTGTGCTGAGTCACAAAGTTTGGAGGCTGGGGAAGAGCAGAGTTCCAAGCAAATCAAACAGATACCAGTTCTAAGATGAGAAATGACTTGGTCTACACAAGGAAAAGGAAGGCCCAGCATTACTGAAGCATGAACTAAACCAGAAGACTAGAATGTAGGGAGACATGACCCAGGGGCGAACAGTAAACACCTTTAAGGCTCTAAAGGTATTCGGGCGTTATCCCGACAGCAGTGGGAAGCATCGTGGGCTGCAAAACGTGCACGGGGAAGTGGGAGATGATACAGGGCGGGAAACTTTGGCCCTGAGCATCAGGCAAGCCTGCGAAGGAGCGTGGGATGGCGTGGGGACTGAGACTCAGACGGGGTCTCGCGTCTGGAGCTGGAGTCGACAGAGCTGCGAGGTTCCCTGGGTGAAAGCGCCCAAGCGCTCGTTACTCCAAGCGTCGAAATCTTTTCGACTCCGGTGAAGAGCGAGGGGTCAGCCGGGACGGGATGCGAGGGCGGGGGTGAAGCAGCTCGGGAGAATGAGGCTTTGCACTGTCGCTCGGGTGCCGGAGGCTGGTCGGGGCTCAGGAGAGGCGCGTCCTCGCCGGGCTCCCCACACCCGCGCGTCCTCCCACCGCCAGACCCGACCCGGCCCGGCCCAGGCGGCCTCTATCTCCCCGGCCGCCCCCAGACTCCACACGCCGAGAGACGGACACGTGGCATACCTCGCAGCGGATCAGACCAAAACAGGGCCTCCCACAGACCGGAACTGCCAGGCTTCCCGCGGCCCCCGGGCGGCGGCTGAGACAGCCACTGGAAGCGCTCGCCCAGGAGGCGGCGGCTCGCGCCCGGCACGTGACCCCACAGCCAGCGACCCGCAGTGCGCATGTGCGCGGGAAGCGGGCGGGGCGCGCAGCCAGGTGACGCTGAGGGTGGGGCTGGCGCTGCGCAGGCTTCGTGGGGCAGGTAACGCGAGACCGGCGGACTGGAGCGCCGGGAGGGTTGGCGGGGGCGCGCCCCTTCCGGCCGGGGCGTCTGCGCCAGGCGTCCTTGCTCGTTCTCCCCGCTCTCGGAGACTCTCCCCCCCGTGTAGGGTTCTGGAAGGCGGCCCGAGGATCTTGTGCGCCTAACCGTCCTAGGCGCTGAAAACCGAGGGAAATGGGGCCCCTTTGCAGTCCGATTAGAGGAGTCAAAGCACTCTGTGGACTGAGGCAGGAGGATCGTTGTGAGCTGACAGCCGCCGCTGCCTCCTAAGGTGTTGGGTTAGATTGGACTGATGGAACTGACCTGTAGACGGACTAGTCCGTCTCCAGAGTTGCCTTTCCCACACACCCCCCCCTGTAAAACCCCAAGATCCCCACACCACATGCGCAGTGTCACTTCATGGAGAAACTGCAGGCTTCAGTTCTGATGGAAGGAACAGACCCACGTGTGGTGCACAGTTAATCCTCTTAAAGTTATTTTAACATTTTTATAATAAAAATGCTAAGATATATACAAAGACATAGAACATTGCACATTTACTGCGGGGTGGTGGCGCCCGCCTTTAATGCCAGCAGAGGCAGGGGTATTACTGTGATTTCGAGGCCAGCCCGGGTCTACAAAGCGAGTTGCAGGATAGCGAGTACTACAGAGAAACTCTGTCGCGAAAAATATGAAAAAAACAAAAAATCCTTTCAGTTTCGTACACAAAGACAAACTTTTTTTTGTCCCCCCACCCGAGACAGGGTTTCTCTGCCTAACAGTTCTGATTGTCCTGGAACTCGCTTTGTAGACCAAGCTTCCAAGACTAGCGGGACACACTCATTCTGAGCACCTCTGTTGCAGTTTCCTCTGAGTTCTACAACCAGAACAGCTTCAAGATGACTGACTGAGCTGACTCAGCCTTACAGAATACTCCAGTCAGGACTGTCTGACCATAATTCTAAATTTTCTTTGAATCCCCATAAGATTATCAGTGCACCTAACGAGCACGAAGTAGCTTAGAAAACTATGCCCATATTCTCCAAAAATGGATTATGGAAGTTTTGTCTTTGTTTACAGTGTTGGTTACAAGCTGTTATGGATAATGATCAAGAAAAAAGCTAAACAAAGATTAGATTAGAAATTATAAAAATATTCTGATACAGAGGCTGAACAGGTGGCTCAGCAAGGAACAGACTTGGTTCCCAGAACCCACACGGCTACTCACAACCATTTGTAACTAGTTTCAGGGGATCAGACAACCTCTCCTGGCCTCTGAGCAGATTACACACAGATGGTATCACACTTTGATGCAGATAAAACTGTTGTAAAAATTTGAGTGTTTGCCTGCATGAATATATGCACATGCACCATGTGCATGCTTGGTGTCCTTGGAAGATAAGAGGAAGGATTCAGACACCCTACAACTGGAGTAATAGATGGTTGTGAGCTATCACTGGGTGCTGGGAACGAAACCCAGATTCTGTACAAAAGTAAGTCCCCTTAACCCCTCAGGCATCTCTCTAGCTCTGTGAATGATACCTTTTAAAACCTTATAACTATTATTTCTATGTTATTTCTAATAGTTCTTAGTTTGTTTTTTTTCAGGCTGGTCTTGAGTTTAGTATGTGGCCCAGGCTACCATCAAACCTTCAGTAATCCTCTTGCTTCAGCCTTAGCACCATGCAGGGTACAAGGCACCAGGGCTAAAGGCATCTGGTTTGCATTTAGCAGTGGGAAATGAACCCAATGCCTCCTACGTACAAGGAGCACTGTCACTATGATGAACACAAAACCCTATCAGTTCTTTTATATAAAAACAATTTTACTTTTTGTCATTCACAATCAAATACATCATGACATACAATGAAGTCTTCCTATCACCCCTGACAAACCGCCAGGAACTTCCCAGAGGCAACCAGTGTAGCCAATTTCATATAAATTCTCCCAGAAGTACTTTACATAGATAAATATACTATATACATGTCTTTATATACATAGTATGTTACCATAAACTTCTCAAACACTCTGGATAAAGCAAACTAAATAACATAAAATCCAAAATCTACCACAACCATTTCTATTCTGTTTTTCTTTAATTCCGTGTTCTGAAGAAAAATAAATAAGGCTCTTTGGGAAATAGCAGAAGTCCTTGAAGCCCTTCACGCTTCTTTCAGAGCATACAGCACATCGTCTTGGCTCACGTTGAGCCTCACTCGAAGGAGAAGGTCATTCCTGCTGGACTCCACCAGGAGGAGGCGGCAAGACCCCAGACGTGAACACACAGCCATGGTCTCTGACATGGTTGGGTAAGGCAGCCCCTCTATCCTGCACAGAGCCACATGCTGACTGTAAATCTAGACAGCAAGAGTAAAGCCAAGGTCAGGAGGAACAATAATCCTGGGTTTGTATCCAATCATTCATCTTTTCCAAAAACTGGGTGCTTGGGCAGGGGGGGTGATGCTCTCTAATCCGTAGTCCAAGTCCTTGGGCGGCAGAGTTCCAGGACAAGCAAGGCTGTATAAGACCAGTCTCCAAACAATCACTTGGTTTTAAATGGAGACTGTGCTTTTGTTTAGCTGCCCAGACCCAAATAATCACACAAACTATATAAACATTAATTACAACAATGTTTAGCCAATGGCTTAAGCGTATTCCTAGCTAGCTCTTATATTGTAAATTGACCTATTTCTATAAATCTATGTTATCACCACAAGACTGTGGCTGATACTCATACTTCAGACTGGTCTCCAACTGGGTATGTAGCCAAGGATGAATGAATTTATGAACCTCCTGGCTCTACCTCAAAGTCCTGGGATAACAGGCATGCACCACCATGCCTGCCTTAGAACTGTACTGGAGAATGGATCTCCAATTTGTTCATTCAAGGCCACTATCTACTTTGAAGTAAATCCTCAGCCCCACATATTCTAAGTGTTGGCTATTGAGGGCTTTCCCTGCCAGACTCACAGACTCCTTGTCAGCCCTGCTCCTGGATACCTCTGGGCACCAGGTTCTAGACTATTCTGCCAGTCCAACCTGACCCCTTGAGATTGGCTGAGTGGCCACCTCACCCCATCTCCACTGGCTAAGCCCAGCCCCCAGATTTCCTTAATTGCCCTACCAGGAGGCTAGAGAATGGCAAGGCCCTGCCATATGGGGGTAGAAAGAGATTTAGATCACATAACCTCTCCAATCCCAGACTACTCTGGAAAGCTCCCCCCCACCAAGAAACCCTATCTACCCTTATGTTCTGCCCAGTTCTCTGTTGCTTCTCATCCCAGCAGAAGCAATCACCCCCTTGGGGTTTCCCATACCAAGGAATCTCTTGTGTGGGTTTGTTATACAGTGTGACTTTGTGGTGTTCCTTGGCACCCAAATGCCAGGATACTTTCCCCATCAGAGCTGTAACCCTTACATTAAGAAGCCTGGACCCATATCTAGAAGGATCAGGAAAACAGCACTCAGCCAATACCTGTTGAAATGTCGCTTCTTCCAGTCCAGATCGACGGAATTCTGCAATAATGGCTCTCAGGAAGCCCTGCTCCAGGAGGGAACAGTTTCTTAAAGGAAACCAAGAGATATGAATATTAAGAGGCTGCCTGCACCCCTGGCCTCATGGAGGAGAAAAACACACAAGGAAACATTTCCTGCATCACCTGGAAATATGTTCTTTTGGAAATGCAGAAAAGCAACTACTTCTGGAATTATACCTGCACCTCAAATAAATAAATAACCAAAAGAGCCCATCTCCAAATTTCACGAGTGGGTATGCCTCAGTTAGAAACAGTGACTTTCTGCTCATGTAACTTTCCTTCTTTTTGATTTTATAGATAGGATTTCTCTGTGTATCCCTGGCTGTCCTGGAACTCAATATGTAGACCAGGTTGGCCGCCAACTCCAAGAACTGGCTGCTTAGCCTGTGTCAGATTGAAGTCACATGCCACAACTACCCAAACTGTTCATGTAACATTAAAAAAGTTGTGTGTGTGAGTGCGTGTGTGAACTGCAGAGAGCATAAAAGAGTGTCAGATCTGAGAACTGTGGTCACAGGCAGTTGTGAGCTGCCACGTGGATACTGGGAACTAAATTTGAGTCTTGGGTGCTTTTAACCGCCGACTTGTCTTTCTATCTACCAAATGTGCTCCTTTCTTTTTTTGAGACAGACTCATTGTATAGCTCGGACTGGAACTCACTGTGCAACCTGGGCTAGTCTTAAACTTGTTGCAATGTTAATAAGCATTCATCTGTTACCCAAGGATTTTGGTTTTGCCTCCCTGATTGCCCCTAAGGACTTTCTCTACCTAAGGTGTAGACTGAGTTCAGTCTAAAACAGAAGCACATTTCCAAAGCCCCAACGCTGCGATCTCTCCTCAGACCCTTCCAGAGGTGCGGGCAGCAAAGCATCTTACTTGATGGCAGTGATATAGGGCGAGGAGAACATCTCATCTATAGCCTCCATTAAATGGGCCACAGTCACCAGGCCTGGAGAGTCACCAGGCTGACGGGAAAGCTCGCAGATCTCGGTGGCACGCCGGCAGATGTCCAAGCAGCGCCGTGCATCTCCGGAGAGGGCTGCTACCTACAAGAGGGGAACGTTTTATTTCTAATGTCCACTTGCCACCTCAACCTAGGTGAATAACCACCGGATCTATGCAGATAAAAAGGTGGTGCTGAGAATGGCCTTGTGCCAAAGTCGACAGTTGGGGAATCTCTGGGAGCCTGGAATTGTATCATTTAAGGAAGACTATTCCTCCACGCCAAACCACTGTTCCAAGATTTTATAGGTAACTCCAGAAATCTCCAACTTTAATATTTAGGAAATAAGTGGGGTTTGTTGTTGTTCCTTTGCTTTTAAGGATGGGTAAGAAAAGGTGCTTATTGGTTAAGAGTACTTGTTGGTGAACACATGGCAATTCACAAACATCCATAACTCCAGGTTCCAGAGAATCCAGAGCTCAACTCTGGCCTCTGTGATGGCTGGGAATAGTGGTATAGAAGGCCAGCCTGGTCTATGCTGCAAGTTCTAGGACAGCAATGGCTACATAAAGAGACCCTGTCTCAAACCAAACAAACAAAAATACCCCAAAACCAAACAAACAAAAAAATCCCACCACCACCACCAACACCAATAAAGAAACCCCCACGAGGATTCTCACTCCTGGGTTGTCAGGAGCCGTTTCCTCCTAGGATCAGGATCATTACAGGAACCATCACCCTGGGGAGTCTGCAGAGAACCCCACACCCACAATTGTGTTAAGAAACCTTTTTATTGACTGAGCCTACCCCACACCCAAATTGGCTGTTAATGGAGAGCTATCTGTTAGCGGAACCCAAACTATCTAGAGAACTAGGTGTGTCATCTCCTAGTTGTGACTTCCTGGCCTACGTGACCTGACCTGACCTAACGTAACCTCCTGGCCTACGTGACCATGGACCACGCGGCAAGATTCCATGCCCCCGCCCCCATCCCAAGCCAAACTCCTTACCCTATATAAGCTGTACCCCATCTCTAATAAACGAAGGCTTTGACAAGAACCCCGCTTAGCCTTCTTCTTCTCTCTTAGCCCATTATCTTCCAGATAGTACCTCTCCGTGACCCTGGAATAACTGACTGCAGGGTGGGTTATAACCCCTAGACTAAGTAACCCACCCAAAGGCGGTTTACACCGGCTTCTCATTCTGTGTGTCCCAGGAGCAGCTAATATTAAGGCCAGAAAGAGAACATACTGGGAGGCAAGACCTCCCAGAGCATGTAGTGAATTTGGGAGAATTGCCCAATCAATTATCTAAAAGATCAAAATTAAGATGGAGGAGAAAAGGGAGAAATCCAATGTGGGGAAGCCCTTTGCCGAGACAAACGAACCAAGCTCTGCACGATGCCAAGAGCTACGCTGCTGTTGCTCCTTCTCATGTCCTGAGAAATGGAGTTTCCAGGCCCGACTCACTTTCTCCCATGCTGGCTCAGAAAAATACCCAAGAGGCAGGCGGATCTCCATGAGTTTGACGCCAGCCTGATCTACACAGTGAGTTCCAGGATAGCCCCCAAAACCACACAGAGAAGCTCGAAAAACCAAAACACCTCCCCCCAAGGGAAAAAAAAAAGAATGTTATCTGCTTGTTAAGTTTTGACAGGCTATCCCAGACCTCGCAATCCTCCCGCCTCACCTTCGAAAGTGCTTACAGGGATAAACTGCTATACCTCAGAGCTACTGCAGCCTACAAAGACCTCTTTCCCAGCTCTTATATTCCCAGTATTCGTCAGCAACCTGGAATTCACCTGTCTTGGACCTCACCAAATTATTTCTAAAATGATCCATTCCTCCAAAATTGTGGCACATAAACCAAGAAAACGACTAAATATATATGTATATAATACACTAAGACATTAAAAGTAGTCAGCATGGTGCATGCTTTCAATCCTAGCAGGCAGGCAGATCTCTTGAGTTTGAGATCAGCCTAATCTATATAACATACTAAGCCAGCCAGAGGTACAGTGAGACCCTGTCTCAAAAGGCAAACATGGCAGTCATCCCTGTACGGTGGGATTACACGCTATTGTATGTAATGTTCTGAAGAGACCAAAGCCACTCCTAGTTAGACATGAGCAGTGCAGTCCAAACATTTCCTCATTACCTCCTGTCCTATCACCACCCTCACCCTGTGAAACAGCGCCCTAGTGACAAACAGTACGAATTGAAGAGCCTAGGCTAAGGCAATGAAAAGAAACACCCAAAGCAGCTCCACTGGGAGCCTGGGTCCCTTCTGAGGACTGACTACTGTAGTGAGGGTCTGCATACAGCCTTGTCTGAAGAATGATGGTCCCATATAAACAGGTCCAACTCTGACCAGTTGCTAAGCTCTCTTCATTCAGCGTACACAGCACAGGGCATAGACAACAGGTGCTCAGAAGGACTTGTGGATGGGCGTGGAGGTGTAGCAAGGATGGTGACTTACCTTTCTGGCTACCAACTGGATGGCATCATCCTCAAAGGCCTTTAAATGCTTGAGTCGGGACACTACAATCTGTTTCAGTTGGCTGTGAGAATAGGGCTGGAAGGACATCCTGGTGAGACCCTGGAGAGCCGAGATGAGAGAGGAACAAGTTTCACTGCGTCCATTTAGGGACAAAAAAACAAAACAAAACAAAACAAAACAAAAAAGCCACACTCAGGCCCCCCAGCCTGATTATCAAGTACAACATAACAACACGTTTCTTTCCATTTTCCCTTTCAGTTGCTGCCAGTACTGATGACTGGGGTGTCCTGCAGGACAGCAGTTCTCAAACTCTTTTATCTTAGAGACTTTATTCTCCTAGAATCATCTGAGGAGAGAGAGGTGCTCTACCGACCCGCATAGCTCCAGCCCTCCTTACCATGTTCTCAATGGTTTGATGTTGGCGTTTCCTGCCAAACTATAAGGTCCATGAAGGCCAACAAGTCTGCCTAGTTCTCTGCTTTACTGTAAGCACTTAAGAGGTGGCAGGTGATACATGCTTAAATATTTTTAAAACTAATTAAACTTCTAAGACTTTGTGTGATTTAAAATTGCACAGGGACCAGAGTGCCTAGTCATAGGGTATGGTATGTGTAAAAAAAAAAAAAAAAGGCAATAATTTTTAATTCCAAAAAATTTAATTCCAAAAATTACAATTATGGCAGAAGTCATAAATGTTGGCCTTCTAAATTTCCATTTTTACACAACGCCCTTGACTTACCAATCTGCTGGATACGCGGTTCATCATGATCCTTTCTGGCAGGTCCATGGTGTTAGCAATGGCCAGGACAACCAGTCGGGCTCCTTTGTGAGTAGGCCAATCAAAGAGATTATACATGACATCTTGTTTCTGAGTCCAAAGAAGGTCGAGCTGCCCAAGAACATATACAGTGTCGGTGAGACTGGCTGGGCACCTAAGTGACAGTTTGCCCACTGAGTTAGCGATGTGCTGCCTATACTATTCCTGCTCCTATGCGCCCATAGGCACCTTACCTCGTCCACAAGCAGCACGGTGGTTTCCTGAGGGGACCCTTGGCTGCAGAATCGCTTTGCCAGCAGCTCTGCTGCATGGTTAGCGGTTGCCTTCTGGCCCGTCAGCTTCTGCATGAGGAAAAGCAGTTGCTGTAGTCTGTAAAAGAAGCTTATCTCCTTACTGTCTCTTACTCTAGTCCCTTCCCCAAGAGGGATATTACCGGTCCCAGGGCAACAGCTAATGAAGGAGCGTTTGCACCCTATTCCAGGACATCTTCTACCATTGTGAGCTAGTTTGCTGCACGCCGGCATGTAATCAGTCAACATTTAGCTCCTGTGCCATGGTTTTTCCTTCGTTTTAAGATTTATTTAGCCGGGCGGTGGTGGCACACGCCTTTAATCCCAGCACTCGGGAGGCAGAGGCAGGCAGATCTCTGTGAGTTCGAGACCAGCCTGGTCTACAAGAGCTAGTTCCAGGACAGGCTCCAAAACCACAGAGAAACCCTGTCTCAAAAAAAAAAAAGAAAAGAAAAAAAAAAAGATTTATTTATTATGTATACAGTATTCTGCCTGCATGAATGCCTGCAGGCCAGAAGAGGGCACCCAATCTCATTACAGATGGTTGTGAGACACTGTAGTTACTGGGAATTGAACTCAGGACCTCCGGAAGAGCAGCCAGTGCTCTTAACCTCTGAGCCATCTCTCCTGGCCTGGCCATGGTTTTGGAGTCTAAAAGTTCTGCCTACCTCACTCTTGCCACCTCTGCATAAATATGTAAAATGCAAATCAAATTAAGTAAGCCTTTCCTTTCCCACGTGCTTCTAAAGAACTGTTTCCCAAACCCCCCAACAACTTTGCCTACCTGTAAAATCTGCACATAGACTTGGTGGGGTTCTGTCAGCTTCATGCCATTGACCTCAACGTATTCAAAGGGAGGAACATCATTTGTTTGGGCTGCCTGCTGCAGACAGCGCATGACCTCGTGTACAGTGGCCGTCTTCCCTGTCCCAGGAACCCCAGAAATGTACATACACCTACAGCAAGAAAACAATACTTATAGCCTGGATCTGTGCCGTCCACATCACACTAAGAAAGAGCAAGCCCCTTGAGATAGGGAAGTAGGAACAGTGAAGACTACCCTAGGAGACTCGTCAGAGTTGGACCTGTTTAGACACTCATTCTACAGTCAAAGCTATATGCATGCAAACTGATTACTCAAAGGTCACCCCCTCCTTTTTAAATTGAGACAAAACCCCACGTAGGTCAAGCTAGCCTCAAACTCACTTTGTAGCAAAAGATAACCTTGAACTCCCGATCCTCTCGCCTCTGCCCTGCCACCTCCACGTGCAGTCTCTGCAGTTCTGAAAGGCAGGATGCCACTCTTCTAGGCTTAGCAGTGGTTCTGCTTTCCCTGCTGACCCTGTGTGAGCAGCTCTTCCTCAGACTACCTGTCTACCCAGCATTACTCACCCTCCAGTCCCATCAAGAACTTTGCTTTCCACAAAGTTGTAGATGTCTTGGAATTCCTGCTCTCGACAGGGAAGAGAGTCAGGCACAGCAGAAACATGCAGCCTGCATGGAAAAGACACTATTATTTCTGTCCAGGAATGAAAAAAAAAAAAGAAAGAAATTCCCTACTTATCACCTCTCCACGGTGCCTCACCTACCCTCCCTTTTATCCACCAAAACCACGGGGCAGACCAAAACCTATGAGTTCCAAAAACTCTTGCTCTCGTCCTGCAATTTAAGAGAACTCCTACTTTAGGGTCCTTTAACTTAAGAGACATCACCCTCAGAAACACCAAGAGGACGGCACAAGCCTGGGAGACATTTCCTCCCATCTGCATCTCCCTGGCTATTAGTTGTTCTGTAAGGACTTGTTTTACTGTCTTCCAACCGTACGCACAAATGACTGCAATACCAGCACAGCCAACTCCACCTCAACTGAAGAAAGAGGCCCCAGCACTCTGATCTATCCAGGTTCTATTACCTCAGCCGGGCTTCTTCAAGCGTGCTAGTTGGCTCCTGGATAGCGAGGTTTCTATCGCGAATCTGAGGAGTGGCGTGATGAGGTGTTCTACGATTAGGCTGTAGTCAATGAGAACATAAACTGTAATAAAGCAAAACCACACACACACACACACACACACACACACACACACACACACACACACATACACACACCATCCAGGACACAGAAAATTGATCTGGGAAAAGAACAAGGTAGTCTTACCTCCTACATGAAAGAAATAAAAATGATTTATTCCTCATTCCCACCCCTCACATCAAATATTTTGTTCATAGTCCAAACATGATCTTTTTTCTAATACTTATATGGAATCGGAATTTGAGAACAGTTATTTTGAGAAAGGAATTAAAAAAAAAAAAAAGATTATTCAGCCAGGCATGGTGGTGCCTGCCAGTCCCAGGACCTGGGAGGCAGACACAGGCCAAAGCTACACAGTTAGACGCTGTTTCAAAAACAAACAAAAACCCCAGGGCTCCATACATACTACATGGGTACTCTGCACTGAACTACATCTCTGGCCTTTCATTAATTATGTCAAAGCTAGAATATTATTAGGAAACTCAAGTTACTCTGCTCAAGAAGAGGAGGCATAGGTTGTATGTGATTCCTGAGATCTTGTTTATTTGAAAATACAGTCAAGGTTTGACTCAGGAATTCTTCAGCCCATAACATTGTACTTGGAAACATCAAGAAAACAACACCACCCAAATTTATTCTAAATAACTGGGTCACTACTCCCACTCACAGGCCCATTCTTCCACTGGGTTTGCTAACAATGGAACTATAGGCAGCCTTAGGAGTGCCGGGAATCAAACTCGGGTCCTGTGCTCTTAGCTGCAGAGCCCTCGCTCCAGCCGCACAGGCTCACTCTTTCGTGATGGTTAATCTACGAATCAGACCTATGCTTTCTCTCACTTCTCTCCACCTTTTCCTTGGCCAAAATGTGCAAACTGACCAACTGGGGAGCAAACAAAGGACCTGTAGGAAGGTAAGCACAAGACTAGTAAACTCATTATGTTCAAGGGGCCACACGTTTCTCTTTTTTCTGGTGAGACCCAGCGGATGTGAGAAATCTGAACAGCGAGCTGTTTACACCTGTATTTGAGTAATCCAAGTAAATATGCCTTTAGTTCAAATGGAATCTACTAGACTCCCTTCCTTAGAGCCTGCTCTTAGACTTCAGCCTCAGCTCCATCTTGATCTGGAAAAATGGAGAACAGTTTCTAAGCAAGCATTTCCCAACTGTATGCTGAAGAGTTCTACTATGTTTAACACTACTGTTTCTCTAACCCACCTCTCTGCATGAGAAGACCCCAACATTGTAATGCTGTTACAGTTGCACAGGAATTTCCTTCCGTTTTCCTGTTGCACATTGATTACCACATGTAAGCAATATCACTGATCTCTGCTGTATTAATGCAGCCTGGAATCCAATTCCCCGAATGCCAAGGGAAACGCAAACACCAGGACTCAGCAGTGTTTGTGCTTCCCTTAGGAGGCTGTGCTCTTGGCCTTTTGACTCTGGCCCTTAAAAGGAACTTGAGTGCTGGAGAGAGGGCTCAGAGGTTAAGAGCACTGACTGCTCTTCCAGAGGTCCTGAGTTCAATTCCCTGGAACCACATGGTGGCTCACAGCTATCTGTAATGAGATCTGGTGCCCTCTTCTGGCCTGCAGGTGTACATGCAGACAAAAAAAACTACACATAATAAATACATCTTAAAAAAAAAAAAAAAGAAGGAACTTGAACCCTTGAGCAGTCTGGGCCAGCCTAGGCTTTATAGTAACACACAATCTCAAAAGCGAAACAAAAATAACACAAGGGAAAAAGTCATCTTCAAGTAGATTAATTTTCAATCAAGTTCACGTAAGCCTGTTCATCTAGGGAACGCACTACTTTAACAACCCTAGCCCTATGCTAAGAATCCAGCTGTTACTGCGAGATCTTAGAACTACCATTCTATAGCATACAGGAGGGACACGTCACTGGTAAACAAACCCAAAAAAGCCTTACTGTTTTCTTTGGTGTCTCGGAGGGGATCTGCAGTGATGGCTTTGAGGCCATTCTCCGGTTCCTGGACTGCCGCTGGGGATTTTGCCTCCGAAGGGAGGGAACAGAGTCCTCCTCCTCCTCCTCCTCACTAGTGCAGTCTGACACCTCTGCTGAGGATATGAAATCTTCCTCTTCGTGGTCACTTTTATCTAGAAGCCTGAGTGGTGGAGACTGATTATTTTTTTATTATTTGATGTCTTAACAACTGGATAAAAGTGTACACGGGAAGCATTACATCTCTTCCAACACCAGGCAATATGGAATTTGTTTCACTTCTTAGATACTTGCTTGAGATGCTCTGCCAAAGGCATTACATATCCACTGAATCCCTCAACAACTTTAAGGCTTGTGTATCTTCCCTATTTTGTTCTTGAGGGGGTAAGGATTGGAAATGTTCATCTTCTCAAATTTCAGTTTCAGAAGCCCAAATTCAAACTAAGATCTATCAAACAAAGTTAATGTTTTTAGGCATCCCACGCTCCCAGACTTGCAGGAAACAAGAGTGATGGAAGCCAAGGAACCACAAGCCCTGACACTTGTAAAAAATGCTAGGTGAAAAAGTGTCAATGCACTGACTGGCCACTCACACACAAGGGACATGAAGGGACAAATGCTATCACAGATGAGAGCAAGGTTCTTCTGCTTGTCGGTGAGCAGTCTTACCAAAGCTGTTCCCTAATCCGACTCAAAGTCACAAGTGAGCTCCTTCTATGAACACGATGGGAACTACGGCTGTGAGCTTCTTGTCCTTTTGTCTCCCTGTAAGGTATCACACCTGGATTAGAGGAAAGCGTTAGAGACACCAAGGGTCCACAGTAGGTACCGGAGATAATCAAGTCTCACTGGCTCCTATTCTTTCTATAGCAACCTTGGAGTTAATCAAACTTGGCTCACAAGCTCATCAAAGAAAATTCAAGTTTTATTTAACACATCATTTAAATCAGACTTTACTGCTCTGTTATTGTGGATCAAAATGGATAAAAATACTTAGTATTTATTGAGCAACCTATGATGGGCCAGGTGTTGGGAATTTCTATTTAAGAAATATTGAAAATCAAGTTATTTCTAGTCTGTCACTTTTACTGTACACTTCATTAGCTATACAAATGATCAATAACCAAACTAAACTTTGTCCTACATTTATTGTCTTCTTTTATTACATTTAAGAGTAGATTCTAGCTTCATAAAAATGAAAAACCATCCAATTGGATAAAAATGATCACTACATTGTGGCAAAGAGCCACAGCCAACAAATGAAATCCAGACTGTGAAGCAGTATAGTTTCAGACATAAATATCGATATTCCCAAGTGACATCTGAAGAGAAAAGAATGTCTTTTTGGAGATAGTGTTACTATGTAGATCAGCCTAGCCTTGAACTCAATACATACCAATCCTGCCTTAGCCTCCAGATTACAGGCATAAAAAAAAAAAAAAGCCAAGGCCAACTTCAAAGAGCATTGCACAATACAGATTCCTGGGCCCAAGACGTGGAGCCTAATTTACTAAATCCAGGCTCAGAAATCTCTATTTGAAAAAGATCCTCAGACTCTGTCTGGTCAGACAGCCACAACTCGACAGTTTCCCTCCACGACACCCAATTCTCATCACACGAAGTATCTCAGGCTGGTCTGTGCGAGGGGGCAATACCCCTGCTTACCTCCTCATGTACTCTGGTGTCAGAATCACGGTAGGCACCAAGGAAGACCTCACCCTGTTCCTGACAGGGATAAGGGCCCCCTCCACATTAATCTTGGCGGTCACCTCAGCTGGGCCTTGGGCTCTCAGAGTCATGCTCTGTTTGGCACAAATGGAAGGAGCCTGTCCATTTTTTCTTAGAGTTTTCAAAGCTGAGGAGGTCTTGATTTCACCAGGCTGAGACCTTTTAGGCGGTGAGGCTGTCTCAGAGGAGGCTGTTTTTCGTTTAGAATTTTTTTGAGGCTCCAAGGAGTCACACGAGATCTTCTGTGATAGCCTCATGTTAGGCTTCCTGGGAAAACCTAAGCCTAAAGAGACAATGTGGGATGTTAGACTTGAACCCCAGATCTCATACTGCAACTGAAGGTACACAACAGAAGTTACTCATACTTTGAATTAGTCCATATTGTCTTCCTCTAGGTCAGGTGGCCTCTTTTTTCCTAAACTTCATGACTTTCCTATTTAGAAACAGACATGACTTTTGTTTTCCTATTTCAGTCCTGAGGACTGAACCCAGGCCCTTGCTAAGCATGTGCTTCACCGCCGAGCTCCATCTGGAGGATTTAGAATCTGACTTCTCAGTTAGCTTCCCCCAAGGCAACACTTCCAGCGCAATGGCATTTGAAGAAATTTATAGTACAATACCGAGTGGCACCAGACCCAAATTTTTCCTGTTTTTTTTTTTTTTCCTAAACCCAGATTATATCTGGCAAGATAGAGGAGAAATCATTACATGTAGATCTGTTCTACTCTTGCCAAGACTATGGGAACCGGGGATCACAGCCCTTCATAGATACAGCTGAACTATTAAAAAGGCAAGGATTTTAAAAAAAAAAAAAAGGCAAGGATTATATTAGGTCCTAGCAAGAAACAAAAGGTGAATGAGACTCAATCCTGGTACTTATCCATGGACACGCTGCTCTAACGCAGGAGATAGCAGGCAGGAATGCCTACAGTCTTTAAGCACAGATGAGCCAACTTCAGTCATGAGAGACAGATACAGACAGGGTTTCAAGAGCCATCTAATGTCTATGTGGCTTTATTCACAATCATGAACAACTAGAAACACCCAGATGTCACCTACTGGGAATTAATAAACTAGCTATTGATACAATAGAGCACTGCATATAAAGGATCAAATCACCAATAGGATAATAACAGGAATGACTCCCAAATGAATGAAAGCAAGAAAAGAGAGCCAGACAAAAAGGCCAGACTGTGATTCCAATGATATGATATCCCAGAAAAGCCACCCATAGACAGCAAGGACATCACTGTGCAGCAGGCGTTGGAAAAGGAAGAACTGGTGTATCACAAAGGATCACAGCACACTGAAAACTACTTTACAACCATACTTACCATCAAGTTCGAGCAGTTTCTTTGCATTGGGGGACACGGGAGGAGCAGGTGTCTGGCAAGATCTGGAGGTAGAGTGGCGTGACTTAGGTTTTTGGCACTCAGGGCTATCCTCTAGCTTCTTCAAAGCTGAAAGTACTTCTGGTGGCAGTGGCTCAAAATTCTTTGTATTCCAGGATAATTTCACAAACAGTGTCTCCTCATTTTTCTGATCCATAGGGAGCACTTCATCTGGGGCTAAAGCCACGACCTAAATTTTGGAAGTGCAATAAACGAGAAATGATGAAGACTACACAGCCAAGAAAAAACATCACGGCTGCAATGAAACTACTTAAGCTCACATCTTTATATGAAACGCAATCTTTTATATCTAAAGAGAAAGACATTAACTGAGAAACTGAGCATTTACAAAGTCATGAATAATTTGAGGAGGGAGTCAGTGAAATGGAAACCACCCCCTCTTATTTTGTCTTTTAAACGGCATCTCTTTGTGTAGTCCCAACTATCCTCCTATATAGATCAGATTGGCCTCAAACTCAGAGCTCCATTGGCATCTCCTGTGTGCTGGGATTAAAGATATGTGTCAACACACCCAGCAAATTAATCTTGTCGCCCCCCTCCGTCGGCTTTACTTTATTTGCACAGGGTCTCCTGTAACTTCTGATCCTCCTCACTCTACTTCCTAAGTATTGGAAGTACAGAGATGGACCTCCGTAGCTGGTTTGTATAGTGCTGGTGATTGAACCCAGAGAATGAATGATCCTCTGCCATGGCTTCTCCATCCCCCTCCCTAAAACTCCCTAAAACTTCTCAACATGTTGAACAGTTAGCGACACAGCTGCAAGATGACCCAAACTGTTTTTCGATGTCTTCTGAGCTCACTTCCAGAGCGCTCAGCATTCCCTAAATGGCCAACCATCACTAGCAGAACTTGGCTTTAGTAAGAGTTCTGCTTATAGTGTGATCTTCCCAGGTACCCCTTCTCTCCTGCCCTTCTGTTCTAGTTATTTCCTGTTGCTATGATAAATCACACCGACCAGAACTAACTCAAGGAGGAAAGGGTTAATTATTCCACTTTACAGCCGACAGCCCTGCTCACCATCCATCACTGAGGGAACTGGAGACAGGAAATGAAGCAGAGGCCATGGAACAACGCTCTTTACTGGCTCGCTGCCCTTGCTTTCTTCTGCCACCCAGCAGAGGGCACCATACACTGTGGACTGGGCCATCCCACATCCATCATTAATAAAATGCCCCATAGACTTGCCTACAGGCCAGTTTGTCAAAGGTATTTCATAAAGACTCTCATCAAGTTGCAGAAGCTAACGAGCACACCGTCCAAATCCACCTGCTCTGCTGCTTCAACTTCTACATCCACCTTTCCCACCTTCGTTAACAATAACATGAATTACTGTAGCCAGGTGAGACCAGTCTCTCTGGCCAATTGCTAAACCGGTTCCCCAATCACCCAAAGCCAGACTTCACACAGGAGAGTCTGATCCTACTACAAAAGCAGCACTAGAAACAAGAAGCCTAAACACACACACACAGTTTTCAAAATGTTGTCTACTTCAACAGCTTAGTTCCTCAAAACAAAAATTCTATAACACATGAGGTAGCACAAATAATAAAAGCTCAGAGACAAATGTTGGGGTTCAAGCTGAAGATCAGAAAAGCAAAGCAGCCAGCCTCCACTAAGCCCAAGGCCTGTCTCCTCCCATTTTATACTCCTCTCCAGTGCTGGGATTAAAGGTGTGTGCTACCACTGCCTGGCCTGTATGGTTGGCTAGTGCAGCAGCTTTGCACTGATCTTCAGGCCAGCTTCATTTATTAAAACACAAATAATATACCACTGTACAAGGTTGCCTTTAGCAATGGGCACTTTTTCAAAGTTATTCAAAGCAAAGTCCACATTTTACAAAACACACCCAACCTAACAATGCTTTGTGCCTGTCATAATCATAGCTGTATATGATTTTTCACTAAGACACATTTTCTAACTCCTGCTCTTCTTTCAGGTCATAACTCAAATGTTACTTCCTCTAGAAGGCCGAGAACACACACTCTATGCTCTCAGTATCTGTGGGATAGGGCAAACAGCCAGAAAAGATAAAAGAATAATTCAAATTAGAATCAGTAATATTTCTGAGGTCATGTAGCGAGAGCTGTTTAGAACAAGACTTAAGGCCACCTACCTGAACAGGGCCGATGATGGTCTCCACATAAACATTGTTATCGCAGTCAGAATAGTCATACCAGAATATCTCCTGGGCAGCAGGCTTCCGGCCTAATAAATGCCTTTTAGAGATAGGGATCTCAGAGAATCGGACAAACCACTGCACTCGAGCACATTTCTTGGAAGGAAATTGAGATCCTAGAGGATCAGGTGGGAAGTGGATATTAAAATAGGAAGGTGAACATTACAACGCACCACTGAATATTGCCTCATGCCAAAGACTACACAATACAAATATAATCCCCCCATAAATCTACAAGCAGGTTCTATACCTATCCCCTTTATAGGCCAAGAAACCAAGTTTCAAGAACCTTATATACGTTGACAATGATCAAAGGACCAATCAGCAGCAAAATGACTCCAAATATGTTCTTTATGGTGCTCCACTTTGTATAAAAATATTTATTTTTATGTGTGTGAGTGTTTCGTTTTGCACATATGTATACGCTCTACTTGTGTGCAGTATACACGGAGGCCAGGAAGGGACATTAGCTTCTCTGGACCTGGAGTTAAAGACAGTAGGTCCTATGAACTAGCCCTGGGTCCTCTGAAACAGTGAGCGCTTCTAAGTGCCGAGCCACCTTTCCAGTCCCGGTGTTCTACTCTTTCTTTAAAAAA
>NC_022016.1:75920148-75924270 GCF_000317375.1 Microtus ochrogaster | reverse complement strand
TGCTCTTAACCGCTGAGCCATATCTCCAGCCTGCAGTGTTCTACTCTTAATAGTGTTCATCAGTATAAAAAGGAATTTCCAAGGGGAAGAAAAACAAGTTATTATAATCATAGGCACTTAATTTACCAATGGGAAAATTTTACAAATTAATGATTTAAAAGGAATGGTGGTTCATATCTGTAACTCCAGCACTTGGGAGACAAGGATGGGAGCATTCTGAGTTTAAGATCAATAGAGTTCAAGGCCAGTTTGGGGATATAGATATGTAAAGAAATCGTACTTGTAAACTCTCATAGTAACTTCCCCGTGTCTGAACTCAGAAAATGTGGACCCAGCTGTTATGGAATATTATTTTAATATGTGTTGTTCATTTATGCTGTGGAATATATGTTAAATGATTCAAAGATGTGTTGTGTTCTTTTATGTTGTATTTGTTTAACTCTGTAAAGCTGTGTTTCTGTGCTTGTCTAAAACACCTGATTGGTGTAATAAAGAGCTGAAAAGCCAATAGTTAGGCAGGGGGAGGATAGGTGGGGCTGACAGACAGGGAGAATAAACAGGAGGAGAAATCTTGGGAGAAGATAGGGAACAAGAAAAGAGAGAGGCTATCGGGGGTCAGCTACCCAGCAAGCCATGAGTAAGAAGAAAGGTATATAGAATAGAGAAAGGTAAAAGCCCAGAGGCAAAAGGTAGACAGGATAATTTAAGAAAAGCTGGCTACGAGGCTGGAGAGATGGCTCAGCAGATAAGAGCACTGGCACTTCTTCCAGAGGACCTGGGTTCAATTTCCTGCACCCACACGGCAGCTTAAAATACTCCGATTCTACGGCATCTGATACCTTCACACCAATTCACATAAAATAAAGCTAAATAAATTTAATTAAAAAAGAAACAGAGAGAGAGAAAGGAAGGAAGAAAAAGAAACAAAAGCTGGCTAGAAAAATGCTAAGGCAAGCATTCATAAAGGAGAGTAAGTTTCTGTGTGTGTGTATTCATTTGGGAGCTGTGTGGTGGGCCCCCAAGGAGAAGAGAGCGAAAGAGTAAAAAAAATGAATAACACCCAGCAGTGCAAATCACCAGTTTTCCTCCTGTCTTCTTAAACTCTCCACCCCTAATCCTGCACTTGACATTCTCACTCCTAAAAATAATGGAAAGGCTAAATTCTTGAGCTGACCTGTGCTGCTGAGTGTATGTGGTCCACTATATGCTGCACCTCACAGTCCACGGTGCTCTGTGAGTGCCTGTGAACAGAGAACTCAGCATCCTCCCCTCCTGCATACTCTGCAATCGTGCCCAGTAAGGGAAGGCTTCCATTTCAGGCCCAAACTCACCATCTTCAAATAATTCAGTCAGTTTAGCGATATAAGGCTTTGTATTATAATTTCCTTTAATCAACACGAACTGTCCAACCTTGATGTGAATTTCAGTGGAACAATCATTATCTTTCACACATATTTCTCTAGAAAGCAAAAAAGAAACATGATCGTGAGGCAGGCGGATCTCTGTGAGTTCGAGACCAGCCTAGTCTACAAAAGCTAGTTCCAGGACAGGCTCCAAAACCACAGAGAAACCCTGTCTCGAAAAAAAAAAAAAAAAGAAAGAAAAGAAACATGATCGTTAAAGTGGGAGTAGATTTTGAGGATTTGGCACAAAAGACAACATTCTTTTAAAGGACATTTCCTGTTCAGCTACCTCTTTTGAGATTTAATTCTTTATTTTATGTGTAGGCAAGCTTGCCTGTGCAGTGCTCATGGAGGCCAGAAGAGGGCACTGGATCCCCTGGGACAGTTGTGAGCCACACTATAAGTGAGAAAATCAAACCTGAATCCTCCCTCTGCAAAGATTAGCCAGTGCCGATAACCATGGAGTAATCTTTTTTCTTTTCTTTTTTAATCTTTTTTTTCTTCCAAGCTCAAAAACATTCTTAAGGGCTCAGTGGGCAGGAAAAACACCAATGCACATAAAATAAAAATAAAGTTTTAAAAATCCTTCAACTGGAAATTTCTCTAAATGACTTCTCTAAGTTCTCCAATTATCTTACTGGGAAAACAATGTACCCAATCAAAGTACATAAAATGGGTCCAATGAATTGTTTTAGCATAAATGACTACTTTAGATGCCTTAAATACCTAAATGCTATTGACAAAGAATAAAGGGTTCAGGAGGCTGGAATGCTACCCAATAATAACAAAACTGCTAAGGAATGGGGAGAAGGCTCAGTGGATGGAGCACTTGCTAAATGAGTAAGCACAAGGGTTAGAGTTCAGCTTCCCAGCACTCATATAAAAAGCCAGATAAGTGTAGAACCACCTGAAGTACAGCACTTGGGAAACAGAACAAGGAATCCGCAGGGCAAGCTCACTAGCTAGATGAGCTGGAATTGGTGAGTTCTGGGTTCAGCAAGAAAAACAAAAAAGAAACAACAACAAAAAACAAGCCTGCACCAATAATAAAACTGAGGGTCTCCTAAGATTCTGGGATCTCCATGGATGAGGAGCCAAAGGTGGTTATCAACACATCAAGGATAAAGCATTTTTTAGATACAGGGCAGTTGCATGTACGAATTCACAGCGATTTTGACAGAACGCACAAGACCTTTACAAGCTCCAGCCAGGCATAGAGGAGAGAGAGGTGAGCAACAACAACAACAAAAACAAAACAAAACAAAAAACCCATCAGTAGCTAGAAGGCGATTGGCATCTGACAGCTGCTGGGAGAGGGAGAGAGTCCGTTTACTTTAATAATAATGTGGTCCCTACAGGGCAGACCAAGACCAGTGGAACATCACAAACTTAATCTTAACTTTTTGGTAAAGGAAAAAGAAAAGAAGAAATCTCAAATTGGAGTAGAAAGGGAGGCGATGGGAGGAGGGAGGGTGATGAATGTTCAAAACACACAGCAGCTACGAAATTCCCAAAGAATAAAAACACTGCAATAAATAAAGCACAGAGCAACTGAAGAAGCACTCAACATTAATCTCAGGCATCCAAAGAGCATACACGCCTGCCCCGTATATATGCGCACGCGCACACACACACACACACAAACACACACACACACACTACACATGCACGCAGAAACAAGTTGGGAGGGACATAGTACCAACATCTCTTATCTTTTAAGCTTCAAAGAATCCACTTTAAGTAGAAGACACTATGGTACACCTCAAATTTTACTAACCAGCCACATCAGATATTTTTATAATCACACAAAACTTTTTTAAAAATTCATTTCTATCGTCCCTCAAACCTCAGTCTTTATTGAGCAGAACAGTTTAAAGACAAGCTTAACGGTTTAGCCTGAAAAGTGACATTTTGCAGTCCCACCGAAGAGCTTCATCACTTACTTGTAGATTTGATAGTACTGTTTTCGATCCAGCAATGGCCTGCCAATCCATGAGTAAGTTTTCCGGGTCTTCTGCCTTGTGACATAGGATGGCATGGCTCTGATGGGGTGTAAGATATAATCAGTCCCCGCCTCCACTGAGTTCAGTCCTTGTTTCAAAACACCTGCCGCATGCTCACAGTTTAAACTGGGTCTCTTCACACAATCCTGACAATCCTGGAACTCACTGTAGACCAGGTGGTCTCAAACTCATCAGAGATCTGTCTGCTTCTGCCTTTCAAGAGCCGGGACTAAAGGTGTGTGCTGCCTCCACCTGGCTGGTAGGTCCGTACTTGTAAGCATTCACAACTTTTCCTAAATATCAGGCCCCAATTTCCCTGGGTGAAATTCATTAAACCATAATAAGCAATATCTACATAAAATATACTAAATTGCCTGTGTTTAATTTCCAACAAGAGTGACTTTATCCACAAAAGAAATGTCATTGAGCTAGGACAAGCAAGGCCACAGAGAAACCTTATTATGAAAAACCAAAAAAAAAAAAAAAAAAAGGAGACTTACTTCGAACAAAGCACAACAGGTGTGAACAAATATCTAAAAGAAATGTCTTCAAAATTCAGATGGGGTAAAAAATAAACGCAGTAATCTGCAACCAATGGTGCAAAGAGTCTTAAGGAACCACTAGAAGTTAGAGGACTAAGTCTTGAGATTCGGGGAGAAAGGGCTTTGCAAGGATTTGAACTGAATAACTCAATATTGAACCATCAGGAGACACTG
>NC_022016.1:75911620-75919898 GCF_000317375.1 Microtus ochrogaster | reverse complement strand
CAGGAGCTAGAGACCTAGCTCAGTTGGTAAAATACTTGTCATGGAAGTATGAGGACCTAAGTTTATTTCTGAGAATAGTGTTTCTCAGTTTTATTAATGAGTATTTTTATGGAAGAGGGTATACTTCTTGTAACTAATTATTACGAGGGGTTGCATATGGTGTTGGATTTCAATAGTTTAGGTGGGTGGATGGTTTATGATGGTGATGGGTTAGGGTTAAAGAGTGAGGGTGGTGTTGGGGTAGCTGCCCTGTATAGTTGTTCTGCATGAGTAATAGTGGTTTCTGTTTCTGGCTGAACTTTATTTATGGGTATTTATTATTATTAAGATTACTCAGCATTATTAAATGCTTAGTAGAACGTGCTGTTGTTAGAGGTAATCGGGTGGAATCGGATCATTAGGAAAATACCTGCCACAACTATGATGCTTGAGTGGAGGGGTTTGGAGACAGGGTTGGTCCTTCTATGGTTGATGGGAGTCATGGGCGGAGTCTGAATTGTGCTGTTTACCTGTGGCTACGATCAGGACTCCTATTAGTGGCAAAATGTTTGGGTTGTCTATTATGAAGATTTGTTATAGTTCTCAGGAGAGGGAATTTAAACAAAATCAGGCTATTGCTAGAATGAAGCACATGTCTCTGACACAGTTATAAAGAAAGGCTTGAAAGGCTGCTGTGTTTGTGTTGGCTCAACCATACCATCAGCCAATTAGTAAGAAGGATATAATACCCACACCTTCTCAGCCAATGAAAAGTTGGAATTGTCTGAAGTAAGAATACTTATATTAATAAGGAATAGAAGTATTTGATAAATCGATTTAGGGGTGGGTCTGAGTATATATATCATGTGGTGACAAAAAGGGCAGGAAAATAATTGAGAAGTCAATTTTGAAGCTTAGTGATAATTTTATAGTGCCAATAGTAATTCAATATCAGTTGGTGATTAGCAACTCTGCATTGATCTTGTGTGGCCCAGGGTGGCCTTGAACTCACAGAGATCCATCTGCCTTTGTCTCCCAAATCTTGGAATCAAAGGTGTGTGACACCACTGCCTGGCCTCTGATGGCTTGCTTTGCCTTCTGATTTTCAGGCAAGCTTTATTTATTAAACCATAAATAAAATATCAATACAGGTATTTAGAGTAAATAAACCAAGTATATAAGATGAAAAAGGGACTCTGGCTCTGGATCCCTTCCTGTTGCAAGGAGTCTGCTTTCTCCCTTACTTATACTTTGAATAAAAATTAGCTTTGCAAAGACCTCAGGAGGGAGGCAGGGAGAAGAAATAGCTGAGTGATGGCCTTGAACTTCAGCATTTGGGGGGGGGGGGGGGACAAAAGGATTTCTGCTGAGTTCCAGTACAGCCTGATCTACACAACACATTCCAGGTTATCCAGGGCTACACAGACCAAGACCCTGACTCAGAAACAAAATGATATAATTCACAACATATTTACCAGTGTCACTATTTTGTACTGCTTTGGCTGTGCTACTAAAATAAACCAATTTAAATTGAATACAAGGTAGACATAAGCAAAGAACAAAGAAGCCAGGCTGGGTAACATAAAGACATAATCCTACCTATTCAAGAGTCTGAGGAAAGAGGATCACCAAGTTCAAGGCCTGTCAGTCTGCCTATCTCAAGCTGTAAAAAGGCTGGGGTTATGGGTCACAGGGGTACTCACTTGCACAGCTATGTTTGTGGCTCTAGATTCAATCCCCAGTACTTTGGGGAAGGAGTGAGCAAACATACATTAAGGACTTGCTCAAGAGAAAAATAAAATTGGATCTGTACTTTTTTACCTTTTGGTAAAAATTAGTGAATGTGCTTGAATCCATACAAATATTTAAGGAAAATCTCAACACTTACTTTCAATATATATTCTTTTTAATGGATGACGCAACACACAATTGTCAGAAATAATCTTCTAACTTCTCCCAGCTTTCTACAACGAAGTCATGCAAATGCCTCTGAAATATAAAGCAAAGACTCAAGTAAATTGTAATATTCAGCAAGTACTCATTTAAATAAAATAGGAATATCATTGAGTGATTTGTAACAAATTACTGTTCCATCAAAACTTATATAATCCTCAAATGATCTAACTTGAAGATAAATGGCATTTAAACTGGTCAGCATTTAGGCATGATGGCCCTTTAACCCTAGCAGCTGGGAAGCAGAGATAGGTGAATTTGAGTTTAGGGACAGCCTGATCTATATAGTTTCAGAGCAGCCAGGGTGATACATTGAGGCCTTGCCTCAAAAACAAAACAACAATAAAAATCCACTTTGGGAAACTAAAACCCCCCCCTTTTTTTTGGTAAATTCTTGGACATATGTCTACTCTATGACTCAGTAATTCATATATATATATATATATATATATATATATATATATATATATAAAATCAGAAATACATACACACCATGAAAAGACACAAACCAAAATGTTCCTATTAGTAGTATAGAGCAACAAAATTAATCCAGCTATTAATACAACATCACTGTTGTGGCTCAGAACTGAAATCTTCCCAAAGGTCACCTGCTGCCTCCTAGAGAAGCTGACCTCTTGGCAGGTTCATGATTTGATGGGTTATTTGGGAGGTGATAGGAACTCCCAGGAAATGGGGGATGGAGAGAGGGCTCAGTGGTAAGAGCAACTGCTGCTCCCGTAGAAAACCTGAGTCCAGTTCCCAGCACCCATGAGCTAGCTTAAAACCACGTTTAAGTCCAGCTCAACAGGATCCAACACCGTCTTCTAAGCACTTGGTGCAGACATACAAGTGGGCAAACACACAGGTTAAAACACAGCAAAAACAGGAGGTATAAAAGAGGACTTAGGTAGAAGGAGTAGGTTCTTAGGGGCAAGTCTTTGGGGAGTTTTATCTTCTCCTGACCCTTTCTTCTGTTAGGGACCCTAGACAGAATGTCTGAAATTGTGAGCCAAAATAAATCTTTCCGTGTTTTAGGTTTTCTGAATATTTTGTCATAGAAACAGAAAGTTGACAAACACATGCACACACGAAATGAAAAGATGCCAAATCAGATGGCTAGCACACAAAAGGCCTGCTCCCGGCTGTGCTTATGGTGGTTTCTTTCCAGAACCGAGGAATGACGTGGTAATACACAGTTCAATGAACTGCTCCACCTCATCCTCCACCCGCCACCTCATCACAGTCAGCAAAGGAACGGTAAACAACTGCAAAGCCAGGCCTGGCTTGGCCAAAAGAAGGGTTTGACTTCTGGAGATGCCCACTGCAAGGTCTTGATGTCACAGATACCAGAAATCTGAAATATGCATAGCACCTAGGACAGAAGCCACACCCAAGATAAATGCACAAAGGAACCTCACTAAAACTGAGCCAAAACTCTTGACATACCTATCTCACTTAATTCTTAAAAAATAATCCCAGAACAATATACATAATATTCATAGTAGATCCTCAGTAAGTATTTGCCAATCAAAAGTAGGTGTTATCTTGGTTCGGTAACAACAGGTCCAATTTTACCAATAATACAGCTGTAAACTCTTAATTTAGAACAGCCAGATGCCACTGACTGTTCTTAAACTACCTTACCTTATATGTAAGTGTGTGTGTAATAGACAGCATAATGTCAGAGCATTTACTTCTGCCAGCTTATTATAGTAAGCTAGACTTCCCAATGACAAGTCCACTAGCTTCAATTTCCTAACCCACAAAACGGAGACAAGAGTATCTTTTCTATTCAATCATTAGTACTTGAAGCCTATGTACTGATAATGTTCTAAGATTATCAGTAATAAGGTGGGAAAGCAATACATGACAAACCACGTCTATCCTAAAATTTGAGTTGCCCCAGAAATTCCACCTGTGGAAGACTGAAGCTAGGGGAAACAGAAGCAAGGACTTGTCAGAGGCAAATGTGGGGAGCGCACCTTTGGCAGACTGCTTAGTTAAGGTACATCTCCTGCCTGTTTTGTTTTTGCTTTTGGAGAAAGGGTTTCTTTGGAGTCTGTCCTGGATTAGCTCTTGTAGACCAGGCTGGTCTCGAACTCAAGAGATCCGCCTGCCTCTGTCTCCCAAGTGCTGGGATTAAAGGCGTGCCCCACCACCGGCCAGTTTCTTGCCTTTTAAATCTTACCCTCACATCAGGATCAAGACTATGGAATGAGACAGGACTGGGCCACTGGATCTCTCTCTCTCTCTCTCTCTCTCTCTCTCTCTCTCTCTCTCTCTCTCTCTCTCCAATGTGGCAATACTGAAGAAATCTTTTTTCTGCTTTTCACTATTAACTTGGCCTTTAAAACATTTATTAGTGGGTGATAGTGGCACATGCCTTTAATCCCAGGACTTGGGAGGCAGAAGCAGGAGGATCTATGTGAGTTCCAGGCCAGCCTGGTCTACAGAGATAGTTGCAGGACAGGGTATAAAGCTACACAGAGAAACCCTGTCTCGGAGGAAAAAAAAATTTTTTTTTGTTAGGTGGCAGCGACACACACCTTTAAGCCCAGCATCCAGGAGGCAGAGACAGATGAATCTCTTCGAGGCCAGCCTGGTCTAAAAGTGAGTTCCAGATCACTCAGGCCTGTTATACAGAGAAACACTGTCTCAAGAGAAAGATTTTTTTTTTTAATTTTGTGTGTGTGTGTTTACCCAGTGCCACAGCACACATGTGGAGGCAGAGGACAACTGACAGAAGCAGGTTTTCTCCTTCCAAACTCTGAGTTCCTGGGTTCTAGCTTAATGTCAAGGGGCAATATTGAGTATATCAATTTGCAGATCCTAATTTGGCTCTTTGAATTGGAATGTTGAGGACAAGTGGCAGAAGTTGGCTTGTTAGGGCACAGCTTGTGATCCTAAATCTGATGATGCTGCTTTCTTGAAGTTGTGTTATTCACAGTTCAATGCAAAACACTGAACTCAGTTTCACAGAATTCAGAAATCTCCCAACATCCAAACATTGCCCTCTAATACAGCTTTTAAAAAATTAAGCCACGGGTTGGTGGTGGTGCACGCCATTAATCCTAGCACTCTGGAGGCAGAGGAAGGCGAGCTCTGAGATCAAGGCCAGCTTGGTCTACCAGTTAGTTCCAGGTCAGCCAGAGCAACAGTGAAATCCTGTCTCAAAAAACCAAAATAGGAAAAGAAAGTATAATCATTCGACTTCTAAGGACAACTAAAATGGCCTTATCACGGCAGTTTTACCCGTACTAATCCTGAGCAGGAATCTCGCATCTCAAGCCTTAGGAACCCCACTTTCAACAATTGTTACAAGATAAGGGCATTCGCCAGCCTGGTCTACAGAGCTAGTTCCAGGACAGGCTCCAAAGCCAGAGAAACCCTGTCTCGAAAAACCAAAAAAAAAAAAAAAAAGATAAGGGCATTCGGCTCTAAGCTAGACCCTTACAAAGTAGAAAGCGGACCATCAGACCTCTTCTGTGATTGGGTTGAAAGCCCACCATTTGGAGGAGTCCTGAGAAGGCCGGGACGCCCAAGTCACAAGAGGTAACTTACAGAAAGTCTCCCTCTGGACGCAATCACTAATTGGTAAAGCGGATAACAGCGTCAGCTCCCATTCCGGGGAAATGGACGCGAGTGTTTATCGGAGGCAGGGCACGCGGAAAGTCAAACTCTTAGGCGCCAGAGGGCAGGCCACAGCCACTTCTCCGCAGTGGGCTTCCTGCTCCCGCAAAGCAGGAAGTATTCCAGGACCTCGGTGGGGCAAGAAGGGTCTGTCCGCTGAGGACAGTGCCCGCCACTTAACAGGCTCTTGGTGCACGTGTAGGGAAAGAAATCAGTGAGACTGTGGAGAACGCCCGGCAGGCCAGGAGCCGCACTCACCACGCCGAAGCTTGCCAGGTCTGTCCGCTCCCCTGCACTTTCCACCGCTTCCAGTTCAGACCTCGGGGAGCTGCACAGCGCTCGCCCGGCCGAGCTGGTCTCCCCAGTGCACAGCCGGCCACACCACGTAAGCTCGGCGCGCGCCGAGGGAGGACTGGAAAGTTTTCGCGCCACTAGCCGTAACCACGCCCACATCCTGATTCCGATTGGCGTTCCCAATCACCTAGCCACGCCCACCAAGGGCTCATGACGTACTTCCGCCATCTCTGACGCCAGCCGTGCGCAGTCCCGGGGAATTGTTCTGCGCCGCACTTTCCGGTTCCAAGCTGTTGGCTTTCTGCTGTTGGAAGCGCTTCCCCAGCCCCCGGACGTCTTTTTGAAACCTGGATGTGACGTATTGAAGAAGCCGACGGAAATAGAATTGAAAGCGTTCTAAAATGGCGAACCGTACGGTCAAGGATGCGCACAGCATCCATGGCACCAACCCTCAGTATCTGGTGGAGAAGATCATTCGGACGCGAATCTATGAATCAAAGTACTGGAAAGAAGAGTGCTTTGGACTTACGGGTGAGTGACCACGCGCGACCCGCGTCTCGGCTTGCGGCTGGACTCAGTGAGGAAATATAGACCTTCGGGTGCTAGTACTGGAGAAGAGTATGTCAGCCCTTCACATAAACTGCTCTGTGCCTAGACTTGCACTAGACAGGACACAGACAAATCTGACAGGGTATTTCTTGATGCTGAAAGGTTTCGTTAGGTTCTTTGAGACATTCCAGGCTGGCCTCGAACTCAGATCCACTTGCCGCTGCCTCTCGTTTAAAAGGCGTGCGGCACCACCGCGCAGCATCTGGGGGTAATGACAGGCGCTTTTCTCCACTATTTGTTTGATAAAGGATTGTTCTCCTAATATTACATTCTTGCTGACTATGTAGGCGCTCTAAACCTTTAGCCGTTTTCCACCTTCCAACCAAGAAAAGCTAAGATCTATATTATATCTAAGATGTCTCTATTTGTGTTTGGTTATTTCAGCTGAACTTGTAGTCGACAAAGCCATGGAGTTAAGGTTTGTGGGTGGTGTCTATGGTGGAAACATAAAGCCAACTCCTTTCCTCTGTTTAACCTTGAAGATGCTTCAGATTCAACCTGAGAAAGACATCATTGTTGAGTTCATAAAAAATGAAGATTTCAAGTGAGTACAATGTGGGCTAGTATAAAATTCTCAGTGGTTCAGAATTGGGCTTTGTTAGCTGCCTGAGTGTTGTGTGTGTCATTGCAGGCTTTTGCCCTTGAACTAGTATTTTGACTGTCGTGATTCCGTACACCTTCTACTTTCATCAGTCTCGGTAACGTCCCCTTCCCCCAAAAGCATTTCACAAATGACATAAATATACACAAATATATGTACATGTACACACACACTATCTCAAAAAAATGTTGGTAGACAATAGATGAGGGGGTCACACAACAGAGGATTTTCGTTAACGGGTTAGATCTGTGTCTTATCCAGACTTTGGCACCTGTTGACTGTGACCTTTAATTTGTTAAGCTTACAGATGCATGGCAAAGAAAATTAGCTGCTCCATAGTATCCATTCTCTCGGCGTTTAGAGCCAGGAATAATAGCTGATCATGTACCATGATTTGTTTTAGGGGCTTTATAGAAAGTGATTCATTTTGTGTTCACACTATTGCTTTAAAAATATGATGACATTTTACATGGGAAGAAGCCAAGACCCAGAGAGATGGTAAGTGGTTTGCCTAAGGACGGGCAACAGTTAAGTGGCAGGTCTGGGGCTGAGGTACAGCTTGGTAGTTGAACAAATGCAGGGCTCTGGGTTTGTTCTTTAACCGAGATAGTGCCTCACGGTGTATCCTGACTTTGTATTTATGGCAGTTCTCTGTCCTCTGCCTCCCAAGTGCTGGGCCGCAGGTACAACTCGTGTCAGAATGCATATTCTTTATATACTGCTCTTCCATGATGAAGCTTGAATTTCAAATGGAGATTTGAGTAAGGATTCGGAAACATGCAATAAGGAAAAAGAAGGAATATTACCAAAAAAAATAACTAGAAAAATAGCTTATGCTGTAAGGACTTAACATGCTCGTGTCCTAATATAGTTCCCTTACGTTTGTTTATGGCACCAAGGCAGTTAGTTAGCCTATAGCTTCTCCATTATAGAAGTTGAAAAAACAAGTTACATGTCTGCTGTCAAAGTAATGTACGAAATCAGAATTTTAACTTCTATGACTTTGACCTATTTCCAGAACCCACATTTATAGCAATATATGCTTGTTCTAACATTGTTATAAAATGTATATAATACTTTGTGTTGCCGGGCGGTGGTGGCGCACACCCTTAATCCCAGCGCTTGGGAGGCAGAGGCAGGCGGATCTCTGTGAGTTCGAGACCAGCCTGGTCTACAAGAACTAGTTCCAGGACAGGCTCCAAAACCACAGAG
>NC_022016.1:75888993-75911520 GCF_000317375.1 Microtus ochrogaster | reverse complement strand
AAAAAAAAAAAAACAACTTTGTGTTGCTAAATTTATTATCTTTTTGGAATCTTAGGCCAATTCTGTGAAGTTTTACACATGATATATCTGAAAGTTGAGCAACATATACCAATCTCCTCAACTAGTAATTGATTAGGAAGTTCATTGGGTTTCCATATTTTAGCCATCATCTCTTCTATGCCACCTTCAAAATTGTTTGTTTGTTTGTTTGTTTTGTTTTCGAGACAGGGTTTCTCTGTGTAACAACCCTGGCTGTCCTGGAACTCATTCTGTAGACCAGGATGACCTCAGACTCATAGAGATCTGCCTGCCTATGCCTCTCGAGTACTGAGATTGAAGGTATGCGCCACCACCACCCAGAAATTATGGCTTTATTATCTGATAACAAGAAAAACAAACCAGAATACTTTTATCTAATATTGTCATGAGAAAAGTTAGTTATAGAACTCAGAAACTCTTAGGCCGGCCTGTTGTTTCAATGTCCTCTCTCTGTTAGGTATGTCCGGATGTTGGGGGCACTTTACATGAGGCTGACAGGAACTGCAATTGATTGCTACAAGTACTTGGAGCCTTTATACAATGACTATCGAAAAATCAAAAGCCAGAACCGAAATGGGGGTGAGTATGATACAAGTCTCTAGACTATTTTCCTCGGCCACTTGTATTCTGTGTCTCCACTCGTTTTCACAAACACCGAATGTTCCTCTTCATCTACATCATTGCTGTCTCCATCTCCCTCACTGGATGCATAGCATCTGGTTAGCTTGAACCCTTGTGCACATGACTGCCTCCCTTTCCTGTCAGATTGACCTTCCACACCTACTCCATCCACAAGGTCTAGAAGCTTCAAATTGGTCTCTCCATAAAACCTGACTTAGCCTGCCCAAAGTCATTTTCCAAATACCACAGCTTCACTTTTTCCCCTGTAGGCTACTTGATGTTATACTTTGTAGACTAAATGGACCTGGGTTGTTCATGTAGGTACTCCACTGAAAATACTAAGCTTATCCAAGGACAGAGACATCTCTATATGTTTTATACATACACCCTGGTTTTGTTTTGTCTTGTCTTGAGGGCATGTGGCCCAAGTGGACCTTCAACACTGTGTAGCTAAGGAGGACTTCAAACTTCTGATTCTCTGGTCTCTGCCTCCTGAATATGGGAATTACAGGTGTGCATGACCATGCCTGTCTTTATTTGGGGGGGGGGGTGTCGTATTGGAGAACTGGACCTCATCATGCATGTGAGATCTGTGTTCTGCCACTGAGCTCCAGGCCTTGCCCTCAGAGATACACCTTCTATGTTAAGAAAGGGTTTGTGGTAATACAAACAGAACCTCTTAATTGGAGACACACCTTTCTTCTTAGGAATATAGAAGATTGAAATTTAATGTAAGTTGAATATTCCTTATTCAAAATGACTTAGAGCCAGAGTGTTGTGGGCTTCAGTGCATTTTAGATTTTGCAATAGTTGCATAAACTGTCAGAAATCTCAAATTCTTCAAAATCCAAAACGAAGGAGAGGGAGGGGGAGAGGAGTAGGGGGAGGGGAAGAAGGGTGGGAGGAGGGGGAGGGAAATGGGAGGCTGGAAGGAGGTGGAAACTTGTTTTTTTTCCTTTTCTCAATAAAAAAAAATTATAAGTCATTTATTATTGAAATGCTCCACAGATGATACTGGAAAGAATATTTATAACTAAAGAGACAGTTAATCACAGCCAGTAATAATGAATGAATAAACAATTCAAGAATACTAAATCAGGTCTAAAAGAGGTCTAATCAAGCACCTCAAATGAACAAAATGATAGGGTTACTAGACACTTTTCACTAGGAACACTTCATGTTAGTAGTCTTAAATTCCTACTAAAAACCTAGAGACTAAGAGATTGAATCAGTTTTTGCTACCTACAAGCAACACAACCTCATGCCAGTGATAAAAAAGATTGTCATATAAATTATAAAAAAAATAGTTCAAATAAATGGAGCAATTAAAAAAAAAAAACAAAATCCAAAACGTAGTGAGTTTCATGTCCATGTTCAAAAAGTTTCAGACTTAAGAATCGTTAAGGATTTAGTTGTTTTGTCTTATGCCTTCTCAATCTGTATTGCACTTTAAACTTGTTTATCATATTTCTTCACTGAACTAATGTGTATTGAGAATTGATGTTATGCCAGGCACTGGGAGCAACATGGTGAACAGGTGGGTATGACTGTGGTCATTTTTGAACGAGTTCCTTATATTGTGGTAAACTAAGATGGGATTTCTCAAAGCTTTGACATTTTCGGCTATGGTAGTCCTGCACATGACGATATGTAGGCAGCATCCCTGTACCTTCCCTAATGGACACAACTAGACTTCCTTTAAGTAGGGTGATAGAGGTCTGCAAAGTCACTTGTTGAGAACTATAAAACTAAGATAATAGCAGTAAGGATTCTAAAAAAAACATGTCCTTTTTGTGCTGTGAAAAATGAAATATTCTTTGTTTTAATATTTTATTTCTTGTGTGTGTCTGTGTTTGTGTTTGTAATAAGGTCAGGTGCTATGGTGCATGTGTTGAAATCAAAAGATAAATCTAAGAATTGGACCTATTTTTCCACTGTGGTTCCTGGGATCAAACTCAGATGATCAGGCTTGTGTGGCAAGTGCTTTTATCTGCTGGGCTACACCATGGACCCCTAAAATAGAAATATTATATATTCGGGGATATTGTAGGTTAATGGGAGAAATTACAACTAAGTGACTTATTAGTGTTAACTTTGGATATATAATCTTGACTTATCTATTCAGTGTTATCCTACATAATTCATAAAGCACTATTTGTGCTTTAATGTTTGTGTCTCCAGTTTTTTTTGTTTTGTTTTGTTTTGTGGTGTTTGATAGGAATTGAACCTAGAACTTCATATATACAAGGCAAGCTCCTTACCATTGAACTATACCCACAGCCGATCCTTTATTATTGGAACAGCCTTATTCATCTCTTAGTTCCTTGTTTCTAAAGAGGCTTGATTGGGCTGACACCTCCTGTCGAGTCTGACTTAAGCCTGGGACCCAGATGATTGAAGGAGAGAACGACTCAGTTTTCCTCTAACCTCCACACATGTACTGTGCAAGAGCATGCACACGCAGTAAATAAATAATAAACAATTAAAAATGTTTAAAGAGGTTGGGGATTTAGCTCAGTGGCAGAGCACTGGCTAGGGAAGCACAGGATCCCAGGTTCAGTCCCCACCTCCAAGATAAGGAAATAAAGAGGTGTGGGCATGTAGGGAGCGTCATTGAAAGTTTCATGATGCTTTGACCTTTTGGTTAACCAGGTCTATCATTTCCAGGTTGCTTGAACTAATTGTTTTGCCTTCCAGAGTTTGAACTGATGCACGTGGATGAGTTCATCGATGAACTTCTGCACAGTGAGAGGGTCTGTGATATCATTTTACCCCGGCTACAGGTATGAGACATAGGTCTGCTATAGAGTCACCTTTTACCTCCCATACAAACACAAGTACATACTAAAAACACTGAAGGGTTTTCTTAAAAAGTCACTTTGTACAGGAGAGGGAATGAGGTAGAAGCAGGGAATGTTTCCAGGGTAGGACGTTGGAAGGGAATAGCTAGAGAAAACGTTTCTTCTTCTGGATATATTATCACAGGTCTTATAGGTGGAGTACCTTTTCTCAAACTGATGAGCTTAGGCTATGAAACAGAAAAAGAATGTGAACATTCAATCCCTTAAACGTCTTGTTTATCATCCTGCCTCACATGCCGTGAGGACTATCCATGAAGCACCCTTCAGGGTTGGAGGTGGCCAGTGTTCTTGCTTTGTTTTGTTTTTCTGATAGTCTTGACCATATAGCAACAACTGGCCTGGAACTGACCATATAAACGTTGTTGTCCTCTTGCCTGTCTTTAGGTGCTGTGATTATAGGCTTGCACCACCATGTCTGGCTAAGACTGCATTTTTAGTTTTAGAGAGAAAAAAGATATGGTGGGTAACCTTAAATGAAATGTGTTGTAGTGGAGAGTTGATTGGATAAGGATTTAACCTGAGTTCATGTATTATTATAGAACCCAATCTATAAAATGGGAAATTCCTGTTGAAAAGAAAAAAAGCAAGGGTGGGGAGCTTGACTCAATGGAAAATGTGCCAGGTTTGGTGGTGCGTTCTTTCAGTCCCAGCACTCAGGAGGCAGAGGCAGGCAATTCTCCTATGAGGTTAAAGCCAGCTTGATCTACATAGAAAGTTCCAAGCTAGCCAGGGTTACATAGTGAGACAATGAAGGAAGGAATCAAGAAATCATTCTGCTCATATTAGTCCTATATTATTTGTGTCTTAATAAGTAAAGCTTTCCTGAAGATCAGAGGGCAAAGCAGCCATACTTGTCAGCCATACAGGCCAGGGAGTGGTGACACACACCTTTAATCCCAGGACTCAGGAAACAGATCCAGATGGATCTCTGTTAGTTCAAGGCCATCCTGGGCTATACAAGATTGAATTTGTCTAAAAGAGAAACAGCTCACACACGGGTGATCCCAGCACTACGGAGGTTGAGACCAGAGTGATATGGCTGAGTGAAGAAGGAATATAAGGGAGAAGAGATAGGAACTCAGTGGGGTGTAGTCTTCAGGGTTTGTGGAGACAGGATCTTGCCCATTTTTGGTCTGAGGTAGAGATAAAAGCCCATGGCTGACTGCTTTGCTTTTCTGATCTTCAGGTTGAACCCCAATATCTGTCTCTGGGTTTTTATTATTCGTGCTTCAGCTTAGTGTCTTAACTAAAGGAAAGCTAAGTGATTGTCACCACCTGTTCCTCCCTTACATCTCGAAACTAGACCTACAGGACAATTTACAGGCGTGGAAGAGATTTTACTATCTTGATTGTAGTGAAAATTTCAAGTGTTTATTTTTATAATAAAACTTAAATTTTGCTGGGCAGTGGTGGTGCACGCCTTTAATCCTAGCATTTGGGAGGCAGAGGCAGGCGGATCTCCGTGAGTTTGAGGCCAACTCTGATTTACAAAGTGAGTTCCGGGACAGCCAGGACTGTTACACAGAGAAACCCTCTCTTGAAAAAATTTTATACTTTAAATATACTTTAAAAGTACAGCTTTCATTGTATGTCAGAAAAGGCAAGTTGACTAGGATGGCGCATGTTTGTAATTACTAGTGTTCCAGTGGCTGAAGCAAGGAGATGTTGAGTTCAAGACAGCCAGTGACTACACAGGAAGTCTTACCTACAAAAAAAGAAAAAGGGGAAACCCTTAGGGCTGAGAAAATGGCTTAGTCGGTAAAACACTTGCTGCACAAGTCTAACACCCTGAGTACAGATCCTCAGAACTCACACAGAGTGAGCATTTGCAGCAGTAATCCTAGGAGGCCACTAGGGAGATGGAAGACAGACAGGATAACTGCCAGGAGTTCACACAACAGCTAATATGGCATACACGGCATTAAACAGAGTGGAAGGCAAACCATGACACACAGGTGTTCCTCTGCTTTGGCATACGTGCTCACACTCACAGATAAAGTTTTTAAATATTGAAAGAAAAAAAAGCCTACACTGAAAAGATTGTGGCACAGCCTTTAATCGCAGAACTTGGGAAGCAATCTCTAAATTTGGGGCCATTCTTATGTAGTTCTAGGAAAACCAAGCCTTCATTGTGAAACCCTATCTCAAAAAACAGTGAAAACAAACAAACAAAAAATACCAAAAAACAAAACAAGTCTGTGCTAGGAAAATGGCTCAATGGTTAAGAGTGCTTGTTCTGTAAACATGAGGACTCAATTCAAATCCCCAGCACCAATGTAAAAAGCATGACTGCTAAGTGCCCACTGCCCAAGCTTGGCAGGCAGAGAACTTCGCCAGATAGCGTAGCCAAATGGCAAGCTTCCAGTTCAAGGAAAGACTGTCTGTGCAGCAAGATGGAGAGCAACAAAAGATGCCCACGGTCCTGTTCTGGCCTTCCACAAGTAAGCATGGGCACAGATATTCATACATTTATGTACATGTATCACACAAATTAACTGATTTGTCTTTATAAAATTAAAACATTTGTTTTTCAATTAATTTTATTTTTACTAATTATTATTAGTAGAGTGCTCACCAAGGCAAGTAAGGGCTAGAGGACAATTTTTTTTTTTTTTAAAGATTCCATGCATGCCCACATTCCAGAAGAGGGCACCAGATCTCATTACAGATGGCTATGAGCCACCATGTGGTTGCTGGGAATTGAACTCAGGACCTCTGGAAGATCAGTCATTGTTCTTAACCTCTGAGCCATCTCTCCAGCCCATAGAGGACAATTTTTGAGATTCAGTTCTCACCTTTTACCAGAGAATGCAAGAAGAGGGCATTGGATGGATCCTCTGGAGCTGGTAAGCCACCATGTAGACAGATATTGAGAACTGAACTCTGGTCCTCTCCAAGTGCAGCAAGTGTTTGTTCTTCATTGCTAAATTATCTCTCCAGCCCTGAGGTTAATGTTTGACTACATAGATACTGATTGACATTCCAGTGACCTTATAAGACCACAGGAAATAGAACCAATTGAAAATAAGCTTGTTCTCGTCAGCATTGTTTATATTTGTAGTGGAACTTAAAAGAGCATATATGTGCCAGGGATACTAGCTTCTGAGGGAAGTCTTGAGGTGCAATACGACTTACTATACCTGAGCTGTTGCTCCACAGCCTTTCTGTCAACCCCAGAAGCTCAGTGTTACCATCAGGACCTGGAGGAAGCAGCAGTGACTTAACTTTTATTGTGTTCTCTGTAGAAACGCTACGTACTGGAGGAAGCTGAGCAACTGGAGCCTCGAGTTAGTGCTCTAGAAGAGGACATGGATGACGTAGAGTCCAGTGAAGAGGAGGAAGAGGAAGATGAGAAGGTAAGGCATATGAAAGCTTTAAGAGCTAGGAAGGAAGGAAATAGCCCTTATTTTTCAAGCTTTAAATTATTGATAACCTTTTATTATTACTTTTTTTTGTTTTGTTTGTTTTTCTAGACAGGGTTTCTCTATGTAGCTCTGGCTGTCCTGAAACTCACTCTGTAGACCAGGATGGCCTCAGACTCAACAGAAGTTCACCTGCCTCTGCCTCCTGAGTGCTGGGATCAAAAGCATGTGCTACCACGACCCAGCCTCTTCAAATCCTTCATGAAATAATTATTTTGGGGAGAAGGAGGGCCCTATTGTGTGGATGAGGCTAGATAGCCATTTCAGATCTGCCTCAGGGATGCTAGGATCACAGCCCTGCGCGCAAAAAAGGAAAGTTTATCTTCTTATTATAATGCCCTTTAGAGTAAAATATCCCTTGGCTTGAATGCCTCAGCTCTGTCTAGCAGTGGTGGGAGCCTAACAGTCATGATTCCCCCTGCCCCTACCCCCATTGAGTGAGGGATTGAATCCAGTCTCGAAGGTAATAGTACTTTTCTCTGAACACTGCTGTGTAAGGTCTCAGAGTATATTTCCACATAATTGCAAATGTATGGTAGCCATTACATTTAGGGGGAAAGGCTTGAACATACTCTAGAGGGAAGTTAGCTGCTGCAGAGCCATGTTGTCAGAACTATAATCACAGTGCTGAAAAGCTTGAAAACAAGCTCCCAGCTGTCAGTGACTGAGGAGACAGATTGTTAACCTGATATCAGGCAGCCATTAATAATGTGAAATAGCTTATAGTAAAGAGCTCTAAAGCATTTGTAATTAAATTCTAGGAAACGTGCCTAGAAAGGGCCAGAAGGGTGGGTGGTGGTGCACACCCTTAATCCCAGTACTTGAGAAGCAGAGGCAGGTGGATTTCAGTGAGTTTGAAGCCAGCCTGGTCTACAAAGTGAGTTCCAGGACAGCCAGTGCTGTTACACAGAGAAACCCTGTCTCGAAAAACCAAAAGAAAAAAAAAGGAGGGGGAGGCAGAAGAAAACAAAAGGAAATAGTAACCTTGATGCACACGGCAGCACCTGCCTTTCATTCTAGCTTTCCAGAGATGCAGAAACAGAACAGCCAGAGTTGCCTCCAAAACTAAAAAGTTAACCTCAGATTAGATTTTCTATTGGAGAAACAGTAATCTATTTTTCCTCAACTTGGAATTATCTATTCCTGTCCCTTGTGGTATTTTATTTTTTTTAATCTCTCTTTTCCTCCACTGCACTTCTATCTTTGGCACCATTCCAAGTTGTAAATGTCATTCATCTATGATCAGTTTCTTCTGCTGGCAAATGTGCACAAGTAGGACCCTGCCCCAACTGTATAGCTTCATAGTACATCTTGACCAACATCTTGATACTTAGAACAGCAGATGTCTCTTCTGCTCTTCTTCAGTAGCGGCTTTCCTATTTTTGCTCCATTCTTTGTTCTCTCTTTATCTTATTTCTATTTCTGTGTATGTGTCTGGATATGTGCACATGAATGCAGGTGCCCTCAGAGACCAGAGGTGTTAGGTTCCCCTGCAAGGGAGCTTATAGGTTACTGTGAGACACCCGACACTGGATATCCAGTTTACAGAAATAAGCCTTTTCCCCCTTTTTCAAGACTGAATGGATTCTCTGTGTAGCCCTTATTGTCCTAGAACTTGTTTTGTAGACCAGCTTGACCTTGAAATCAGAGATCCGCCTGCCTCTGTCTCCTGAGTGCTTTGTATTAAAGGCGCGCACCACCGGCTCGCACTATTTTTTCCTACTGTACTCACATTCATAGGCTGATATTGGTTTTTTTTTTTTTTTTGGTTTTTCGAGACAGGGTTTCTCTGTGGCTTTGGAGCCTGTCCTGGAACTAGCTCTGTAGACCAGGCTGGTCTCGAACTCACAGAGATCCGCCTGCTTCTGCCTCCCGAGTGCTGGGATTAAAGGCGTGCGCCACCATCGCCCGGCTGGTTAATTCTTTTTTTAAGACAGGGTTTTTCTGTGTAGACCAGGCTGGCCTCAAACTCAAGAGATCCGCCTGCCTCTGCTTTTCAAGTGCTGGGATTAAAGGTGTGCGCCGCCACCACCTCACCTGGTAATTCTTTTTGTCACCAAGACTACCCCTTTATGTAGTCAAATCACGATTGTAGAGTCATTTAAAAGATGTCCATTGGAACAGATTAGGGAGGGAACCATAGCTGTGTTCTTGCGTGACTTCCTTTAGTAAAAGCCAATACTCATCCATCTTGTTTCAAGCTGGAAAGAGTACCATCACCTGATCACCGACGAAGAAGCTACCGAGACTTGGACAAGCCACGGCGCTCTCCTGCACTGCGCTACAGGAGGAGTCGGAGTCGGTCTCCCAGGAGGTAGGGCTGGAACACTACAGCCTAGGAATCTGACTTCCAGGGAAGGAAAAGTATTAGCCTATAGAGATGTTTGCCAGGGTATCTGTTTCCTTGTTCCTACTGAATCATCATCACCCATAAAACCTCATTGGCAGAGGGAAAAGGCCATTTCTTTAATCTTCACTTGTGGTCAGTGAATTAAGCTGGCCTTGGATATACAATTATGTTTCTTTGCTCACCTGTTGTGATTATGTATTTCCCAGAGAGTAGAGTAACCTTAATAAGGATGGCTAGTACAGCTTCTCTGTGCCTCCCATCATCCAGTAGGTTGTTGGTTATGTTTTGAAGATGGTGACAGAATACAAGACACAACAGGTCCTTCCTGCAAGTGTTTTTCTCTTATATGTATGTTTGTTATTATCCCCCTGGTAAAACTAAATTGCACGGCTAGAGTGTTAGAAATTGACATGTACTACATTTAAGACATAGATACAAGAAAGAATCAGGTCAGGGGCCATTGTTCAGTCCCTGGCACTCCTCCCCTCTTTTTTTAAAAAAAAAAAAGCAGAACGAGTAAATTTTATGTGTTTATTTTTGTTATTTACAAGATCCAGTGCACTAACCTGCTCTTCCTCTTCCCACAGGCGAAGTAGATCCCCCAAAAGGAGAAGGTAGGTCCTGAGTCATTTCTAACAAGGGGGTTCTGAGAAAGGACCGTGCTGAGCTGGCTGTTTCTTCCACAGCCCTTCTCCCCGCCGAGAAAGACATAGGAGCAAGAGTCCACGACGCCATCGAAGCAGGTCCCGAGACAGACGACACAGATCCCGCTCTAAATCCCCAGGTATAGTATTTGGGCTCTTTCCTGCTTGTCTTAGTAAAGAAATCTAAAAGGAGCATTAAGATCCTTCAACACAAATATATAACGGCACTCCTACCTAACAGGAAAGGAGATGGGCATGGAATTCAGAAGTGAGAGTACTCATTAGACTCTAGTGAGGGGATTACAGTTGTTTGTTTTTTATGCAAAATTGCAGAAATAAGACCTGGTATAATAACGGTCAAAGCCTGAGGTAACGTTTTGTGAAGTTAGCCATAATGCTCTGGATATATGATTTCACTATGGCATTCCCTGCCACAACTAACAACCAAAAGAGGTTGGTGAGTGGTGTCCTCAGACTAGGCCAACAAAGCCTAGTGAGTGAAAGGAATTGGGGGAGGTAAGAATAATATCCTACAAGTAGGAAAACAAAAACTCTCATCCAATGACCTTTTCTTCCCTAGGTCATCACCGTAGTCACAGACATAGGAGTCACTCAAAGTCTCCTGAAAGGTACGGGTTAAACCTCTACTGTAAGAATTTAATTCTGGGCTGGGAAGGTGGATCATTGGGTAAAGTGCTTCTCATGCAAGCATGAGAATTGGAATTCCACCCATAACACCTGTGTTAAAAGCGCCTGGCATCTTACTGCTGGAGAGGCAGACAGACCCATTGAATTTGCCAATCAGCCAGCTTCAAGTTCAGTGAGACTCTGTCTCAAAAAATAAAGTTGAGAATGAGTTAGGAAGACACTCGATGTTTACCTCTGGCTTCCACTTGTACACATGCACACATTTAAATCTTTATTCACTAGTTAAAGTTTTAAATATAACTGAGATGGGGAATTTTGTTTTGATGTGGGTATTGGTAGTTCATTACAAGGTGAAATAGGCTCCCCTCCTCCCCCGCCAATTTCTTTTCTTTTTTTTTTTTTTTTTTTTTTGGTTTTTTGAGACAGGGTTTCTCTGTGGCTTTGGAGCCTGTCCTGGAACTAGCTCTGTGGACCAGGCTGGTCTCGAACTCACAGAGATCCGCCTGCCTCTGCCTCCCGAGTGCTGGGATTAAAGGCGTGCGCCACCACCGCCCGGCTTCCGCCAATTTCTTTTGCTCCTTGTTTCCCTTCTTGGAATTCAAAACTTTGAATGGTGGTCTCAGTGGTTCTGGGCTTTTTTATTTTTAATTGTGTATATGTGTTTATCTGCATACACATAAGATGCCAGTGGAGGCCAAAAGTATAGAATCCCCAGGAACTGCATATCTATTTTTTGTGAGCCATGCAATGTGGGTGCTGAGAACTGAACTTAGGTCCTCTATACTGGTGCCTGCTCTTAACCACTGAGCCATCTCTAGCCTAAGAACTAACTTTTAAAACTTAACAGTTGAGTCCTTGAACAAGTCATTTTTAATTCATCTTTATTAGAACACTGTGGGCCATGTACCCCATTAGGTACATTCTTACCCTATGAAGCAGTTGTTTGGTGGCAAATTCTAAAATCATCCTTGGCTCATAGTGCTGTTCAGAACCATTAAAAACAAAAACAAAAAATCTCCTGATAGGATCTCAGTGGCTCAAAGGAAAAAGTGCTTGCTGTGCAATGGTGTCCAAATCCTCAGAAACCACTTAAAAAGCTAGGCGGGTGATTTCCACTGCCGTGAATCCCAGCACTCTGAATAGGATCCTCAGAACAAGCTGGTTGTCTAGACTAGCTTCATTTTGAGCTGTAGTTTCCATTGTGAGATCTGTCTTGTTTTCTGTTACTGGGATAGACAGCATGACCCAAAGCAATAGGTTTATTTCAAATTATACTTCCAGGTAACAGTCTGTGATTGAGGGAAGTCAGGGTAGGGAGGGATTCAAGCAGGAACCATGGTGGAAAGCTGCTTACTTCCTTGTGCTCTGGCTAGTTTTACACAGCTTAGCCCCAACTACCTTGTGACGGTGCTGTCCTCAGTGGACTAGGCCCTCCTACATCATTCAACACAACCTCTCAGACATGGCCAAGGCCAGTCGAATGTAGAGAAATCCTCAATTGAGATTCCTTTTCCCAGCTGAGTGTGTCAAGTTGATACAATAAAAACTAAGCAGCACATCCTGCCTCAAAAGAGCACTCGAGGAAGACTCTACACATGTATGCACTCAGCGCATGTGCACATTTGCAGGCATGCAAAACACACACACACACACAAATTTGTGCTGGGTAAGGTGATGAACACCTGTAATCCCAGCACCAGGCAGGCAAAAGTGGGAGGCCGTCAACAAAACACACAAAGTGCACCTAATGTTTGCATCATCTCTATTCATCAGTGTCAGCATACTATGAATGTCTGTCTTCCTTGTTTGCTCCTTAATTTAATGGTTTATTATCTCATTTCAGGTCTAAGAAAAGCCACAAGAAGAGCCGGAGAGGAAATGAGTAATGGATTCATTTTTAGTCCAGATGGCTTCCTGTGAATATGAGAATATCTGTTAAAGGGAAATGTTCAAGATCAGGCAGCTATGAGTATTGGGGTTTTTAAAAATCAAGTTTTTGTTTGTTTTGTTTTTATTTTAACATTATAGAGGTGCTAGGTTTTGTATCTCTTTGAATTATAATCAACATATTTGAAGGATGTCTTTGACCAAATGAAGGTCAGGTTTTGACCTAACCAACTATGGTATTCACACTTACCAAGGTTAGAGGGGACCTGGGGGTTGGGGAGATTCAGGACAATGAAGAGATGTAGTTCATGGGCGACTCTTATTTGTAATTAAACCTGACGCAATTGTCATTTATCTCTAGTTTCTCTATGAAACCCTAGAATGCAGTGGTTTATGCTGCTGCGACCCAGCTACTAAAGCACTTCACTGACTACAGACAGCAGCAGTAACAATAAACACAGTTACTAGTTAGCGGTTTTGTAAGAACAGAATACATTCAAACGTGAAGGTTTTTCTGTATTTTTTTAATTCAGTTTCATTAAACAGTTCAACATGATTGCAATTAACATCCTTTATACAAGCCAGGTATGGTAGTTCACACCTGTAATGTCAACACAGGCTGAAGCAGAATACTGTGTAGTTTTCACCTGGGTTGCTTTTAGAGGGTATAAAGTGAGAGGGTTGTGATGGTAATGAAAATGACACATTCTGTTTAAGACAGCTGCAGTATTTTTACATGGATAGAAAGAGGGACTAGTAGGGTTCAGCGTGATGATCTAGGCCAGAACTGACAATTGTCAAAGACGTTTAGATGCCCAGGGAGCATCAGTAGATTTAAGAACAGCAGGAGCACCACAGGCAATGCCAACACTTGTGACTAGTAATACAGGTCACCTAGTAAATACTGGAATGAGCCATTCACAAAGGTAGAATTGGTAGGTCAAGGACACTGAAGGGTCTGAAGATATAGAAGCAAAATAAAAGCTTTACTAAGTCCATAGGCTTAATACTGATATTAGAGAGTATTATTGTATTAGCTAAAATAATATCTTCTGCCTGTACTTACCTTCCTCCTTTAAGAGGGTAGAAATGACTGACTTCTTGTCACTGTAAGCCTAGGAAGAACTGTAAAGACCAGCTGCCTTATAGGATCCAGCTTCTCAGGAAGTCATTGCTGGTCCTAGGATAAACATTTCTATTGTTTGCTGTTGATTGGGGAACTTCTGTAGCAATATTAAAACAGTTTTTATCAATTTGCACTTTCATATTCTTTGCTGATTTCTCTAACCATGATACCTAAATTAATAAGGGAATTAATAAAGTTGTAAGACCTATTATAGCTTATAGCTACAACTATATTTTGTGGCTTTTAAAATTAAATATATCTCCACTCAGGTCTGGTAGAGATTCCTAGTTCTTACTGAGGTGATATAGGTGGGAAAAGATGCCTCTGGCGAAATGATCCATGGGCCAACCAAGCACCATCAGTTTAAAAGTTTTAATATTAAGGTAAATTTAAGTAATAAACTTACAACAGAAAGACCCAACAATATTTTAAGAGAAACCTTTCCAAAAGTATACATTAGATATGGTAGAATCTGGATCCATGGGCAGCAAGAAGCATACCATTCCTACTATTTAATTAGAACAAAGAAAATAAAAATAAGGGTGAGTAGGATATGTTGAATATTGAAGACCATTCTGACAAACGACAGAATTACAGAGATGACATTTGAAGGATAGATCTGTTACCTGTTTTACCTATTATTACATGAGGCCTTTGAAATTCTTAGGTTACAACATAGTCTTAGAAATATGTTTTACATCTCAGCTGTACACATGCATATATTCTTTGTGCTGAAACAGGCTTTAAGAAAAAATATGCAGGCCATGTGGTGGTGGCACACACCTTTAATCCCAGAATTCAGGAGGCAGGAGCAGGCAGATCTCTAAGTTCAAGGCCAGCCTGGTCTACACAGAATGAGTTCCAGGACAGCCAGAGCTACACAAAGAAACCCTTTCTCAGGAAAACAAAAACCAAACAAATAAACAAACCAAATAATGTAAAATGTATTCATTAGTTTTACTAAGATTTTTTTAAACAAAGATTCGTATATGTGCATGTCTCTTAGTGCAGAGGTAATACATGTACAGGTGCTAATAGGGGCCAGAAAAAGGTGTTGGAACACTTGAAGCTGGCTATTTCATTTGTGAGTAACCTGACATGGGAGCTGGGGTCCAGACCCTACTCCTCATGACTGAGCTCAAATGCTTTTAACCACGGAGCCATTGTTCCAGTTCCTATAGTTAAGATTTTTAAACCACTATGTGGATTTCACTTTCCACAATTTGAAATCCAGTTCCTTAAAAGCTTATATAGAACACAAGGACTTTAACATTAATAAATTAAGCAAGATGTGTTTTCTGAGGGAAAAGTGGCAGATTTGTATTAGAACAACCCAATGTAGTCCCATTAACCTCTTTCTGTTACTGCCCAGTAGTGTGATATGAGTCTTAAACAAAGACCAGAGAATTGCACCCTGGGTCATATGAGGTTAAGTCACTCCACTCCTTGGCTCTTCACATGCAACCAGCATATACATATCCAATAATAAAGGTGAAGAAAAAAAGGTTTTGTTCATTTCTTTTTATATTACGCATACTGACTTCTAAGAGAAACATGAAGCTAGCAAAATGAAAGTTGCATCTTCTGTGTTTTATATAACTGTCCTTAGTCTTGAGAGCAATCTTGAAATTTGGCTTTCTTGTATGGAGAAACAGTTGTCATTTCAATTTCCTAGCCGCCTTCTAAGTCTAGTGAATTAGTTTCCAGGAGATAAGCATGGGTTCCATAGCTGTGTTTAAGACAGCACATAAGCACACTTTATAAAAGCGTTGTGCATATGCAATTATGATAATTCACTAGAATGATTGAAGTTCACCAGATAATAGAATTCTTAACTGACAGATTTTACTGCTTTACATTTGTCTGTGCACACACAAGTAATATGTGATACCCTGTTTTCTTCATCAGGAAAGGCAAGTACTGTGGCTGTTTAGTCATCTTACTACCCCTAAACTTTTAACACCTTTTTCAGTAAACACATCACATTATCATTTACAAGGAAAAATGAGTTAGGAGCTTAATGTTTTATCTGGGAATCATTTTTATGGAAGGCACTGCTTCCTGCAGAGACTCTGAGTTCACTTCCTAGCATCTAATCGAGTAGCTCACACCACCTGTAACTGAGGTGATTAAACACCCTCTTTTAGACTCAGGGCACCTGTACTCCCAACATGAAAAATTTTAAAAACATTCATCCTTTTACTCAACTAGAGTAAATCTAAAAACAAACAGCATTATTTTCCCATTACTATGCATGCATTTTATTTATAGGAGAAAACAGCAAAATTGTCTACAGGGCCTCACTATAACAGCAGTCTTGGCTGGCCTGGAACTGGGTATAAAGACAGGGCTGGCTATGACAGAGACCTACCTGCCCATGTCTTCCAAGTACTGGGTTTAAAGGTGTGTGCCACCACATGCAGCTAGTAGTGTGATTTTTAATAATCTTATTTATTTTTGTTTTTTCAAGACAGAGTTTCACTGTGTAACAGTCCTGGCTGTCCTGAAACTTGCTTTGTACAGACTGCCCCCAAACTCAATGAGATCTGCCTGCTTTTGCCTCCCAAGTGCTGGGACTAAAGGCGGGCACCACTATTGCCCATCCAATTTTTAGTTTTTATTTTATTTATGTATTTATTTGGACAGGATTTCTTTGTGTAACAGCCCTAGCTGCCCTAGAACTAGCTCTTGTAGACCAGGCTGGCCTTGAACTCAGAGATCTGTCTGCCTCTGCCTCCTGAGTGCTGGGATTAACTACTTGTGCCACTACCACCCGACCCATCCAAGGTTTTTTTTTTAATTAATTAATTTATTTATTATGTATACAATATTCTATCTGTGTGTATGCCTGCAGGCCAGAAGAGGGCACCAGACCTTATTACAGATGGTTGTGAGCCACCATGTGGTTGCTGGGAATTGAACTCAGGACCTTTGGAAGAGCAGGCAATGCTCTTAACCGCTGAGCCATCTCTCCAGCCCCCCCCCCATCCAAGTTTTAATAATCTTAATGGGCCAAGGTAAAACCACCTTCATGTCAAATGGCATACGAATTCTATCAAATATCATTTTAAGAGTGTGTATAGGACTGATCATTTTTTTAACTATTAACTGCTTTTTTCAGACAAAACTGAGTTATTTTATAAATTATATTCTGTACCTCAGTTTAGAACACAGTTTTGCAAACTGAAGAGCAGATAGGCACAAAATTAGTGAATGGAACACTGTCAGAGTAGTAAAATCTGGGTTAATAATACGCTGCCTTCAGGAAAGGGGGCTGAGCTAACATGATGCCGTGTTGGAATTTTTTAAAGGGTTTCTTTGGTTTTTTGTTTTCGGTGAAAATCTTAAATATACACAAAAGCAGAAAGAACAGTGAAAAGAATATCATCCTTTTAATCTCTTGGTGAAATAACACTATCCTTAAAATTAGACTTAGTTTTTGCAAACATCTGTAGTTTTATTTGGCAAATCTAATTTAGGGACTACGAAAAAAACTCACTGTAAAAGGAATAGTTAAAAAATATGCCACTGAATTTCAATATCCACACATTTTATGAAAACATTTTGCTTGATGACTAACTTCATGGCCTATAATGATGGGGCTGAAAATTCGTGCTGCAGGTGTTATAACTCAGAACTACCTATATACTACACACAAGTTTATAGTGAGCTGGTCTGTCAAACCTACTGTACTGCCAGTTATGAAAAGGTACAGCACCCACACTTCTGTATAGTTCATAAAGTGTATGTTTGTGTAGTTAAGGGTGTGATATATTGTGCTGGTAACCACCTCACACATCTCATGTTTGTGTGCCTGCTAATTGCAACAAGACACCAAATAAACTGATTGACAGGATCTAAGTTTAAGCAAACTCTGATGTTTGAACAATGACATTACCACATCATGTATTTCTGAGAATACATCCCAGCAGCTACAAGACTAATTACTGATCACCAGTATTGATAAAAAGTAACAATCCTGGCAAGTGTCTGTCCAGGACTCTGAATAGACAGTCTAGCACTTACTATTTCTTCACCAAAAAAAATTTCCTCTCCTTTTAAAAGATTGGCGGCAGCAGGGGGGTTGTAGAGGTGGGGATGGGCTGGAGGAAAGGTATTGCTAGGGACTGAACCCAGTGTCTTGCACAAAGTAGGAAAGCTATCTGCAACTCATCTACTTTGAGTCAAACTGTAGCATGACATTGTTGCCTTTCTATTTCGCTTCACTGTTCTGCTCTGCAGTTTTCATTTCGATGATAAAATGGACATGGCATCAGCTTCTGTCACCTTCATATGGTAGTTGCGAAAATCCAATAAGATGAAAGAAAAGACCTTTAAATCTCTAAAACTAAATCTAATTTATAATAATCACTGTAAAGTAAAATCTTTCCATTATTACAACATATTCCTATCATCTAAACCAGATGAATTAACCAAATTTGACTCTTGTCAAAAAGATTTATTAACTTAAAATAGAACTTCAAAATACAGACAAAAGCAACTTTCCATTCAAGTTTGAATATATTCAACATACAAGTATGTAAAAGAAAAATTTTTTGAATCTTTGTTGTAATTTTATTTTATTTTTTTTTTTTTTTTGACCTTTTAGAAAGTTTTTGGCACTACAAGATTCTGTAAAGAATAGAAGTGACAAATTTAAAACACATGAAATCCTTCCCTAATCCTTAAGAACAATATATATAAAGTCTGGAGCAACCAAAGTATGAATACAGCTAATAGAAAATAAAGAATGTAATTTTTTAAATTCTCTCTTTATACAATTCATCAAGGTTAAACAAAACATAAAACTCCCTTAAAAATAGGGTAATAAAATAGATGAAATTTGTATCACTTATTTTAGTGATACCAGTAAAAACTATAGTTCATATTTATATACAAATAATACAGTGTTTAAAAACAGTCTTAGAATTTAAATAAGCTATCTAAACATGTGAAAATTTTAAATCAGGACCTGATTTGTTTTGCTTTCCTTAAATGTCACTTTTTCTGCTGAGTGTAACTGACACTGAGGTACGGATACCCTTGAGGCAGCAGGATTGGCTGGCTGCTGTGGGTTGCCATTACTCCGACACGTTTCCTCTTGGTGGGTGGGGGCAACGCTCTCTACAGCGACGGGCAGCACATCTGTCTGCTGGAAATAACACAGACAGCAGGCTGAAAGGCTTGTGCCTACTCACCTCACAATCCATTAAGATAAACTAAGATACTAGTTAGACAGTGCTTTAAAAATTCTTATAATAAAAGAAGCAGGACAAAACAATTGGAGGGGGAGAGGAAAAAAAAGGGGGGAAAAGAAAACCCACACACAGAAAAACTGCAAACTTTTCTGACAACTTCCTCTACAGCTCTGCTCAAGAGATAAATCCAATAACCAGTCAATTTTGTGCCATTCACATTATACCAGTGGTTCTCAGCCTTCCTAATGCTACAACACTTTTATAGTCCCTCGTGTTGTGGTGACTCTCAACCATAAAATTATTTTCATTGCTACTTTAATTTTGCTTTTGTGCTGAATCATAGTGTAATGTGTTTTCTGATGGTTCTAGGCAAACCCTGTGAAAGTCACCTGACTTTCCATGCTTGGCTCTCCTATTAAACTGTGCATTAATATGGGCAGCTTGGACAATAAATACTGCATATAGTCTGGCATATTCATACAATATGCTCTCAATAAATATTTACCGAATGCAAATGTTATTCCTAGATTCTGGCCTCCACTGAGATTCCCATTTTAGAATACCCACCCAGTTTGATAATTGATTTGTAAGTACTGGTACCTTGAGCATAGAAGGGTTTGTTGGGCTGAAATCTTGGATTTCCCTGATGCATGAAGTTTTGATGCAAACCATAAGGCCACGAAGCTGGGACAAGGGGGAAATGGGGACGTGGTGCATGTTCCCATGGAATTGGAGGAGTGAGTCCTCGAAATCGTGGCTCTGCATTCCAACAAGGAAAAAAAAAGTTATTTTAAAATATTAGTTTACTAATTCAAATATTCCTTCATTCCAGAGACATATGAAATAACTATCATCAACTATGTATTACACTAATCCAGATACCAAATTTCTTTTAAAGAATCAAGCATTATTATTTGTTCAAATTACTTGTATACACAATATATACAATAATACATCAGTTATATCAAAGATGGCTAATAGAATTTGAAGGTGAGAAGTTTTCTTACCATCTCTAATTAGAATTTTTAAGAACAGACAAAGGTGGCAGAATGGGCACTTTAGAAGGATGGGAATGTATAAAGGCAAGGAAGTTTGGGAATACAAAACAATCACTATCAAACCGAGCATGGTGGCGCACACCGTTAATCCCAGCACTTGAGGCAGAGGCAGGTGAATCTCTGTGAGGATCAAGGCCAGCCTGGTTGACACAATGAGTCCATGACAGCCAGGGCTACAGAGACCCTGTCTCAAAACCAAAAAACAGACCCTTTCACACAAAACAACCACTCAACAAACAGGAAGATGAAGAAATGGTCAGGTTGGTGGGGATATACATCTCAAAGAATCTTAATACATCATACTACAAAACTTAGGTTTTTACCTTTATAATAATGTCAACTAGTCCAGAATTCTAGGACTGGAAGAAGCTTTTACAAAAAAGTTGAGGTACTGTGGCTGAAAACCTGGGTTTTGGAACCAAACATATGTAAATTCAAATCACAATTCTGAAAATTGCTATGGCTCCTTTTTTATCCTCAGGTTGTAAATGGTGATTGAAAAAAAAAATTTAATCGGCTTACACACACTCTGGAAAACAAACAAGAACACACACACACATACACTGGATCTAGGTAAAATGGGTACTTCCTTAACAGTCTGAGCTTGAGTCCAGGAATTCTCAGTGGAAGGGAAAAACAAACTCCTGAAAGGTATCCTCTAACCTCCAAACATGAGGTATAGCATGTGTAAGCCTGCACAGGTGTACACACAGAAAAAAAAAATTTAATGGGGGCTAGAGAGATGGCTCAGAGGTTAAGAGCATTGCTTGCCCTTCCAAAGGTCCTGAGTTCAATTCCCAGCAACCACATGGTGGCTCACAACCATCTGTAATGGGGTCTGGTGCCCTCTTCTGGCCTGCAGGCATGCACACAGACAGAATATTGTATACATAATAGATAAATAAATATTAAAAAAAATTAATGGGAGTCATGTTCTTCCAATGGCCAATCTCAACAATGTCTGGTTGTGTCTTGAAGGTGTATTTTTTCAAAGTACAATACCTACCCAAACTGGTTGTTTTTAATCGTTTTTCTCATTTAGGTAACAATATATTAGAAAGGAACTGAAGGACACTTCTATCCTTTTGATTCCTGTTAGGAGATATCGGATGGAAAAGCTTGTATTTGCTACATTTTCATAATCAGTCTTCTTGGGAGGCAATCAGAAAAGGCTGGTTTGCAAAGAAAGTGACCTTAAAATTAACAGTGCTAAACTTACGGACTTGGAGTTTGCAAATAACTGAGAATTAGGTATCATCATGGCCAATTAAGAAATGATATTTTAACATAAAATATTTTTTAAGGATTTACTTCAATTTTCCTTGCTCAATTTTCACAGCCAAATATATAACACTACTATGTCACTAGAAATAATTTCAAAATTGGTGAGATCAGGCATGGTAGAACAAGCCTTTAATCCCAACCCTCCAGAGGCAGAGGCAGGTGGATTTCTGTGAGTTCAAGAAGACACAGGGCTACACATAGTCCTCATTTCAGACAACAAGAAAAAGAGAGAGAGGGAAAAATTACACAATCTTTCACTCCAATAAAATCCTAATCTTCAGACAGAATTAGGTAAGTGCTATGGTATAAATACTTAAGGAAACAAGCAGACAAAAGGTAAAATTCAACTGGAGGAGAAGACTGGCAAGATTCAAAGGCTTCTTGAAGACAGTGGTGTAAATTAAATCTCTGGGGGAAGGTAGGAGGTATGAAAATGGGTATTAAAGGTAATGGAAGACATCCCAGGTAAAAACAACCATTTTAGTAACCTGGGTAAAAGACAATATAGTAATTTCCAAGATGTTCATTATGACTGAAAAAAGATATACCAATGGCAGGCTGAAGAAAGTACTTGTATAAAAAGTGAACTAATCTATCGAAGGACAAAATATAGGTTCTGTCTTTATATAATAAGACTGTGACAGATACAAGCACAATGGCACAATGACTAGCTATACTCTATTTCCTTTTTGGTCTTAGAAACCAGAGTTCCATCTTATTCTAAACAGAGGTGCCTTCTCTAAGAGATAACATACTTTTGGTTTGGAGACATAACTCTATGGTACAGTGCTGGCCTAGCAAGTATATACACTAGGTTTAATTTTTTTTTTTTACATAAATGGTTTTTCTATGTAACTGCCCTGGAAGTCCTAAATTCCCTTTGTAGACCAGGTTTGACCTTGATACTAGGATTAAAGGTGTGTGTCTAGCTGCGTAGGTACAGGTTTTTTGTTTGTTTGTTTTTGTTTTTGTAGGTTCAGTTCTTAAAACCACCAGATGGAAAAGCTAAACAATACTCCCTTGAAAATTAACAAAAGGAGTCAGGTGTGGCAGTGCACGCTTTTAATTCCAAAATTCAGGGAGCAGAGGTAGGTCAATCTCTTAGTTCAAGTATGGCCTGGTCTACAAAGTGAGCTCCAAAACAGACAGTGCTATCCAGAGACACCTTGTCTTTGAAAAAAAAAGTATTAATAATGGGAAAGAACTGACCCAGGTGTCAGTTATTAATCCCAATAGAAGCAAGAGAATCACTTCAAATTAGAAGCCATCCTGATCTACACAATAAATTCTAGGCCAGTTTAGCCATCCCACCACCCCAACTGAATTTCAAAAGCAATTCTTTTCTTCTGTTTGTTTTTTTTTTAAATATTTATTTATTTATTAAGTATA
>NC_022016.1:75885695-75888893 GCF_000317375.1 Microtus ochrogaster | reverse complement strand
AGACCAGGCTGGTCTCGAACTCACAGAGATCCACCTGCCTCTGCCTCCCGAGTGCTGGGATTAAAGGCGTGCGTCACCATCGCCCGGCTCTGTATCATTTTTTTTGTGAGCTGGCAATCCAAAGAAAAATCTGTCTACATATATCTCTCAGACTGAAGAACTAAACAAAAAACAAAGCAATGAGAGTTCCTGTGACTTGTATATCCCATAATTTCTACAATTTATAAAAAAGCAGTGCAAAATTGCTGAAAATTAGAACTAAACCAGAATCCATTTGCAGTTAAAAATTATTATTCTGATTTAATAATAATGAAAAAGAAAAAAAACCCTGATGAAACTAATTAAAAGGGTACAATGAAGCCCAGTGTGGCGGCACAGGGCACACACCTTTAATCCCAACACTCCACAGGCAGGGGCAATTGGGTCTCTGAGTTCAAGGGTCTCTGAGTTCAAGGTCAGGCTGGTTTACCCACCAAATTCTAGGACAGCCTGGGCTACAAAGAGAAGCCCTGCCTCAAAAAACAAAACAAAGCAAAACAAAAGCTGCTGCACCTCAGAAGTCCTGAGATTAAAATAGAGGGACAGAGTGAAACAAAGGACTGTAAGGATTATCTCTTAACCTCTGAGCCATCTCTCCAGCCCCTAAAACCCAAATCTTGAAACAAACCCTAGTTTAAATCTTGAACCTACCACAATTAACTGGTGACAGTTAAATTACTTCTTCAGTTTCATCCCATTTACCCCTGGGGGAGGGGCCTCTCACACTGCTCAAGCTGGCCTCAAACGCATTATCACACCTGGCTTCCCGCATTTTGTTCTTTGAGACAGGGTTTCATTTAGCCCAGGCTAGTCTTAATAATCCTGAGTGCTAGGATTCAAGTGTACAATACCAAATCCATCAGGCTCTCAATTTTATCATTTATAAAATGAGTACCAATAACACTGATGCCAAATAAGGTTGAGAGTGAAAGGAAAACAATAAAAAGAACAATATTTATAAGTATTACATCATTTAATATTCTCAACACTGTTAGACACTATTCATATCCTTATTGTAGAGATGAAACACATGCATAGAATGTCAATACCTTGTAATAAATGGCAGACAAAATTTAAGTCTTGACAGTATGTGTCCAAAGCCTATACTGTTTACTTTTAATCTAAATTCTATATTCCACCTCTATGAATATAGCTCTTATCCTCCTTTCTTCTCATTGTTACCCAAAATTCAACCAATAATAATACCAATTACTTAACCTTCCCACAACCAAAGATAAAAGAGGAAAAAGGAAAATTACCCGAATTACCCACTGCACCATTGTTCACCAGGGAATTTGGAGCCACAGTACGAGGCCAATGTCCATCATGAGAAGAGTTAGGGATTGCCATCGGTCTGGCAGCAGGCTGTGCAAAGATGATGCTGGGATCGTTCAAGCCAATATTGCTGGGGGTACTGCCAGGTGCAGAATGGAGCATTGGGCCATGGATGGGCCACGATGGGGCAGGGATCTGGAGGGGGTGCATTGGCAATAATCCCATACTATGCATGGGAGAATACTGAGCTGGTGGTGACTGAGGAAAGTTATACAAGGGCATCTGAACCTGATGAGGGGGCTGGCCTCCCTGTTGGGGTGGGCCAAGCTTAGGCTGGGATCCTGGCTGGGCTGGAGGCGGGGGAATAGTGGATGGCTGGGGAGAATTCTGTGGAAATGGCTGAGGCTGAGGAGAATAAGATGGTGAATCAGACTGCAGGAAAACAGAAAAGACAATTTTAAAAATTAATTTATAAACATTTTCATTTCCTAAAATGAAGATTAAAATATAATAAGCATAGTTGTGTCCTTAAGACAGCATATACAGAACTATACGATATATATAATAACAAATAATAAAATCTCCTATTACGTGAAGTTAAAATTTTCCTCAAGGTGCTCAAATTCTCTCATATGGGTAATGGTTCATAAGCGTTTCTCTTGGAAGAAAGAGCGAGAACTTAGCATCATTCCCATCATAAACAATGTATTTCCTTTCTAAACTAGAAACAAACACGTAAATAACTCATAGCACTTTCATACAGTTCCCTGAACAATTGTGTTACCAAGCATTGCTACTAAGTACTTAAAATACAATACTAACATGTATGCCTTAAAAGTTTCCTGGGCAGGGAAACCAGGGAGCAGAAAAAGACTACACAAAAGTAATCACAATAGACCATAATGTATTATTACTATGATTGGACAGGCAGGTACAGTAGTGTGCTATCTCTGAGGAGGCAGAAGGATAAAATCAGAAGATCCCATGTCCTGGTCAGCCTGGGCTACATATTGAGACTATCCCAAAACAAACAAACAAACAAACAACAACAAAAAACCCTTTCACTTATATAATGATAAACAAGGAAAAACTCCCACTTTTCAAGAAATGTAGAGATCAAGGAATTTCCCAGAGGAAGTAACCTTTAAACTGAGACTAAATGTAAATAGAAGGAAATCCGGTAAAAGTCAAGAGGATACAAAGAAGAGTATTTAGCAGCAGGAATACCGTATCTATGGGCATGGAAAGACTTAACTGTCTAAGGTAACTGAAATCAGAAAGAAGTATAATAGTACAGTACACAGGTAAGGGATTAACATATCTGTTGTGGAATAATTTTTTTAAAAGATTGATTGATTTTATTATGGATACAATGTTCTGTCTGCATATATGCCTACATGCCAGAAGAGGGCACCAGATCTCATTAAGATAAGGTTGTGAGCCACCACGTGGTTGCTGGGAACAGAACTCAGGACCTCTGAGTTCTGTTCCCAGCAATTAAGAGCAGTCAGTGCTCTTAATTTCTGAGTCATCTCTCCAGCCCCAAAGTAATCTTTTGTACGCTGTGAAGATGTCTTTGCCAAGTTGCCTTCTAATTGGTTTAATAATAAGCTGAAATGACTAATAGGCAAGAAGAGTGTAGATGGGACTTACAGGGAGAGGAAGAAGAGGAGTTGAATCTAGGCATAGGAGAGACACCAGAGGACAAGAGAGGAAGCAGGAGATGCAAGATGGAAGAGAGATAAAAAGCCATGAGACAAAACATATATTAATATAAATGGGTTGTGCCGGGCGATGGTGGCGCACGCCTTTAATCCCAGCACTCGGGAGGCAGAGGTAGGCAGATCTCTGTGAGTTCGAGACCAGCCTGGTCTACAGAGCTAG
>NC_022016.1:75881305-75884875 GCF_000317375.1 Microtus ochrogaster | reverse complement strand
TTTGTTTATTTATTTATTTGTTTCTTTATTACTTAAGTTATTTAAGATAGTCTCAGTTAACCCTACCTGGCCTGGAATTCACATACATCTGCTGGCCCTAGTCTCTCAAGTGAGTACTGGTATGTTAAAGGTGTGAATCATAACACCCAAACAATGATTTCTCAAATTTAAAATATAACACACAGGACATTGAATTTTTGATCCTCCTTTTTTTTTTTAACCTTCCAAGTGCTAGGATTACAAGTATGTGCCACAGTGCCTGGTTTCTACAGTGCTAGGATCAAACCCAGGGCCTGTGCATGCTAGGCAAGCAAGCACTTTCCCAATTGAGCTACATTCCCTGCCACAATTTATGAGTTATTTTTGAAAAGAATAAAGAAATAGAGCTTGAAGGAAAGAAAAATGTAAGAGAAAACCAGACTGTAAGACAGACATTAAGGCCATAAACACAAGAAGACAGAGCAAATCTGTAGTACTAGAAAGAAACGTAACATTCTGGACACATTAAAGCTGTAGACATAGTTTCTGTTCCACCTGGTCCCACAGCCATTCATTCCCAAAGAAACATACAGAAGCTTGTATTAATTATAAACTGTTTGGCCTATTAACTCAGGCTTATTTTTTTTTAAAGATTTTATTTATTTATTATGTGTACAACATTCTGTCTCCATGTATGCCCGCATGCCAGAAGAGGGTGCCAGATCTCATTACAGATGGTTGTGAGCCACCATGTGGTTGCTGGGAATTGAACTCAGGACCTTTGGAAGAGCAGGCAATGCTCTTAACCACTGAGCCATCTCTCCAGTCCTAACTCAGGACTATTATAAACTAGCTCTTACAACTTAAATTAACCCATAATTCTTGTCTATGTTTAGCCTATTGGCTTGGCATTTTTTCTCAGTGAGGCATTCTTATCTTGATTCCTCTGTATCTGATGACAACTGGCTCTCTGCCTTTGTTCTTCCTAGAATTATCCTAGTCTGGTTGCCCTGCATATACCTCCTGCCTGGCTACTGGCCAATCAGCATTTTATTAAACCATTATGAGTGAAAAGTCTTTACAGAGTACAAGACCATTATCCCACAGCAGAGTTGCTTTGTTAGACACCAGAAAAACAATGTCCATTAAGTTCTTAAAGAAAAGTCACGTGAGAAAAAAGGTAAATAACAAAGAAAACTAGGAGCATCACAGAAAAATAATTAGAATATAAGTTTATATACACAGAACATATAGAGTTCAAGTTATCTACTAACCTTAGGCAAAAACTTAAATCTTCATTCATATAACTAATAATTTAAACTACCTAATGTTTCTATTGGGCTTCAATAATGAACTGGAAAATATAAACGCCAAATTCAGGATCTTTGACACCTCTCTTTAGAAGCTCCTAGGGTAGCTAGGCAGTAATGGAATACCAGCACTTGAGAAACAGAGGTAGGTGGATCTCTGTGAGTTTGGAGGTCAGACTGGCCAACAGAGACAGTTCCAGGACAGCCAGGGCTACACAAGGAGAAACCCTGTATCAGGTGTGTGGGTGGGTGGGGGAGGGGGTTGTCCTAGGCTCAAAGCATCACACTGCCTTGGCCTCCAGACATTAGGAACTACCAGTAAATGTACTCCACAGTGCCTGGCTACTAGTGCACTTTTACAGCAAGGAAATAAAGTGTAAAAGGCTCCAAAATTAAAAGTTGTGAAGAGTCAGATACAATGACTCTCTTCCTGTCAAACTCATTCAAAGGCAGAATACTTACACATTCTGAAGACTGTCTAGTCCTAATGGACTGGTCACCCTGTTGCTGGGCTGAACCAGCCACCTGCTGAGCATTGACAAGGTTGCGGACCAGCTGGGCTGCTGAGAGACGACATCACAGAAAAAAAAGTCAAAAGATACAGAAAGGGGGGCCCAAGTCCTTCTGATCGGGGCCCAAAAAAAAAAAAAAAAAAAAAAAAAAAAAAAAAAAAAAAAAAGATACAGAAAAAGTAGGTAGGTACATTGTTTTTTATCTATAATCTCAATGCTTGAAGCACTGAAATGTAAGGATTTTTGTGAATTCAAGACCTGAGTTACACAGTGTGTCTCTTGTTTCCATCTCAGGAATACTGGACTTAAAAGACACTTTTCAATCTCCTATATATAAATTGATTTTTTTCTTTTTCTGAATTTTTTTTTTAAATGTCACATTGTAGGGCATCAAACCCAGGACGTGGTACATCACAGATTTGCACTTTCACTGAGCTAAACCCCCAGCCCAGATCAACTAAAAAGAATATCTGAAGTCAGGTATTATAATATCTGCAACTCCAGGGAAGCTGGTGTAGGAAGATCATATGCTTGAGATTAGCCTGCATTAATATAGCAGAACTCTGTCCCCAAAACAAAGTATACTAGTACTGGGGCTGTAGCTCAGTAGTTACCCATGTCCTTAGCAGGCACAGCAGCCTTGATTAGACCCCTATCAACAAGCAAATAAACATTCTCAACTATTTTTGATCTTTTGTACTTACCTGCCACACTGCTATTCCTCTGGCGGGCCATCTTGACCTCTGGGCATTCCCGGCGTACATGTCCTGCATCTCCACATATGAAACACCTAAGGTCTCGGGAATCAAGAAGGTCTCGAGAATCTTTTTCGTCTTCATTTCCTTCCTTCTCTTCTTCACTGTCTTTCTTCTTTAGTCTAAATAGTAAACTGCTGATACCAATAATGTGGAGCCAGGAACTTACAAACTGATGATTCACAAACAAACTAAGCCATATACAATGACAAATGAACTAACACATGCAGTTTTATGCTGGTTTTTTTTTTGTTTTGTTTTGTTTTGTTTTGTTTTTCGAGACAGGGTTTCTCTGTGGCTTTGGAGCCTGTCCTGGAACTCGCTCTGTAGACCAGGCTGGTCTCGAACTCGCAGAGATCCGCCTGCCTCTGCCTCCCAAGTGCTGGGATTTATGCTGGTTTTTTTAAAAAATATACTTTCATTTATAACATACTTAAATCATATTTCAATACTTAATTTAAGTATTGTAATCATTTTATAACAGTATTTATTTATTTATTTTTGACACTATATGTTCCTTCCTGGTCTGGAACTCATTATGGAGACTCCAATGGCCTCAATGTCAAAGATCTTTCCTGCCTGTACTGTTTAAGTGCTGGGAATAAAGGGGTATACCACCATGCCCAACCATACTAAAAAATTTTAATATCAAAGATTTTTTGGTTTGTTTTGTTTTCGAGATAGGATTTTTCTATAGCTTTGGAGCCTGTCCTGGAATTAGCTCTTGTAGACCAGGCTGGCCTCGAACTCACAGAGATCTATCTGCCTCTGCTTCCTGAGTTCTGGGATTAAAGGCGTGAGCCACCACCTCCCAGCCTAATATCAAGTTTTGAACTTCTAAATCCTTAGAGATTGATACTTAACTCTACTTCAAAGAAGAAACAAGTTTAGAGAAAATAAGTACTTGGCCCAAGTTTATTAAATAACAATGATAAAAACTAGAGCTTAGCCGGGTGGTGGTGGCGCACGCCTTTAATTCCAGCGCTCGGGAGGCAGAGGCAGGAGGATCTCTCT
>NC_022016.1:75874357-75880760 GCF_000317375.1 Microtus ochrogaster | reverse complement strand
TTGGTTTTTTCGAGACAGGGTTTCTCTGTGGCTTTTTGGAGCCTGTCCTGGAACTAGCTCTGTAGACCAGGCTGGTCTCGAATTCACAGAGAGCCGCCTGTCTCTGCCTCCCGAGTGATGGGATTAAAGGCGTGCGCCACCATCGCCCAGCCTCAATTAACATTCCTTTTAAAAAAAATGATTGAAAATCAAATGATATAGGGTACCACTAAACATAAATATCACATTACAAAATTCCACTCAAGCAGGGCGGTGGTGGCACATGCCTTTAATCACAGCACTTGGGAGGCAGAGGCAGGTGGATCTCTGTGAGTTCGAGCCCAGCCTGGTCCACAAAAGCTACTTCCAGGACACGCTCCAAAGCTATAGAGAAACCCTGTCTCAAAAAACAAAAACAAAACAAACAAACAAAAAATTCCACTCAAATGAAATTTGACGCAACTGAAAACCTTGAGCTTAAAATTTTAATTTTCATAGTTAAAACACTTCTGAATAAAAGTATAAATATAAATTAGCCTTACATTTATCTATAAAATTGATAGAAAATTGTTTGCTAACCTTTTCCTTTTGGGACAGTCTTTCATATAGTGACCTATTTTTCCACATACACGGCAACAACGATCATTAGGAGCCAGTTCTCCATCTGTTAATACTCTTGAATCAAAGAAGTACTCCTGAAGAAATAATATAATTTTACTATTTAAAAAAATATAAAACTTCCCAAATACAAAGGAAATCAATATGTCAAAATAATTAAGGTTAACAAATATTTAACTATAACTAAAACAATTGGTAAGAATTAAAGTTCAGAATTATTGTTAGTATCACAGGTGGTAGCAGTACTAAGTACTTTATAGTCACCAAATTAACTGTAAAATGAAGAGAGGCTACAAATTAAGTGAAATCTCAAAAAAAATATATACAATTTTCCATTTCAAATTATAGACAAAGAAACGGCAGCTCAGAGGATTCAAATTGTTTGTACATGGTAATGAAGTTGGCTAAATCTCATAAATATAAAACCTATTTAAGGTTTTATCTGTAGCGACTACAAAAATCATGCTTTCTGTTACATCAGGCTATTTCTACAAAGGAACTGCTCATCTTTCCAAATGGTTTTATGTACAAAAATAATTTAGCTTATTTAAAAATGGATTTGAAATTAAACAAAACAAAACAAAAAGCCCACATATATGGGTATTCAACTGTGAGTTTACATAGACTGTGTACATGCCGGGACCCAGGAGGCCAGAAAACAGCATCAGATCTGTTGAAACTGGAGCTACAGGTAGCTGCAAGCTGCCCATGTGGGAGCTAAGAACTAAAAGTGCTCTCAACCACTGAGCCATCTCTCTAACCAATTAGCTTTTAAAGAATAAATAATGTTTACTATATAACATGGAATGTACCTGAAAAGGCCAGAAAACATTTTCCAACCCTTACAACTAAGTTCATGTCTCTTCCATACTATACTATACTATACTAATACTGATACTTCTTTTTTTATTTTTTTTTTGGTTTTTCGAGACAGGGTTTCTCTGTGGCTTTGGGGCCTGTCCTGGAACTAGCTCTGCAGACCAGGCTGGTCTCGAACTCACAGAGATCCGCCTGCCTCTGCCTCCCGAGTGCTGGGATAATACTGATACTTCTATACTAACACCTTGCTTATCAGTCTTAGTGCTTGATTTTTCGGGAACACTAGTTTATTATATCATAGCATACATCTGGAAGTCAAGAGAGCAAATCTGCTGCCTATATAAATCCATGTAAAAATCTGGAATAAAATTACAAGGAATCCCAATAGAATGGTAATAAAAGTAATTTAAAAAAAAACGGTGAGTATAAAAAAACTGAAAACCATACCTATTTCTGGTAGGATTATAAATAGCACAGCTATGCTAAAACAAAACACAAAAGCACACACACAAGAACCAAATCAGTAATTCCACTTCTTGGTATAACCTAATAAAAACAAACATTAATGAAACAAAAACTTAACACATAGCCGGGTGGTGGTGGTGCACGCCTTTAATCCCAGCACTCGGGAGGCAGAGGCAGGTGGATCTCTGTGAGTTCGAGACCAGCGTGGTCTACAGAGCTAGTTCCAGGACAGGCTCCAAAACCACAGAGAAACCCTGTCTCGAAAAACAAAACAAAACAAAACAAAACAAAAAAAAAACCCCAAACTTAACACATATATTCATTCATAAAAGCACTGCTCACAATAGCTAACATAGAAGCAAACCAATTAAACAACTGAATGAATAAATATAGTATATTTATATAGTAGAATATTATTCACTCAAAAAGAAATGAAGTACTGACATATCATACATCATGGATGAAATATGTCTAGTGAAATATGTCTAGTGAACATCCTGATTAGATACTTCTGTGTACTCAGGTGCACATACCCAGGCACCAACCCACACACATGCAAATAATTAAGTAATTAAAACACAAATCTCAAAAAACCCTCAGAAATAAAAATAAAATTTTGGTAATATGACTACCAAATATTCTGAATAACTAAAAGCTCTGAATTATAATTTATCAAAGTTTTTCCTCAACAAAGCTGTTTAAGATAGCATGGTACATGGAAGCAGGTAGCCAAAGGGCAGGGAGGGAATCTTTAGAAAATGAATAAAGAAGCCTAAAGTGTAAACATGGCTTAGAATGGACACAGAAATAAACTCAGGCAGACTTAAGAAGCCACAGGACTGAGACCTGTGAGTCTTTGCCACACCCAAGTGCTGAGATTCTAGGCATCTACTATGTATAGCTACAGTTCTATTTTCTCACAACAACAACAAAGTCCTTTCTCATTTTATCAGTTTCTTAAGGCAGAAACAGGTATCACCCATCATTCTGTTCTTCTTTATCCATCACTTCTAATTAATCATCACACAGTGGTCATTCTATTCCTGAATAATCTTTAAAGTGAACTGATTTTGAGATTTGCAAAACTCAAATACTTTAAGGAGTTTAGGAGGTGGCCAAAGATGAAATGTAATATAAGAATTTACATAATGAAAAATCAAAATTTTGCAAAAATTTATAAACTTAAATTCAAAATTACAGTAATGAATAATTTATACAATTTAAGTTCACTAATTTAAGAAAAACATAAATTTTTGAATGTGTATGTGAAGAAAGTAATTCAATTAATTAAAATCCAAGGCAAATATTCATTTGTAATCCATTTCCAACGAGAACAAAAAGAAAGGAAAATAAAAAAACCAAGAAATAACAAAGTGGGACAAAGTACAGGACGATTTAGTGAATTTTGAGTAAACAAAATTTAAAATGCTTTAACAACAAAAAGACTTATTTATGTATGTATGATCACAATGCATATGCCTGGTGCCCATGGAGGCCAGAAGAGTGTGTAAGATCCCTTGGGACGATAGTTACAGAGAATCATCATACTTCGGGTCTGTCTTTTCTGGTTTTTTAGAATGGGGAAATATGCATCTGAGGTTTTGCTCCCTTTCACTTTGCCATCTGTAAAAACCTCAATGACAATGAAGTTCTATAAAAAGAAAAGAAAAGAATGAAAATTCCAAGTAACATAAACTTACAGCTTCTCTGCCAATGAGTGGATAAAAGGGAGTACCAAAAAGTTTCCTTCCATTGATAAACGCCTTCATAATAAAATTGGTCACTGTAAGGAAAGAAGATAATAAAAGATGCAGACTTTACTATGTAAGAACTTTTAAAGCACATATTCTCTATATTTAAAACTTACTTTTTCTAGAAACACCAGCACCAAGGTTATGATTCAAGTCAAAAGGATCTAGGAAAAAAAATTTGGGAATTAATTATAGGTACTATCCCATAAAGTGGATGCTGCAGCAATAGGAGTCTAACTCTATATATTTTCAAACTAGTCAAGCCAGTGAATTATTCTTTTAAAATTATTAAGTGACAGAAACAAGAGGCTTGCTCTTTCATATCAGTTTTACTTGCTAATTTTTCTTGTTCTTAAATTAGCAAAAATGTATTAAAAATTAACAAAAATAATCACCTTCAATTGCAATGCATTTAGATGTCCACTGCTTTTCAAAAGTGGTCAACAGCTTTTTCTGCCGAATACTGATTACATACTCCTTGAAATCAAACTCTTCAGTATAAAAGCGAAGTAGTCCTAACCAAAGCTCTCCTAGTGATTCTGTGTTCTTTCCAAGAGAAGGTAAACGCTTTTTCTTCAGTTAAGGAAAAGGGGGGGAGGAGAAAGATAGAAGAAGAGAGTAAGGGGGAAAAAAACAGAAATAGGTATATATTATCAAAAATACAAAAATTAAAAACAAGTAAAATTATTAAACCATGCAAATCTTAATATCAGTATATCATTCTACAGTGTAAAAATTAAGCAAAAATTACCAGTTCTTCTGTTTTATCAAAGAAGAAAGCATTCCATCCATCAACCATTCTCTGTGGAATCTGTTTTCCATCAAAGATCTGTATAAAAAAATGTTATAATTAGATTTCAAGTTATCCAACCCAATTACCTACAAGCCTTCATATCATTTTAGAATTTACCTTCAGGAGACATTAATGAATTATTTCCCAAGGAGAAACACTAGGATGTGATTAACTTGATACCAAGTAATTAATTAATGAGACTATACCTAAAACCAAGCTGAGAAAGTATGTCTTAAGAATGTCAGACTCTCCAAACAAATAATATTGATACTACCTGTTTGGCCTATCTAAATACATCCTGCCCATGATTAAGGAAGATCAAAGTAAAGAAAATAAAAATGTGCTTGAATAAAGGAATACATATATATATAATACTTATTATATACCCAAAGGAAATCAATATCACTGATCCCTAGTAAATTTAATCAGTTACTAATATTGTATGAGATAGAAACATGCTTAGGTATCAGATTACGTTCAATGGAAAATTAGATAGCATCCCCTGACATCTTTATAAACAAATTATACATTCTTCTTATTAAGTTGCACAGTCTGGCCTCAAACTTGAAATCCTCCTGCCTCAGCCACCAGAGCAGCTGATAATGTGTCACTATGTCTGACTAAGAAATATTATTTTCTAAGAAAAAAAGATCCACCAAAAAGTGATCATTTTAGATATTCCACAAGTAATTTTGTGATTTGCTTTTCTTTTTCTGAGACAGGGTTCAGGCTAGTCTCTGATCTGTTATGTAGCCAGGGATAACATTGAACTTCTGATCTTCTTGCCTCTAGCTTCTGAGTATTGAGATTATAGACATATGGCAAAATGGCTAGTTTATACAATACTAGGGATCAAACCTAGGGCTTTATGTATGCTACACAAGCATGCTACCAACTCTACTACACACCTAGCCCCTGTGACTTGCTTTTCTAAAAGAGGTTTAATACAATGACTCAATAAAATAGAAAGGTAAATGATACTGCTTCAAAGTTAGCAAAATTATTTTCTAGTATCAGGTCTATATAATCAGGTCAAGATAATTCCCAGTAAAGATAAAAGATTTCATTAACTACACAAGTAGTTTATAAATTGACTTTTTAAAAAAGCATTTATTTTGCATTTACTAACATGGATACGTGTGTGTGCACAAGTGAGTGCAGGTGCCCAAGGAAGCTGAAGGCATCAGATCTCCTGTAGCTAAAGTTACAGGAGGTTGTAAAAGCTGCCCAAAAAGGGGTACTCAGAAATGAATTTGGGTCCTCTGCAAGAGCAGTAAAAGCAATCTTAACTGCTTAGGCCATTTTTACAATCCCCAAATTTACTTAGATTTTTTTAAGTTTATTTTATTCTAGGTGTGTGTCTTGGTTATATGTGTCTGTCCGCCATATATTTGCCCGGTATACAAGAGGACCAGAAGGACGTCTGGCCACTCTCTCTTGGAACTGGAGTTATAGGCGGTTGTTAATTGCCATATAGGTGATGGAAATTGAACCCAGGTTCTCTGGAAGAGGAACTAGACCTCTTAACTACTGAGTCATATTTCCACACCCTCCCCCTAAATTTTACTTTAAAAAAAATAATTAAATTTATCTATTGTGCATGTGTTTGCACACATGCAAAAGCACACAGCATGACACACATCACATAGGTGGTCAGAAGACAACTTGCTCCTAGAGGTTAGTTCTCTTCCACCACACAGAGTTCCAGAGATAGAACTCAGGTCGTCAGGGTTGAGGACAAGGGCCTTTATCTGCTAAGACATCCTGTCGGACTCCCTAAAATGCAACCTTCTTAAAAACTGACATGTGAAACAAATAAAAAGTAGAAGTGTCCAAGGAACCCCCACTTTAATAAATAAATAAATTAAAAAAAAGTAGAAGTGTCTTACTAATTTTTTTTTTGTTGTTGGTTTTTTGTTTTTCGAGACAGGGTTTCTCTGTGGTTTTGGAGCCTGTCCTGGAACTAGCTCTTGTAGAC
>NC_022016.1:75871768-75874257 GCF_000317375.1 Microtus ochrogaster | reverse complement strand
AGATCCGCCTGCCTCTGCCTCCCAAGTGCTGGGATTAAAGGCGTGCGCCACCACCGCCCGGCTCTTACTAATTTTAATACTTATTGTTTTTATTTGTTTATGTATGTACTGTGTTGTTGGGTTTTTTTTTCCACACAGGGTCTGCCTATGTAGCTCTGTATGACCTACAACTCACTATTTAGAACAGGTTGTACTTGAACTCAGAGATCTGCCTTGCCTGCCTCTGCCTTCTACTGCTGGGATTTAAAAGTGTGTGCTACTACCCCTGCAGTCAGCCAAAGGGCAGAACTGTTTTAAACATAACACAGCTTTTCTTTTCCCATCTTCACCTCTCCCACCATACACACAGTAATGAGTCCAAAATATAATGAAGCAGAACAGTGTTTCAAATCACTTGATTAGTTAATCCTTGTGGCCCTTAGCAAGTGGTTTGCCCTACGTCTGGCCTCTCAGATTTCATTCTCATGTTTAAATTCTTTATGGTCAAAGAGTTATAGCCAATGTGTGAAGCACAAAACCTCATTAAACCAAAGCTTACAATATACAAATTGTTGACTGAATATATTCTCTATATTAAATATAAAGTTTACAAAGATTAAGCTAAATAAGCAGCTTCGGAATACTTAATCTATAATTTAGACAAATACTGTCATCCAAAATTGTTTAGTGTATGTTCTGGTATTTCATAAAACGAAAAAAAGCAAAGACTTGGGGACTGGAGAGAAGGCTCAGTTGGTGAAGCACTTGCCTCTCAGAACCCACATAAAAAGCAGGGCATGATAACCTGTAACCCTAGTGAGGGAATGACAGGATGCAGATACGACAGTGAGTCTGCAGTTGGAACTGTAAACAAGTGGTAGAGTATTTGCCCAACAAGTGCAATGCACTGTTCATGCTCTCGAAAAAGTGAAAGATTAAGAGGCTGAAGTATAAATTCTATCATTAAAGATTTAGATGTTAGGGTTAGGGATATAGTTCAGTGGTTGGTATAGCTTGCTTAGGATGTAGAAGACCCAAGTTCAATCCCAAGTACCAATAAAATCAAAATCATACTTGCTTAAGAAACTTGAACATTCCCATGTCTACTGTCATATTATAATAGTTATGATCTAAGGCTTAAATATTTGGCTCAGTGGCATTAAGTACATTCACAGTGCTGAGTTATCAGCCATTTAGTCTTTTTTCCTTTGTTATAAAACAATTCTGTATGTGTTAAATTGTTATTTTCCATGCATTCCCTCTCCCAGCTGCTGGCAACTACCATCCACCATTCTACTTTGTGTACTTATGAGTTTGATTATTCTAAGTACCTAATTGGAATCAAATACTATGTCTCTTTATTAACTGGCTTACCTCATTTGGCATAATGTCCTCAAGGTTCTTTGATTAAATTTAATTTTCCAGTTGACATAGTTTAAGAAAGCATAAATTTTCATGTAATCAACTAAGAACAATACTCCTAAATCTCTTTACTGTTAATTTTTATGTAAAGAATTTTCTTGGACTTACGATTTGCTGGAACAGAAAAAAAAACTCTGCTTAAGAACGTTCCTTTTAACCTGAATGTATTATTGATCAACAACAATAACAACAACAACAAAAAACCTCCAAGGGTTAGGAACTCAGTTTGGTGGTAGAGCCCAAGGTTGCCTAGAGGTTCAGTCCTCAGTACTAACAAAATTAATCACCAATTCAAGACCCAAAACATAGTTTAGTGTTATACCTGAAGCCCCAACTAATCAGGAGACAGTGGCAGAATAATACCAAATGTCAGACCAGCCTAAGCAATTTAACAAAACTGTTTAAGATATAATCTATAATGAAATATAAAAATTATAAATACATAAAATATCTAACATTATAAGGGAACTTGGGATAAAGTTCATTTGTACAGCACTTGCTTAGCATGAATAAGGCTCTGGGATCAATAAACAGTACCACAATCAAATCCCAGACTAAACCTTAATAACCAGCTACTTAAAGTTAGATTTAATTGCAAATGAAGCCAGAGGTAAGTAATGTTATTAAATATATCCATTACATTAAAAAAAAAAAAGATTCATGCCACTGGCCCGTACTTAAATAATACCAGAAAACGGAAACCAGATGACAACCAGAAAAGGATAGAAGCAAAAATGTACATATCAGTCTCAATCTACAATCAGAGCTCATCATACTGGGTTCATTGATTGCATGTCATTTTAAAAGTATAGCCTGTTAACCAAATAATGGGGTATTCTTTTTCAACAGTATATATGCTGAGACTGAAACGACACAGAGATCAGCATCGACTATGCATGCGAATGACAGCATATTCACCAAACAGTCTATATTTTTAAGAGGCCATGAATCTGGAAGGGAGAAAGAACGGTACATGGGAGGTTGTGGAGGGAGAAAAAGGAAGAGGGAAATGATGTAATTATATTATAATCTCAAAAACTAGAAGATATTTTTTTTTTTTTTTTTTGGTTTTTCGAGACAGGGTTTCT
>NC_022016.1:75858347-75871668 GCF_000317375.1 Microtus ochrogaster | reverse complement strand
CCTGCCTCTGCCTCCCGAGTGCTGGGATTAAAGGCATGCACCACCATCGCCCGACCACTAGAAGATATATTTTCAAAACAATGTGAAAGTTTATTTGAGGTGAATAAAAGAATTCTATTATATTTTCTCAACAGTAACAATAATTTTGGTGATGATAATAATCACAAAAAAAGAATGGTAAAAGAATAATTAAAACAACCATCACTATGAACACCTACTTTTATATCTATTGTTAAAAGGCATTCAATTTCTCGATTTTATTTATTATGTTGCATGAGACAGGTTCTCGCTATGTAGCCTTGGTTGGTGTGGAGTTTCCTATGAGTTTCCAGAATAGCCTGAAACTCACAGACATCCCCTGACTCTGCTATCTTGAGAACTGGAATTAAAGGCTGAGTGCATGCCAAGTTGCTTTTGTTTTCTGACTTTTGAGAAAAGGCATTACTATGTGGCCAGGTTAGTTAGTTTGGAACCGCCTTCTCATGCACCTACTCATGCACTACTTCAGTGTGTGTTATACAAGACAACACTAGAAAAGTTTTATCATTATATTTTGTTTAATTTTGTCTGTTAAGACAGGCTCTTCTTCCAGGCGGTGGTGCATGCCTTTAATACCAGCATTTAGGAGGAAGAGGCAGGCGGATCTCTGTGAGCTCAAGGCCAGCCTGGTCTATAAAAGCTAGTTGCAGGACAGGCTCCAAAGCTACACAAAGAAACCCTGCAGACCACCAGGCTGGCCTCGAACTCACAGATATTAACCTGCCTCTGTCTCCTGAGTACTGGGATTAAAGGCGTGGGTCACCATTGCCTGGTTGAAGATTATTTCAAAAAAAAAGAAAGAAAAAAGAAAGAAAAGAAAAAATTCTGAATTTCCCCATGTGGCCCCAGACAAGACAGGTAAATAAAATATTTTTCTGGAATGATAGTGGTAAAATAAGAACCTGGATGCTCACCCTCTGTGGCCCATTAACCTGCTCTCCAGCTTCAAGGTAGCAAAGTTCCATGACTGAAGAAGGTAAGGGAAATGAGACTGAAGGCCAAAAACTCAAACCTCAAAATTAATTAGCAGCATTTGGTTAAATAAGACAAAACAAAAAAAATTTAAAATAAAAGCTACAATCATCATCATCAATGAGTGAGAAAAAAAAAAAACCCAGGAACATAAATTAACGTAAAAACAAAATACGCAACCACAACTCTAGATCCCATGAATAATAAAAGGCAATATTATCAACTCTCTATTCACAGACATAATAACCTAATTTCTTTCCGATTTTTGGTTGTTTTCTTTCTTGCTTACTTAGTTTCATGGTAGTCCAACCTACTCTCAAACTCGGTATATAGCCCAGAATGACATTAAACTTCTGATCCTTCTGCCTCCAACTCCCCAGGTTTTGGGCTTACAAGCACGCACCACACTTGATGGATGTGGTACTGTGGAAGCAAACACTGGACTTCATGCATATTAGGCAAGCACCCTACCAAATAAGCTAAATCTCTACAATGTATGTTTGTCTGTTTGTCTTTTAAGATAGGGTTTCACTGTAGTACAGGCTGGCATTGATGTCACAGTAATCTTCATCCCTCAGCCTCCCGAAGTGCTTCAATTACAAGCATGAGACACACTCAATTAGATAATTTCTTAAAAGATACATTTCTGTCAAAATGCACACAAGGAAAAACAATCTGAATAGGCATTTATCTGTTAAATTAAACCAATACCTAATAACATTCCAAAAAACATTCCAACAATATATCAAAATAATTATAAATCAAGACCAAGTGAGAGGGGCTGGAGAGATGGCTCAGTGGTTAAGAGCACTACCTGCTCTTCCAAAGGTCCTGAGTTCAATTCCCAGCAACCACATGGTGGCTCACAACCATCTGTGATGGGGTCTGGTGCCCTCTTCTGGCCTTCAAGCATATACACAGACAGAATATTGTATACATAATAAATAAATATTTAAAAAAAAAAAAAGACCAAGTGAGATACATCCCAAGTATTCAAAACTGGTTCAACATATAAAAATCAAACTAACCTATCACTAACAAGTAAAAGAAAAGTCATATTACTATATCAAGATTCAGAAAAAGCGTTTGTTTGATAAAACTCAAAACCTATTAACGAGAATGAAAGAAAAGCCAGACAGAGTAGCACACAACTATTTCCAAGTTTAAGAAGGATCAGATAAATTCAGAGTTTAAGAGAAGTTTGGCCAACACAAAAACAAAACAAACAAACAAACAAAAAACCTATATCCTCAAAAGACCAAAATAGCTAGGCATGGTGGTATAGGACTACAATCCTGACATTCAAGAAGCAGAAACATAAGGATCATCAAGACCAGATATATCAAGACCAGATATATCAAGTTCTAGGCCAACCAAGGGCTACATACAAAAATCATAAACTTTAAACAAAATGAAACTAAAATCACTACAATAAAAACAAAAAAATCCCCCATAAATTAGGTGAGTAGGGAATTGTTTTAACTTAATATGGAAAAAAGTCTACCACAATCTACAGGCCTCTTTTCTCTTTGAGAGTGCTTAAGTTAGGCACTGGCATTGTGTGTGGTACCTCTGCATAGTAGTAAAATTTTCTGCTCTTCCTTGAAGTTAATTTGTATTTTTCGTTCCAGTCCTTGCCTGACCCTCATGCTTGCTTCCTTCCTGAATTCAGTCTTCTCCTTGTAATACATACTACTTGAGAAATTTTGCTAAAGACCATGGCTGGAGAGATGGTTCACTGATTAAAATGACTTGATGCTCTTACAGAGGACCAAAGTTTGTTTCCAAGCACATCTTGGGAAACTTGAACACACATGGTATATACTCATATATGAACATTAAAAAGATACTGGTCAGACTTTACCATACACCATTCTACAGATCTAGGGATGACAGATAAGCATATAGAAAGATATGTAAGGAATGGGGAAATGCTGACTGAAACAATGAACTACCACAGCACATCTAATAGAATGGCCAAAGTACAGAACAGAGGTATAACAGAAATTCTAGTAAGGGTGTGGAGCTCAGAGGTGCTTTCCCTCACTCTGGTAGAAATACAAAATGGTACGGCCACTCTGGAGCTCCACATTTTCACTTTAAAATTCTAAAAACTCACATGCATTGTTCAGCAATTCTGCTCAATAACATGTACCTGAAAGTCTTGAAAATAAACTGGCAAAAAAAAAGAGTAATTAGGTCTTTTTGTCAGTTTGAAACAGGGTTTCATGTATTCCACACTATCCTCAAAGTCAGAATGTAGCAGAGAATAACTTCCTGTGCTCCCATCTCTAAAAGGCCTCCTTCATTTGGGTTTGAGAATCAAGTTCAGCGTCTCATGTATGTTAGGCAAACACTTTACAAACACAACTACTTCCCCAGCCTTGGTTTTTGTTGTTGTTGTTGTTGTTGTTTGATTTTGATTTTGAGACAAGGTCTTGCTCTATAGCCAGAGCGGGCCTTGGACTTTTAATCTTTCTGCCTCAGCTCCCAACTGCTGGGATTACTAGAACACATCAAGCCAAATTCATTTATGTAGATCTTTATATCATCTGTATTATAATTGTCAAAACTTGAGAGCAACTGCGATGTTTCTCAGTGGGTAACTGAATAAAGAAACTGACATACAGTAAAGCAAATGAGGTATTTACTGATGAAAAGACATGAAAATATAAATGCATATTACTTAATTCGAATTTGTAAGGCCTTCTTCCCCATAGGCCATATGTATAATTTTAAACCATTTATTTATTTTTATTTTTATGTGTATGGGTGTTTTGCCCACAACAATGTCTGTGTACCACCTGTGTGCCTGGTGCCCAGAGAGGCCAAAAGAGAACACCAGATCCCTGGGACAAAAATTGCAGATGGTTGTGAGCTGTCATGTGGGTGTTAGGAACTGAACCTAAGGGCTCTGCAAAAGTAGCCAGTGCTCTTAAACTGCTATGCCAACTCTCCAGCCCTCAGATAGTTAAGTGACAACTTTCTACAACTTAGAATCACCTCTGACAGAGAGCATGAGTGATGGATTGCCTAGATAAAGTTGGCCTGTACACATGACTGTGGAGGGCTGCCTTAGTTGTTAACTCATGTAGAAGGACCCTCCACATTGGGCAGCACCATTACCTAGATGCTGTGAGAGAAAAGACTATAACAGGGACAGCTACCAAAAAGAAAGCAGTAAGCATGGATGTATTGATTTCTCAATCTTGACTGTGGATGTGGCATAATCAACTATCTCAAGTTCCTGCTGTGTGACTTCTCTGAAATTATGAAATAAAGAGGAAACTATTTAAGCCAAATAAACCTTTTCCTCCCCTAAGCTACTTTTTTTTTGTCAGAATACTTTATCATAGTAAAGAAACGAAACTGGAACAATTTGTTAAAGGTTTGGTCATCCAGATGATGCTACGAAGATCTTATTAGGCTTTTTATGGCAAATTATTAGGTTATTGAGAATAGGTTCTACAAGTGGATTGTGAAACCCCAGTTTCAGTGTCTCTGTGTCCTGGCTCATTAATATGTTTTATGGCAAATTATTAGGTTATTGAGAATAGGTTCTACAAGTGGATTGTGAAACCCCAGTTTCAGTGTCTCTGTGTCCTGGCTCATTAATATGTACCACCTGCTCCAACACATACATGAAACATGATATGCTAAGAAAGAAAGGGACCAACTAACATTAAACAATATTCACTAGAATCGTAAGCCTAAATGTAGTAATAAGAAGGGTGGGCTGTGTCCCGCCACCCAGCAAGCTTATGCCCGAAATAACAACACACAAATTGTATTCATTTAAACACTGCTTGGCCCTTTAGCTCTAGCCCTTACTGGCTGATTCTGATATCCCGATCAAACCATCTCTAATAATCTGTGAGCACCGGTCTTACCGGGAAGATTCTAGCCTATGTCCATCCTGGGTCGGAGCTTCATCGCTTGTGCCTCAGAGAGCAGAGCTCTCGCCTCTGCCCACAAGAGTGGAGCATTGTGTCTCTCTGAGGCGTCTGCCCCTCTTGAGCTGTCGAGTCTGAGCTCATTTCCTCTTCCTCCCAGCATTCTGTTCTGTTTACTCCACCCACCTATGTTCTAAGCTATGAGCCCAAGCAGTTTGTTTATTACTTAACCAATGAAATCAACAGATTGATATATGACACTCCCACATCACCTAAATATCCCATTTATTATAGGCTACTGTCCTAGTTCACTATATTAATGTGAAACTGATTCATGCAAACAAAAAGCCAAACAAAAAGGTTAGATACTGGGAATGAATGATTCTAACGATTTGATATTCTACACAAACACAAAATTATGGAGATACTAAAAAGATAAGTGATTACCAGGAGTTGGCAGGATGGAGGCTGACTAGACAAAGCAAATACAAGTTCAGAAAAAAAGTACTGTATAATAACAATGTGTACATAATTATCTATTCAAATTGATATGATATGCAACACAGAGTGTGACCCACAAATGTAAACTATGGATTTAGCCACTGTAGATTTACAGGCTTTAATAATGGAGGAGTGCCTGCCCAGGTAAGGTTATATAAGAAATCTCCAGCCGGGCGGTGGTGGCGCATGCCTTTAATCCCAGCACTCGGGAGGCGAAGGCTGAGGCAGGCGGATCTCTAGGAGTTTGAGGCCAGCCTGGTCTACAAGAGCTAGTTCCAGGACAGGCACCAAAGCTACAGAGAAACCCTGTCTCGAAAAACAAAACAAAAAACAAAAAAAAAAAAAAAGAAAGAAATCTCCACATATTCCTTTATTTTGCTGTGATCTTAAAATTACAAAAAAAAATACTGTTTTGACTGGGAATATATCTCAGTAGTACAGTGCTCACCTATTACACATACATGAGGCTCTAGGCTTGATTCACAGCACCACAGACTTGTAAAACCAAGAACAAAGACATAAAATACCAAGTATAGTACTTAGTTAGAAATTTCTGCCCGGGGAAAAAAATATTAAATTTTTTTTTTTTTTTGTTTTTTTGAGACAGGGTTTCTCTGTGGCTTTGGAGCCTGTCCTGGAACTAGCTCTGTAGACCAGGCTGGTCTCGAACTCACAGAGATCCGCCTGCCTCTGCCTCCCGAGTGCTGGGATTAAAGGCGTGCGCCACCAACGCCCGGCTATTAAAAATTTTTATTTCCCTGGTACTGACCATAAAAAGGGAAAGAGGTACTGCTAAAACCACAAGATTCATGAGACTATTTGAAAATTTAGGACTGGCAATCAGATATTTACAACACATGACTTTATATTTTGTCATTATCTTCTTTGCCATCATATTATAATTTATGTGAGAACAGAATATGTGGTTTTTCTAGCCAGGCATAGTGGCACACACCTTTATTCCTAGCACTCAGGAGGGAAAGGCAAGCAGACCTCTGTGAATTTGAGGCCAGCCTGGTCTATAAAGCAAGTTCTAAAACAGCCAGGCCTGTTAGACAGAGAAACCCTGTCTCAAAAAACAAAAATCAAAACGAAAGAATATGTGATTTTCCAAATGCTTCTGGTATTTTTCTCCTATCTCTAAACAGTTATACTTCTAAGAAGACAGAACTACATCTTCTCTAATGCCCACAAATCCACTCTGTGCCCAAAATGGAAGATTGAGAATTATTTTACACCTATTTCAGAGAGCATAAACTGGCAACAGAAATTGGCACTGAGTCACCAATTTTTGGTGAATATGAACATAATAACCTCCTTTCAAAGTGCATTCTTATGTTTAGCTAATATGACTTTAGAAGAAATAAGGAAATTTTTCTACTTTCTTTCTTTTTTCTTTCTGGTTTTTCCAGACAGGATTTCTTTGTGTAACCCTGTTACACAGGCTGTCCTGGAACTTGCTTTGTAGGACAGGCTGGTCTTAAACTGACAGAGATCCACCTGCCTCTGTCTCCCAAGTGCTGGGATTAAAGGCGTGAGCAGCTAGCGCCAATTTTCCTGCTTGTTCTTGACAAGACTTTTCAAGGCTGTCAAAATAGACACTGGAATACATAAGGCAGGAGGAAGAAGTAAAGTACTCTAGAGAGAAGAAACTTTATCTTTCCATGTGAGGGCCTAGAATATGAGTGAATCTGTGGTGAACTAAAGGAACTTAATACACATCTGCAGGGGTTTTTTTGTTTGTTTGTTTTTTTGAGGGGGGCGGGTGGGGAGGGGGGTAGGGGGGAAGGGTTTCCCTGTGTCGCCCTGGTATTCAACTCTGTAGACTAGGTTGGCCTCAAACTCAGAGATTCACCTGCCTCTGCCTCCTGGGTGCTGGGATTAAAGGATTGCACCACCAACAACCAGCTCATGTACAAATATTCTAAGACTACAACATTTTAAACTATTATAAGATATTCAACAGTTCCAGTTACCTCACATTCCTCTGGTAGTCACTATGCTCCTTTAATAAAATTTCCCAACAGGCTCACTATTTCATTATAGTATTAATTTTAAAAGAAAACTCAGAATATGCATGACAGAAAAATTTCTCATTATTTCATGAACTCAGCAAGTTCTGTTTAAATCCATGATTTGCTTGAAAACACCTGTAATACTTCGTTTTTAGACAAGTTATCACTCAATTGCTTAGGATGTCCTGAAACACACTATGCAAACCAGACTGGCCTTGAACTCACGATAATCATATTTCTTTGACCTCCCAAGTGTTGGAACTACAGGCCAATGTGCTCTGGGCTCTACAGTATTCTGGAAAACTAACCTCTTGTAGGACTGGGATAACTGGTGGCTTTCTTTGCTGCAGAAAGTACAGCACCATAAGGATATACGCATATGAAGATAAACTTCCCCGAGATGCATCTCCAATGTCACAGCGCTAGAAGACAGAATGATTACAAATAAAAATTAATAGTCTAATTCCACAAGCTATTGATGACTCTGATATTCCATTCTGTTTTTATTTATCCATTCATTCATTCATTTTTGAAGCAAGGTAATCTCTCTATGGAGTTGTGGCTGTCCTGGAACTCACTATGCAGATCAGGGCCTCAAATTCAGAGATTTACCTACCTCTGCCTCCTAAGCACTGGGATTAAAGGTGTGCATCTGATCATGCTTAGCAACTCTTTAAAAATCAGTTTAATAAAATGTTAGAAAAAACAGTCAGGCACTATGAAAATAAAAGAAGCAAAACAAATTTAATGACCTAGTATTTCCATTCCAAAAATTATCTTTAAAAATGTATATAATAACAAAAAATTTGATTTTAAAATTGGAATAGTTATAATAGCAAAACCTTAGGAAAAAATTAGTTTATCAGTAAAGTTTAGGATAAAAGTACTGGAGCTATCCACACAAACTAGTAGCAGTACTTACCACTTTTAAAAAGGTTAATTAAATTTAAAAAAAAATAAGGGTTGGGAAAATGGCTTAGTGGAATAGAGCAATTGCTATGAAAAACAAGAGGGGCTGAGTTCAAATCCCCAATTTCCACATAAAAGCACAAAAGGGCTGGCTACATGTGTCTATGAGCCCAGCACTGAAAGACAAAGACAGAAACATTCTGGGAGCTTGTGGGTCAGCTATCTTTTTTAAAAAAAAAACCTCAGAGACCAGCCAGGCATAGTAGCACACACTTTTAATCCTAGAATTTAGGAAGCAGAGGCAGCAGGATCTCTGTGAGTTTGAAGCCAGCCTAGTCTACAGAGCAAATTCCAGGACAGCTAAGGCTACGTAGTAAGACCTTATAACATAAATAAATTAAAAGTAAATAAATTAAAATGTAATAAAAGCTCAGATATAACTCAGGAGATTAAAAAAGAAAGACAATGTAAGCCAAATAACCAGAGCAAGACCCTATCTTAAAAGAGAATGAAGAAAAAAAAAAAGAAAACTATATAAATAAAATTGAGACAGTATTTTTCACAAGTTTAACACCAGTACGTTTTAATTTAGCTATCACAGTACTACATAACAAAACAGATGATTTAACTTCTGCATAAGTACCTTGGCAAACACTTTCATAGTATATCCCAAGTACTGTACTCTAGGATCAATAGCTGCATACGTAGCTAGCATTCTTGTGTTGTGCTGAGCCTGAAAAAAAAAATTACATATTTGAAATCATTTTTTTAAATATTTATTTATTATTCAATTATACAATATTCTGCCTGTGTGTATGCCTACAGGCCAGAAGAAGGCACCTGACCCCATGACAGATGGTTGTGAGCCACCATGTGGTTGCTGGGAATTGAACTCAGGACCTTTGGAAGAGCAGGCAATATTCTTAACCTCTGAGCCATCTCTCCAGCCCCCATTTGAAATCATTTAATATATACTAATAAACTTACAAATCAGGTAAAAACATACAACATGCTGTAAATAGTATATTGTGATTTCAAAATGCCTAACAATTAGTCAAACAAATCAACCTCACTCTGAAATCAGTATCAAAGCTAAAATACTTTTTCCTTACACTGCTCAGAGTTGAGAATTTACACATACCAATAATTTGCCAACTTTTTTTTTTTTTGTGAATAAAGAAAAGTGGGAGCCGGGCGGTGGTGGCGCACGCCTTTAATCCCAGCACTCAGGAGGCAGAGGCAGGCGGATCTCTGGGAGTTCGAGGCCAGCCTGGTCTACAAGAGCTAGTTCCAGGACAGGCACCAAAGCTACAGAGAAACCCTGTCTCAAAAAACAAAACAAAACAAAACAAAGAAAGAAAGAAACAAAGAAACAAAGAAAAGTGGGAATGCAGTTCCCCCACTATCAAAAATTCCCACATTTGCAGGGATCATCAGCATATCCAATGTAAACCACCTAAGCAATCAAGGTATCTTCCCAGCCAAGGAAGTCTATCTGTCAACTTTTCAAATTAGAAGTATAAACCAATAATAAACATACTAAGAAGACAATCACAGACATTCCCATTCACAATAGCCTCAAAGAAAATAAAGTATCTAGAAACAAACCTAAACAAGGAGGTGAAAGATTTCTATAATGTAAACTTTAAATCATTGAAGAAAAAAATAAGACACTAGACATACCATACTCATGGACTGGTAGAATCAATGTTGTGAAAATAACTTTCTGCCAAAAACCATTACAGATTCAATGCAACTCAATAAAAAATCTCTACCTCATTCTTTACAGAAATAGAAAAAAAGCTATCTGAAAATTCATATGGAAACATTAAAGAGCCTGGAGAGCCAAAAAAAAATCTGATCTTAAGATATAGTACAGAGCCATAATAATAGAAACACTGTAATACAGGCATATAAAAAGCCATGTAGACCAATGAAACAAAATTAAAGACCGAAACATGATATGCCAAACTACAGCCATCTAATATTTGACAAAAATGCCAAAACCATAAGTTGGAGAAAAGACAGCATCTTCAAAAAATGGTCCTGGGAAACTGGACGTCCACATCAAAAGAATGAAATTGTACCGGTATCTATTACCTTGCATAAAAACTCCAAAGACCTAAATCTGAATCCTGAAAACACTGCAACTACTACAAAAAAACAAAGGTATAGCTGTAGAAGAGGACTTTCTAAATTAAGAGTGCACTTGCACAGGAAGGAGCCAACAATTAAGGACCTTATGTAACTAAAAAGTTTTGTATAGCTAAGAAACAATGGTGGCGTACACCTTTAATCACAGCGCTTGGGAGGCAGAGCAGGCAGATCTCGGGGAGTTCCAGGCCAGCCAGGTCTACAAAGTAAATTCCAGTTTAGCCAGAACTGTTACACAGAGAAAATGTCTTGAAAAAATAAACAAACAAACAAACAAATAAAAATAAAGAGAGACAAAAGAAACAATCAAAGAAAGAGGAAATCCACAGAATGGTAGAAAATCTTTGCCATCTGTAAATATGACAAAGGATTACTATTCAGAATATATAAAGAATTAAAAATACAGTTAAAGAAAAAAAAAACACCAAATAATTCATTCAAAACTGGGCTTAGGATCTGAACAAGGAGTTCTTTTTGCTTGTTTTGTTTCTTTTTTCCAAGGTAGGGTTTCTCTGTATAGCCCTGGCTGTCCTGAAACTTACTCTGTAGAACAGGCTTGCCTCAAACTCAAAAGATCCACCTGCCTCTGTCTCCTAGATTAAAGGTGTGCACCACCACACCCAGCTTAGTAAGTTCTTTTTAAAAATAAAAATGGCTGAGAAATATCTCCAAAAAATGTTCATCATCCCTAACAATTAGGATAGCACAAAACAAAACAACTTTGAGATTCCATCTTACCCCATAATAAAACAAGCAACAATAAATGCTGGAGAGGGCCGAGCGATGGTGGCGCACGCCTTTAATCCCAGCACTCGGGAGGCAGAGGCAGGCGGATCTCTGTGAGTTCGAGACCAGCCTGGTCTACAGAGCTAGTTCCAGGACAGGCTCCAAAGCCACAGAGAAACCCTGTCTCGAAAAAACCAAAAAAAAAAAGAAAAAAAAAATAAATGCTGGAGAGGATGTGGTGAACCCTCATCTTCTACTGGTGGGACTGCAAACTTCTATAGCTAGTCTGGAAATCAGCATGGAAAACTCTCAAAAAGCCACAAATAAACCCACCATGTGAGCCAGCTACACCTCTCTCTGGCATATGCCCAAGAGCCAACATCCCACTCTACAAATACTTGCTCAGCTATCTTAACAGCCGCTCTATTCATACTAGATGGGACATCAAAGTTACAAAAATGTATTTCAACTGATGGATGGGTAATGAGAATTTGGTACATATACTCTAGGGAATATAATTCAGCTGTAAAGAAAAATGAAATCATAGAATATGAAGGTAAATGGAAGGAACTGGGAAGAATAAAAATTTGGCATTGAGTGAAGTAACCCAGATCCACAAAGATAAACACATGATATTCTCTCCCATCTAGGGTTTCCTAGGTTCAGATCTTCAGATGTGAGTATATAACCTGAAGTAACTAAAGAAGCCAGGAAAGTTAAAAGTAAAATAAGAAAGAAAGAAAGAAAGAAAGAAAGAAAGAAAGAAAGAAAGAAAGAAAGAAAGAAAGAAAGAGCGAACGAACCATGGGGAAGAACAGAAGAGCAATAGAGAAGAATAACAGTACAAGAGATTTTAGAAAAAATGGGCAGAGGCATTTTAATTACATAAGGGGAGGAGGATTAATTCAGAGGGAGGAGAGTAAACTAACATAAAGTCATAAGGAATCATGTTATTTATCTATCTAAAATTACATTTAATAATACATCTACATATATAGTTAAACAAAATTTCCCCATCTGGGCTGACAATGCTCCCCTCAAAAGCCACAGACTTAACAAGAAAACATACATCAGGCATGAAAAGTTCCTTATTGAGTCGCTGGTCAGGGTTATCTAAGAGACTTCCAAAATATAGGCTATAATGGTTGCCCTTGGTTGCCTCCCAGAAGTTTGCAGTAACTTCCTATTGCTTAAGACATCATGTTGTGTCACGGGTGGGGGTGAGGGGTTGGGAGGGTTGACACACACCTTTAATCCCAGCACTCAGGAGGCAGGCAGATCTCTGTGAGTTCCAGGCCAGCCTGGTTTATAAATCGAGTTCCAGGACAGACAGGACTATTAAACAGAGAAACCCCATCTCAAAAAACAAACAAACAAAACAAATTCTTCTGATACAGGACCTAAAAGAGCCAATCTAGTTCTAGCCCAAAAGCCTTCTCACTGAGGACTAGCTTTTATTCCAGAAGATTCCATGCAAGTTTCCAAGAGAGGGAAGTAACCAATATTCCTATTCAGCTATGGTGCCTACAAGCTAAAGCAAAGATAAGCATGGCACCACATCAAAGGTGCAACAAGTGGTGCACTTGCCTTAATTACCTTAGCAGTAACCAATATCTTTTTAATTAGACTTAAGGCCAACTCAATAAGAGGGAAATCATGCCTGGTACTGGATCAACTACCAGGGTCCAGTGAATTCATGGATCTACACTCTATACATATTTATCTTTCTACCTGGAGAAGCTATGTCTCTGTGTAACAAATGGAGATCATTACAGAAAAGCAACAACAGTCAAATGCAAGAAAACAATTGACCATGTGAAAGAAGCCCAGCCCTCACTGATCCATCTAAAATTCAACTCTTGCCAGGCGATGGTGGCGCATGCCTTTAATCCCAGCACTCGGGAGGCAGAAGCAGGCGGATCTCTGTGAGTTCAAGACCAGCCTGGTCTACAGAGCTAGTTCCAGCAAACTTCAAGAAGTCCTTGTTTTTTACTGCTGAGTAGTACTCTAATATGTATATATTCCATACTTTCTTCATCCATTCTTCTATTGAAGGGCATCTACGTTGTTTCCAGGTTCTGGCTATTACGAACAATGCTGCTATGAACATAG
>NC_022016.1:75844430-75858247 GCF_000317375.1 Microtus ochrogaster | reverse complement strand
CTCTTGAACCTAAGGCTCAGAAATTATAACAGAAGAAGAAGCAGGAAAATTTTAAGGGTGACAGAAAAGGACATTTGCTAGAAATTTCAGAGACATGAAACCCATGAAGTCTTAATAACATGGCTGTCTAAACAAGACCTGAACAAGAACTACACCTTAAAATGAAAGTGAAACTCATGGGACCTCAACCCTAGAAAAGAGACTAAGGGAAACTAAGAAAGGCTTAGAGCAGGAGAATAGTCTTCCTAGGAAAGAACACAAATTGGTTATCTAATACCAAGTAATCAGCTTTGAAATCATATACACACAAGTTAGTAACTTTATATGAACTGAACAGGTTGTAGCTATCTATGTGTTTAGGAATATACATACATAATACATATATAAGACATACATACACAAAATTAAAAAAATAGATGCCAACAAACTGTGGAAAGAACACAAAGATGCATGGGAAGGGTGAAAGGAAAGGGATGTAGTTATATTTTAATATCACATGTATATATAAAATAAAAAAACCACAATTATAGCTGGTCCCATAAAGAAAATCTTACCAATGTGTTATACAGACTGATATCACCTTCTAGTCCACTTCGTCTGTGTTCAAATTTTACAATAGGCACTTTGGCAGTAGTTATAGGCAGAATGTTTCTTAAACCTGAGGATGAGGGAGCAAAATCTTCAGCAAGTTAAATACATTTATAATGCTAAAGAGTACTTTTTTTCAAAAAGATATAAAATTTTACCTGGATGCCTCTTAAGAATTTTCGCCAAATTTTCAATTATTTCCTTACAGTTTAATTTCTGGAAAAAAATAAATAAGAAAGTAGGGTTCAATTCTATCTACTGTAAATTCTGCTTTAACCAATTAGCATTTAATACTAGTACTTAATATTTCTAATCATAATGAAATGTATAACCTTGTTAACTAAGTAACAATTCAAGAAACCCCATCATCAACATAAACCTGCAACCTGGTAGAATTGCCTTCCTAAAATGTATGCTAGTAAGATCCCAAGGTTATTCACACAGACTTAAGTCTGAAAAGCACGAAGAGAGTAAAACAGTTTACAATATGTGAACCTGTTTTTTACAGAAAATTAACTATGATATCCACTCTTTTGGTCTTGAATGGGTAAAGAATAAAACAGTAAGCACCAAAACAATGAGTGTTAGATCAGACATATAATCCAGCAGAAACTACCAGAGAAGCCTGGGTAACAAAACAGCAAGACCCTTTGAACAAGAGGGTCCCAGACAGAACATTTAGTCAGTTTACTTACTGTTTCACTGTTTCAGTTCTGGTACTATATAGTCAATAAACTCACTCATTTAAAAAAAAAAAAGGTACAGATATTGTAGATCATTATTTAAACTATGACGTATAAAAATCTTTAAGATGCCATATCTGCTAAAAGTTACAGAATGAAATTAAAGATAGGTTTAGTGAGGGCAAATCACTTAATGATAAAAAACACAACACAGGCACCCAATTTAGACAAAGTCAGATTCAAATTTGAATTATTAACTATCTGCACGATTGATCCTTAACATCCCCAAGCATCACATTAGTACTCTACAAAGTAAAATAATCGTAAGTTCCTGCCCTACAGAACTGCTGGAGAATTACATAAAACCTATTAACAAGCATGCAGCAGCAGGGAGGTGGTGGCACACGTCTTTAATACAAGCACTCAGGAGGCAGAGGCAAGATCTCTGTGTGTCTGAGGCCAGCCTGGTCTTCAGAGAGTTCCAGGACACCCTGGGCTGCTACATAGAGAAACCCTGTCTAAGAAAATCAAACCAAACAAACAAACACCACCCGCCCCCCCAAACAAAACAAAAACCCTGCAAGTCTGATGCAAGAAACACACCTGAAATTTTTGAGTTATTTATTATTACTGCTATTATGTGTTTTGTGGATTTAGTTTTGCTTGTTTGTTTCTTTTGGTTTTTGAGACAGGTTCTGTGTAGCCCTGGCTGGCCTTGAACTCAGAGCTGGGAATAAAGGCATGAGCCCTTGGGCCTGGTTTCTATTATTATTATGTTGATGATATACATAAACATATTTCTATTACTACAGCACCAATTTCCTCAAGGAAATTTATCCCTCTGCAAATTTGAACGGTATTTTTTAAGAAGCAGAGACAGTAAAATATAGCAATGAAAACGGAAACAGTAAACAGAATAGCTTTATAAATTAACTGTATTAAGTTAAAAAGCATTAAAAAAATCAATCCTAACTATCATCATAAAATCACTTTTGTATAATTCAACTTATATTCTTTCATTACAAGAAAAAAAGAGTCTATGCAGGTAAATCTGGATATTTCAATAGAATTATCAGTTACTAATTCACATACACTAAAAAGAAAAGGTAACTGTTCTTTACTGTGTAAAATACATAATTATGACAACCTTTTAAAGAGTTAATGTCTCATCTGGAATAAAGTATTTTGTTCTTTTTAACTGTCTCAACTTCCCTACTTGTAATTCAAATCTAAATATTAAAGTTAATAAAGAAGTTACCTAAATCTCTCTTCCCTATTTCATCAGTTTTTGCTCTTCAAATAGAGCAATCTCCTCTAACAGAGGTGAGAATTTAAATAAAGAGAGACAATATTTACAATTCTTCAGTTGGTTTCTTTTGAGGGGTGGGGCAAAAGGTTGCTCTGTGTAGACTTGGCTGGTGTGAAACTCACAGAGATCCAATGGCCTCTTACCCAGAATGATGGGGTTAAGTTTCTTTATAAAACAAGGAAACACTGAGCTTGCAAAATGGTCATGAAAATTTGATGACCTGAGTTCAATCTCTTGAATCCACAGCAGAAAAGGAATTGACTGCCAGACCTCTGAACTCTACATATTTGTCATGACTCAGGCACAGGCACAGGCACACGCGCGCACACACGTGCACGCACACACACACACACACACACACACACACACACACAAACACACACTGATAATGACAAATAAAATTTTTAAAAAATTAAGGTGACCAATTTCTTAGAGTCATAAAAAACCATGAACAAGATACCACCACCATCTTTACCCCAAGACTATGAATTTTAAAATCATCTTCTGGAAGAACTGCCTCAGGAACACAAGGCTACACAATTCTGTTGGATTATTTCCTTTAAAAGAATTATTTTTTAATCATGTAAATATGGGTATGGATGTGTGAGCACACACTCACACATGCTACATGTGTGGGTGCTCAAGGAGGCTCAAGTCCTCCAATCCCCTGCAACTGGAGTTACAGGTGGCTTTGAGCTGCCTGACTTGGGTGCTGAGAATCAAACTTGGTCCTTTGGATGAGTAAGTAATGTACACTTTTAACTGCTGAGCCGTTTCTCCAGCTTGTGAATTATTCTCTAACAGAAGATACAGTGATACCACTACAGATGACAAAAAGCTTGCCCTTATTCCAATCTCACGAATAGTACCTGATTTTGAAACATAAATACTAACAGCAAGACTGAGAATATGGCTCAGGTACAGAATGCTGGACTAGCATATACAAGGCTCTGAGTTGGGTCTATAGGATATTTGGAATTAAGAAGTTGAGAGTGTGAGCAGTTCTAGGTCACATGATACCGTGTCATAATGTAGCATAGCATAGTATAGATAACACAGTACACATAGCACAGCACAGAACAGCACAACATAACATAAAAACAAAACTCAAAGAAATAGCTTGGTACACTGGCAGTATTGTAGCCAATGAGCTTTATCTGAGACATGATTATTAATAAAAAATAGTCAATAGATATATGGGTCAAACAACGATCTCTACTAGGGTCCACTCGCCTAACTCCTCCAACAATGGACTAAGGCACTTCTTCCCCACCGAGTCCCTTTCTTCACTAGAGCTTGGACACTCATTCACATGACCAAAGTCTACAACACAAAGAAGAAAAAAAGCATGATCACAATCCCACTGCTGAGACTGTACTGGGAAAAACATCTCCTTATATGTCAAGGTTATTCAGAGAGCTTTCTACTTTATAAAGTAAAGGTTAGGTTCTACGTTACTATTAATACTATATTTTGCTGCATTATCAGCTAAAAACAAATTAGAGAGGCAGTGAGATATAATATGAAGAGCAGGAACCACACAGCCCTGGACACAAATGCTGGCTTCATCATGTACAAGGTGAGGTGAAGTTAAATAAATGAATGTCTTTTCTTTTTTTGTATGTGTGTGGGAGATATGTTTATTTATTTATTTATTTATTTATTTACGTGTATGAAGGAAGTAGGAGCACTATGGCACACAGAGAGATCAGAAGACAATTTGTTGAAGCTAGTTCTCGCCTTCCACCATGTGGCTCCCAGGATTAAACTTAGGTTTTCAGGCTTGGAAACAAGCATCTTTACTTTACTGTATTATCTCTACAGCCCCCAGTTTATCTTTCAAAGTTTCAGTCTCATTTTGAAAATGGGGTAATTAATATCTACCTCAAAATGGGTTAAGAATAAAAAAGGATAAAGCATATATAAGTGGCACCCTAAGCAAAATTTCTAACCTTCAGTCATTACAACACTGCTTCTATGTAAATAAGGTATCAGTACCCCAAAATTATAATTAATTTTTGGAATATAATCCATCTATAAATTGAACAACTACCTGCATTTTCTACTTGCAGAGTATATAACAGGGAGAGAGAGAGAGAAAACAAAGTAAGATTAATATTTACAACCAAATAGAAATACCAGCTTCTCATTGGTTCGAATGAAAGATTCCAACTTATGGTAAGTTAACTTTTTCACCCAATTCATTACTAGACCCTTGAAAGTGTCAAAGACCTAGTTGTTATACTAAAACAGGATGAACATCCATGTCTGGGTTTGTGGTTCATGTTGTCAGAGGGCTCTGTGGATGCCCAGGGTCTAGTGCCCAAGGGCCACGCTGCCACAGGTGCTTGTGTTGCTCTGGGTGGAGCCACCAGGGCTGTGGTGGCATCCAAGCCTTAACTGCAGCAGAAGCCATGTCTGGTCCATGGTCCTGCTGCAACTGGGGTGTATGGTGATACCCAGAGAAGGAATTAAACGAGATCATTGGAACCATGCTGTACTGAGCCAGCCCTGCCCTTTACTGGCCTGGGATGGCTGGCCCTGCCCCTTGATGGATACTGCAGTAGGCAAGCTGTCCTTACTCCTCAGGGGAGAGTTCCTCCTGCCTGCATGAGGGAAAGGTGCACCTCACCTGGATAGAGCTGATCCTATGGTCCAGAACACAGGTAAGTGGATCCTGTGGGTGAGAGAGAGCAGGAGAGCTGATCTCCACCCCTCCCACAGTCTGCCAAGTGGTGGTATAGGTGAGAGAAAGATGCTTTCCCTGCTCACCCATTACCACCTGTAACAAGCTGAGAGAGGTGGCCCTGGGATCACAAGAGTGGGAGAGCTAGCCCTGACTGGCTACGGCGCACAAGAGAAGCAGGCTCTGCTTCCCCCATTGGGCAGCACACTAGGGATGACCCTGTTGTCAGGGAAGCAGGTAAGTCAGACCTGAGGGCGTGAGAACAACAGAACTAACTGACCTACGTGCCCCCCAACCATCTGCCATGTGGTAGCATGGTTGAGGGAATGATGCCCCCCCATCCCTTACTACCTGTGGCAGGCAAGAGAACTGGTAGGGCCGGGCGATGGTGGCGCACGCCTTTAATCCCAGCACTCGGGAGGCAGAGGCAGGCGGATCTCTGTGAGTTCGAGACCAGCCTGGTCTACAAGAGCTAGATCCAGGACAGGATCCAAAGCCACAGAGAAACCCTGTCTCAAAAAAAAAAAACAAAAAAAAAAAAAGAGAGAACTGGTCATAGGGTCACGAGAGAGAATTCGCTGCAGCACAGAGAGGGGTCCATGCACCTTGCCTTGGTAGTATACTGGAGCTGACCACTGGGGGTGGGAGACAGCGAGCCTACCCTAAAGGCATGAAAGCAGGAGAGTTAATCCTGCACAACCTATCCTTGTATTAAACCTACAGCAATCACAAGAGAGGGCCCTGCACCTTGCCTGAAACAGTAGAGCTGACCCTGGAGATGTGAATGTGGGGGACCCAGGTATGAGGAACTGGGAGCAGGACAACGGCTTGACTCCTATAGGCTGAATTAGGCAAGCTGGCCAAAGCAGTGCTGGAGAGCTCACCTGGGTAGTGAAGACAAGCATGGTTCCACTGACCCCCGTGGGCTGACCAACCAGGCTAGCATCCAGATCCAGAACCAAGGCTATGAACTGACCCACCCCAACATTCTCTGAACCTATAAATTGTTGAGCATGAGAAGGGGATGAGCCAACAGATCCAAAACAGCAGGACGTCCATGCCAAAGGACAACAACAGGATATCCAAGAGGAGCCCCAGTGAGAGCCCATTTATACATGGTGCAGCAAAAACCAAAGGCCTCCAGTCAGACCAATGACTTGCAAGGAAAGATGAAAGGATTGAAGGGTAAACTGTGTGACTCAACAGGCCATACAACTTCCACAAGATTCTTCTTTTTTGCTTCTTTCTTTGTTTTTTTTGTTTGTTTGTTTTTCTTTTAAATTTGGTTTTGACTTGGGGGGGGGTTGTAAGGTCAGAAGGAAGATGTGAGGAGACGTAGAGAAAGTAGGATCAGAATACATGATGTGAAATCCACAAAGAATCAATAAACGTTTTTTTTAAAAGGATGAATAGTAATTTTACTTTAAGTCTGAATATTTTTTAAATATTTATTTATTATGCATACAATATTCTGTCTGTATGTCTGCAGGCCAGAAGAGGGCACCAGACCTTATTACAGATGGTTGTGAGCCACCATGTGGTTGCCGGGAATTGAATTCAGGACCGTTGGAAAAGCAGGCAATGCTCTTAACCACTGAGCCATCTCTCCAGCCCAAGTCTGAATATTTTTAACAATTTCCACAGAGGCAAGTTTGAGAATCTTCTAAATCCATAATGCTAATGCTTCTATATTTCAAAAACTATTACTAACACATTGATACAAAAATGATAACATGCATAATCATATAAAACTAAAACATTAACCAATAGATAAAAACAAACTTTTAAATCCCTTACAAATATTAACTCTTATCTCTGCATTTTCTTTTTCTTTTTTAACTTTTATTTATTTTATATATGAGTGCTCTCTTTGCCAGCACAGGGCACCAGATCCTATTATAGATGATTGTGAGTCACCACTTGGCTGCTGGTAATTCAGGACAGGACCTCTAGAAGAGCAGCATCAGCACTTTTAACAGCTAAAGCATCTCTGCTACCCCTTACCTCCGCATTTTCATGGCCTTCCAGAGTCATACAAATATCCAGATCACTATCACGGAACCCAAATCCATTCTTTGAAGAACCAAATAAGCACAATCTTGCCTTTTCTAAGCTCGAGAAAATAAGTCAAAGAACAGGTTAGGAGTCATCTAACATCTGCTATTGTTTAACACAAAGTGATACATTGGGAAATTCCAAAACATCCAACCCCAGCTAGGATCTTTTGTTTATTCTTAAACCCAAGTAAGTAAAACACCAACTCTCAGCAAACATTATCATTATCTATTTAGAAGCTCACCAGAAATATATGAAATCCTTAATACCTTGTTCAACCTGCATAATCACTCAGACCTTCAGCTTCTTCCAACTGAATTATCTACCACCTACTGCTGTTCTTCAACAATACCAAAGACTAAGTTAATATCTGATAACTCATCTTTTAAAAGTAAACTAGTTCTTTCAGTGTACAATTCAAGTACTTTTAAATTATCACCTCAATATATAAGGTTAATTTTTCTCCCATAGTCACTCTAATTCAAAATTTAGGTATTTTTTCCTCATTTAAGAGTTCTATAACAATTTGTAACTTAAGGTTTAATTAAACATTTGTATTAATTTATTTATTAGTTGGGGCATACCAACATGCATATATGGACAGAAGACAACTTGACAAGTTGTGTGGATTGGATCTCTCCTTTTACTGAGTGGGTCCCAGAGACTAAACTCAGATTGTCAGACTTAGTGGCAAGTGCCTTTACCTGCTGAGTCATTTTGCTGACTCTTAATTACATAGTTAGACAACAAATCCCATATTTTGAAAAAAATTCTTCCATGTAATACTGATTAAATTTGAATGATAACTAAGGAGGATAAAAGAAGTTATAGCGCTCACTTCAGCAGGACATATACCAACACTGAAACAATAGATTAGCAAAGTCTTTGGGTAAAGATGGCATATAAATTTGTGATACATTCAACATATTTTTAAAACTTTATATGAGCATGTGTGAGCACGCCATAACACATGTGTGAAGGGTGGAGAGCATTTCGTGGAAGTTTGTTGTCTCTATCCACCTCGTGGGTCTAAGGAATCAATTCAGGTCAGTAGGCTGATCCACATTTTTATGAGTTTTACTTTAAATTCTACTATAATAAAATATCCTTTAAAATATTCTCAATATAAAATGCTTCAAAGCATGAGACTTTATTTTTCAAATATACGAATATTCATAAAAACACCTATGATGATCAAATAAAATTAAGTATGAGTTTTATTTAAAAGAGAGGGGGTACACTTAAAATTAGTCTGGATCTTATCAATTAGGATAGCTGGCTGGTGAGCACCAGGGATAGGAGGCTGAGAGTAAAAATGTGTTACACATGTATGCGTGGGTATGTATGCACACACGCATGCAACTGCTTGTGGTGAGCAAAAGAGTGCTGAATCTCTGGAATTACAGACAATTCACTGGACACTAGTGCTGAGAACCAAACTCAGGTTCCCTGAAAGAACAAGTGTTCTCAAACACTGAGCCATCTCTCCAGCCCTTGCACCCTATGTTTTTACATTGGTTCTGGGAATAAAACTCAGGTCCTCATGTTTACAACACTTAAAGTGAGCCATCTGCCCAGCTCTAAATAAATTACTGTAGATATCCTTTTCTAAAATATTTGATCATAAACCTTTTGATTCTTTAAGCTCATGCTAAAAAAAACTGTTTGTTCTGCTATTTTGGAGTAAAAGCCTTCAGATCGTGCTTAGTTTTTCTTTCCATTATATCACACATGCACTAGCAATTCCTGCTAGCTCTACCTTCAAATATAACCCAATTCTGACCACTTACCTCCTCCACGTCTGTGCTCCATCTGTACTTACATCACAGTTCTCTGCAATGTTCTTGCTTGTACTCTTAGAGTGTTATACTCTGTTCTCTGAGATGATTATCATTTAATGATATAAATACTATATAGCTTTCATTAAACAAAAAGTCCTGGTTGCTGGAGAGATGGCTCAGAGATTAAGAGCACTGATTGCTCTTCCAGAGGTCCTGAGTTCAATTCCCAGCAACCACATGGTGGCTCACAACCATCTATAATGAGATCTGGTACCCTCTTCTGGCATACAAACATACATGGAAGGAATGTTGTATACATAATAAATAAATAAATCTTATAAAAAAAAAAGTCCTTCTACCAATGTCCAAAGGGTCCTAATGATCTAACCTTTAGGATACCTCTATGACCTCATCGTTCTATTAAAAAGTATCTTCCATTCCACTTCAAACACACTGAACCTCCAATCAGTCTTATAAGAATGTCAGTCATAATCTAAGACTTAGTATCCACCCTTTCTTTCTATAATGTTCTCTCCTTGGAAATTCATATAATATGTTCCTTCATATAATATGTAAGTACAACTCAAATGCTACGTCATGAAAGATTTACTACACAACCTCTCACTTCTTTAATCACCATAGTCTTAATAGCGTTTACTGATATATTTATATTTATATGTATTTGACTGCTATTCCCTCTTAAATATACTAATGACAGAAGTTTCTCTTTTGAGTAATATAGTCATAGAACCTAGCATAGTGCTTAACATATAACAGTTAAGAAACATTTTTAAGCCGGGCGTTGGTGGCGCACGCCTTTAATCCCAGCACTCGGGAGGCAGAGGCAGGTGGATCTCTGTGAGTTTGAGACCAGCCTGGTCTACAGAGCTAGTTCCGGGACAGGCTCCAAAACCACAGAGAAACCCTGTCTCAAAAAACCCCCCCCAAAAAAAAAAAAAACATTTTTAAGTCAGTCAAAATCAAAACCATGTGATTACAGTAACAATAACAGCCAACATTAAGCCTATGACATACCATCATACTCTTTTTGAATAAATTTTTCCAAGCCAATTAAAATTTGCTCCCTGTTGTGTTGTTCAGAGCAAGGTGGTGATAATTCATCTATATGAAAAAGAGAAAGAAAAGTGAGGGAATTAGAATATGAAAATTTCTTCAGGCTTTTAACCTAAAAATTTTGACTCAATATTAGCACTACTTATTTACTTTTATGAATTTAATACCATAAATGGTATTAGAGAAAGGGCAGGGGGCAGAAAAAGATTTAAAATATATGTATATTATACATCATAATTTTCCCTACAGTCTACAAATACATTTACCTTTTGAAACCAATACTGTTTTCTTCAGACATGCATGCATGTGAACCATGTGCCTGCCTGGTGCCTGCAAAGAGAGCACTGAATACCACAGAACTGGAGTCACAGGTGGTTATGAGCCAAAATGTGGGTTCATAGAACTAAACCTGGATGCTCTATACAAGATACAAGTGATCTCAACTGCTAAGCCAACCCCGTAACAGATTTGAGACAAGGTGTTGCCATGTAGTCTAGGCTGGCCTCAAATTTGTAATACTACCTCAGCTTCCCTAGTGCTAGGATTACAAGGGTATGCCACCATATCCAGCCATATTTAGTTAGAATTATGCTAATTTAGGTAAATATATTCTATATCCAGCTAGGAAAATACTGTCCAAAAGCACACAAGAAATGTTCTCTAGCTAGACCTTCCAACACAGTACCCATACACTAGTTTCATGTACACTAGCTTGAGATAAGCCAGTTATATTTTCTAACTTTACATAGCTTTAACTAACCTAATTCAATAAGCACAAAGAACTAGTAACTACAATATTAGATAACTCAAATATTCAGTCTAAGTTTTAACTCTTGGAATATCCCTTGCACTGTTGTGGGAATTCACTCAACCAATAAAGTTTCTTAAAGTAGTACATATGGACTCCGTTATACTTTCCTTTGCATTTAACACAATACCCAGAATATGATCAGCACTTATTAAATAACTATGCTTGATCTTATCTATTAATAAAAAAACCTCTGTCTGATCAAAACTGAAAATTGTTTTTAAACTAGAAAATAGATATTCAATATCTAAAAACCCACTTCCAGTAGTTTTACTATCAACCACTTACCAAAACATCTTTTACATACTAAATCAAGTATTTCTCGAAATCGATTTGTCATTGGTGGTAGAGGTTTTAGATCAATTTTCCTGAAATCCTCTGGGCAATCGTTTTTTGAATGGCCATCCTTTTTGCAGATGCTGCATACTATTGTTGGCGGCTAAACAATGATTAAAAAACAATCCAGTGAACTTATTTCACCACTTAGAAAGCATATTCAAAAATACGGCAGCAACAAATACTATGTAGTTAACTCAGTTCTGATAACCTATTAAGTTGGGAGTTTTGTAAAAAGCTGTTATGAAATACAAGTAATATAAAAACCTGTTTTAACTGCTTTCCTTTCCCACCAACATTACATCATAAACAATTTACCTGGAAATATAAGATAGAGAAATTAACAGGCAATACAAAAGGTCTGCATTAATTCAAACAGCCTGATCAACTCCCAGAGGAAAAACATATACCTTGTATTTATTTGTCTGGGTTTCCCATCCCCCAATATTAATCTTTATTTTATGTGCATTGGTTATCTGTGCACCACTTGCACATCCGGTGCTCCGAGGGCAGAAGCAAGCATCAGATCCCCAGGAACTGGAATTACACATGGTTGTGAGCCCTCATGTAAGTGCTGGGAATAGAACCAAGGTCTTTTGAAAAAGCAGTCAGTGCACTGCTGGGCCATCTCTCCAGCCCCCATCTATCTGGATTATAAAACAGGTTCTTAGCAGCCCAAGGTGCTCTTAAACTGGTAATGTAGACAAGAATAACCTAGAACTTCAGATTCCCCGTCTGTTTCCTAAGGGCTGAGATTTCAGGTATGAACTACCACACTGAGTTTATACAATTCTAGAAATCAAACTTAGGGCCTCACGCACATAAGTACACTACCAACTGAGCTGAGCTACATTCCACAGTTCCTACCTTGTGTTTTTAATTTACTGAGACCTAAAAAAGTTATTCATAAAGATATTTTAAATTGCATCTTTCATTTTACTCCAAACATTTTCTGTTTTAAGAGTCAATCAAGGAGCCGGGCGGTGATGGCGCACGCCTTTAATCCCAGCACTCGGGAGGCAGAGGCAGGCGGATCTCTGTGAGTTCGAGGCCAGCCTGGTCTACAAAGGGAGTTCCAGGACAGGCTCCAAAGCTACAGAGAAAACCTGTCCCGAAAAACCAAAAAAAAAAAAAAGAATCAATCAAGGAGCTGGGAGGTGGTGGCGCACACCTTTAATTAATCCCAGCACTCAGGAGGCAGAGGCAGAATTCGAGGCCAGCCTGTCTACAAGAGCTAGTTCCAGGACAGGCACCAAAGCTACAGAAAAACCTTGTCTTGGAAAAAAAAAAAAAAAAAAAAGCAAACATGACTAAGGAAGATTGCTATACCTCACTGTTATTATGTGTGCCTAAAGAGTTCCTCCAATGCTAGCCTGGACACGTACATAGCCAGAAACTCTTGATTCAAATTATACAATAAAGGGGACCGCAGAGGAGAGACAACGTTTAAGCTCTTGCAGAAAACTGGATTTGATTCCCAGAAGCTACAAGACAGCTCACAACCACCTATAACTCCAGTTTGAGTGGGACAGACAACCTCTACTGCCTCCTTAGGCACCAAGCACATATGTACTGCACATACACACATGTAGGCAAATACTCATACACGTAAATTTTAAAAACTAAACAACAGATTATATACAGAAACTTCTAAAGGAACAATAACTTCATAAAATACTTAAATTTATGTGAATATTCAATTAAGAATACTACTTTTATTTTCTGTTTTTTGAGACAAAGTTTTACTATATACCTCTGGATGTCCTAGGACTCACTATAGAGACCATGCATGCTGCCTCCAACTCAGAGATCCACTCAGAGCTGCCTCCCAAGTGCTGGGATTAAAGACATACCACTATACCCAGCTATTAGTTTTTCAAAGCATTCTGTTCTGCTGTTTTCTAAAATGACATATTTAGAGTAGAAATTCTTTCCTACTGTAAAACATAGTATTAATTTATAGGACAGGCTGTACTCAAAACTGGCTATGTAGTCCAAGTGGGTCTCAAACTGACAATCTCCCGGTTTTGCTCTTCCAAGGGCTAGAATTACAGACACACCTAGCCAGCTACAGCGAATATTTTTTAAGTTACATTTTATTAGCAAAGTAAAAGATATGGTACTTACCTTAGTATAAATTTGGGGGAGGGAGGAGTAAGTTATAAGGAATGTAAATTGTACTTCCCTAAGAGATTTTTCTAACAATTTGCCATTTAGTTAGTCTTTTCAACAGTCTATATAACTAAATACTATAACCTGGATAATATATAATAAATGTATCCTTACACAAAATAAAGAAATTCTGCCTGGGTGGAGAAGAAAAAAAGGAGGAAGTGTGAGACAAAAGGTACAAAATTTTATTTATGCAAAATAAACAGGTTCTGGAAAGCCACTGTTGTCTGGGCCTGTGTTTAATACTGTATTATGGGGCTGGAGAGATGGCTCAGTGGTTAAGAGCATTGCCTGCTCTTCCAAAGGTCCTGAGTTCAATTCCCAG
>NC_022016.1:75839325-75844330 GCF_000317375.1 Microtus ochrogaster | reverse complement strand
ATCTGTAATGAGGTCTGGTGCCCTCTTCTGGCCTGCAGGCATACACACAGAAAAAATACTGTATATATAATAAATAAATATTTTTTTAAAAAATACTGTATTATGGCCTTAGAATTTTGCAAGGAGATTAAAGTTACCATAAAAGGAAAAAAAGGTAAAGAAAGGACTTTTTGAGATGACGAATATATTTGTGGCATTATCAGTGGTCATGATTTCAGAGGTGTTGACTTATCACACATCAAGTTGTATGCACGTGCATGTGTGCGAGCACGCACGTGTGTGTTTGTGTGTGTGTGTGTGTGTGTGTGTGTGCATGTGTGCGTGTGTAGTCTCTACAGTCCTTAAAAATATCAATCTGAGTTGAAGAGATCAGGTCAAAGCACTGGCTACTCCTTGCAGAGAATCCTGGATTCAATTCCCAGCACTGAGATGGCAGCTCACAACCATCTTTGTTAACTGCAGTTCCCAGGAATCTAATATCCTTTTCTGGTCTCAGCAAGTGGTGCACAAACATGTAGACAAAATACTAAAACAGATTAAATAAGAACAGTTTTTAAAAATCCAATTTCATCTTAATGTTTTTTAAATTTTTATTTTATATTATGTGCACATGTATGCTTCTGAATATGTGTGGATGTGTAGGTGTTTGTAGTGCCCTCAGAGGTCAGAAGAGGAAGACATCCCCTAGAATTGGAGAGATGATGTAGGCCAACAAGTGGAACCTCTTAGCCACCTAGTCAACTCCCCAGTACCAAAAAAAGATTTCTTTTTAAAAAAAAGAAATAATGTACAGTAAATAGGTTAAGAAGCTTATACTTTATAAATAAGTAATTGATAAAACAGTAAGTAATTTTCCAGTTCATTTTCCCTCAATAATCTACTATGCTTACAATTAAATCTAAATAATCACTTTGCCATTCTAAATGCAGATATTTTAGTAATGTACACAGTACTTGAAGAAATGCAATGTAGCTAAAACTCTTTTATTAACAAAAGTCACTGCTTCTTTTCTATTCGCTGTAGTACTTTGAACATTCTAAAGAGTTTAAGTTCAGATCCTTCCACTTTAAAAGGACAGCACTCCTGCAATTCACAAAAAATATTAAAAAGTCCGGAAATGTTCAGTGTCAGAACAGAATCTACATTCTCCATGTTTTTGACTCTTGTTCTTAGTTTCAACTACAGCTTAGCAGCATAGTTAGTTATATGTTCACACCAAAAATAAAAATGAAAAATTATTTAAAAAAACCAATTACTAGTAGGATTGTTGATTACATTTTATATGCTCTTTTTAACTCAAACAATAGGAAAGAATATAAGTAAAAGATAGAATCACATTAAAATCATTCCAAAAGAAGTCAAGACCATAGAAGCTATTTTATGTTACTATTGATAAATCTAAAAACTATCAATAGTCATACAGTAACCACGATGTTTTACAAATTGTTTATCATATCCTACCTTGCCAGAGGTTAAAATAAACTTATCAAACACATAATATAGTTCCTGGGAAGGGAGGTTATCATCATCAGTAAAGTCAGAAGGAGCTTCTGTAGCTTTGCAGTTGCAAGAGGTAGCAGATAAGTTGTTGCACACAATCTGATGTGAACTCTCCATCTCTAAATTCGATCTGCAGTCTATTCCAGCAGATTCAGCTCCATCAGGGGACCCAGTGCAATTACACTGGCTGAGTTCCTTTTTTAAAGAAGTTTCTGATGGTGTTAAATCACCTTGTTTCTCAGCTGGTTTTTGCTCTAATTCACTGCCTTCCCTGGCAGTAGAAAGAGATGAAGAATCTTGTCCATGGTCAGCCAAACCTAGTTCATTTACCAACAAACTGTCATTGTCAACAATACATCTCTGTGATGTAAGCTCCATTTCATTATATTTAGCAGATTGATCTCTCTCTGTGTTTACTTTTTCTGTGCTTTCCCCAGGAAGAATGCAACAGTTGGTTGCCATACAATCAGACTTCCCTGGTTTCTTATTGCTTATTTTCCCCTTCTCTTTTTTCTTGAAATCCGCTGTAGATTTATTTCCACCCTTCCTTTGAGGACAGGCAAAATATCGATAAGCTGCCCTGAATCTCTCCACAACATATTCATAAACAAGCTGGCTGTTCAAGCTCCGTGCAACATTCCTCTTGACTGAAAATGGATCTAGTAAAAAGAAAATGATCAATGGCTAAGTTTCTACTAACAAATTATACTTCCATGCTTACACAAACAAATCTTAACTGCTACAATATCAACAGAGAATATGTTCCCAAAGTTTTCTAACCCAGGATCTAAACAAATTCTTAAAAACAGAGCAGAAGAAAGACAAATGTAGTATCTTTGGTTTCTTCCATAAACTCAAAAGCTAAAAGAGAAAATTAATTTATAAGAGAATCACTACAGTCAATTCAAAAATCAGTTTCAATCAAGATATTACTAGAAGCTGTGCCACTCTGTATCCCCATAAGCTGTCACTAAATGAAACCTTTCAAATTCCAGTACTCATATTAACAATTTCATTTCTTCTCATAGTATCTTTTTGAACCAGGATCTCACTCTTATAATCCAAGCTGAAACAAAACTCATTATGGCAATTCTCCTGCCTAAGCCTCCCAAGTGCTATGACTGAAGGCATGAACAACTACATCTGGCTTTTTGTCATAGCATGATTATGTGCTTGGGATTTCATGTGGAACCAATTATCGTTTTCTTTAGCATACCCAAGGGATAAAGTTAGAAACACAGTGTTAGAAGGTGAGGACCACAACACTAAACAGCTCGCATATACAGAGCATATCATCTCACCTTCAATGGCTATTCGTCTTTTAGGCCAGTTTTTGTTTTCTCTTGTTAGAATATCTTGTATCCGAACACATATGACATATTCCTCCAAAGCAAAATCCAGTGTGTAAAATTTTAGCAACTCCAGCCACAACTGTCCCAAGGGTACCTGATTTGGTGCTTCCAATGTTAAAGGAGACTAGAAGAGAAAATACTTTTTATTAAAGTTTCTCAAAACTATAAAATCAGTAAGTTGTTAATTAGAAAAAAATTTAAGTGATTATGTTTTCAAACAGGCATAACAAAGCATTATCAAAAGCAAAAAAAAAAGTCAGTTTGAATTACAGAAATCCAAGGAATTCTGTGTTTTTTCATTAAGCCAGTGACTATCAAGTTTGACTGCACAAAACAATCACCAGGTGAGCATGAAATTCCATATCACTTCTAGGAATCTGATATAACTGATCTGGGATATCTGGACTGATATCCAGAGACTAAGGTCTCTGTATGTGTGAGAGTGTGGGGTGAGAACGCTGTGGATGGAACCCAGGGGCTTGCACAATGTTAAGCAAATGCTCTGCCGCTGAGGTACATCTCCAGTCCTTGTAGTTTTTTTTTGTTGTTTTGCTATTTAATCTTCCTTGTATTTGTTTTATTGACTAGATGTGTGAGCTTGAGACAGAGTTTCACCCTGTAATGCAAACAAGACTGTAGCTCAAGATATAACCTCCCAAGTACTAGAATTACAAGCACCACACCTATTTTTTTTTTTTGAAGCTCTTTGTGAACCTCATGCACAGTCAAGGTTGTAAACTACTGGATAGCTATTACAATTTCATATTGTAAATTACTTTCAAAAATTAAAAATATGTCATTCAGCAAACATTTCTTTAGAACCTACTATGTTCCTGGATTTGTGCGAAGGATATCGTAACAAAGAAAACTCACATTTACACATAACTTCACAGAACACTTCTAAAGCCTAAACCTACATGAACAATTCTACAGCGCAAGAATCTGACTGAAGACCACCTGGTTACTGTGTCTGTGCTAAGAATCTCTCTCTACACAATACTGCTACCCAAAGAAGGAGAGGTCATATCATACAGACTATTAGGACAGAGAAATGATCTTGAGAATTACAGTAAAAATTAAATGTTAAGGTGGGATTTGGGATAATCTTTTAAAAGAAGTCAAGGTTCTTGCCTTCATGGAGCTTATAAGAAGAGAACAAACATGCTTGATAGGTAGACTAAATAATATGTTAGAAGCAGCTAAGTACTATGGGGGGGGATGAGTTGACTATAAAAAAAGGGATGGAAATAAAGGAACAGAAAAAATTAAGTGCTAAACTGAGAATCAGGATCAGTTTTGTTCAGAAATCCTGACCTGATGAAAAGAGAAATGTGTTGTAAGAATAGGGAGCAGACAAACGCACATAACACCAAAGAGTGACTAGCTTTAAAAAGAAAACCATGTGAATTTCACATGGAAGGAGAGAAAGAAAGGAATAAAAGCTGTTTCTGGAGTTTTAAATTGAATGCTTAAAAGGATGAAGCATTATCAACTGATGAAACATGAAAAACTTCCTTCCAAATTTCAGAGTAACATCCAAAGTTCAGTTTAGACATACTTAGATACCTAAAAAGACACTAACTAGGCTCCTACAGATGGCACTAAAAATCAAAAGGATTGGACAGGATCATCTACCACAGGAAAGAAGATATACCAGAAAAAGAGAGATTGGGCTACAGAGATGGTTCAGCAGTTAAAAGCACTGGTTGCTCTTCCAGAGGACCCAGGTTCAATTCCCAGCGTCCACATGGCAGCTCACACCTTTCTGTGACTCCAGTGCCAGCAGATTTGGTTTCTTCACACAGACATACATTCAGGCAAAACACCAACGCACATAAGTAATAATAAATAAATAAATCTTTAAAGAAAAAGAGAGATCATAAAGCAAGCTCATAGCACTTCAACGTTACTAACTGGAGGGGAAAAAAATGAATTAGCAAAGAAAAACCTGAGATGGACTAAACAGCTACAGGTGTCACGGTGTGCTGAAATTATCAACTGGAAAATGTTGCTATTACAAAGATATAATTTTAAGTGACCATAAAATTTAACAAAATAGGGCTGGAGAGATGGCTCAGAGGTTAAGAGCACTGCCTACTCTTCCAAAGGTCCTGAGTTCAATTCCCAGCAACCACATGGTGGCTCACAACCAT
>NC_022016.1:75834023-75839225 GCF_000317375.1 Microtus ochrogaster | reverse complement strand
ATAATAAATAAAATAAATATTTAAAAAAAATTTAACAAAATAGAAGCTAGTAATACAGGTTTTGGCAGATTGATAATGTGAGTTAAAGAGACACAGAAAAATGGAAATCATGAATAGAAACAATTCTATTTAGTTTACTACAAAGAGAAACCAAGCAATAGATGGAAAGAATGTTAAGTACCTTCTTCTTTAAAATGAGAGAAATAGAAGAATGCTTGATTAAAGAATGAAAAGTTCCTGTCTCAAAAAACCAAAGGAAAAAAAAAAGAATGAAAAGTTGACAATTTAGGAAGAAAAGAAAACTGCTAAAGTAATATATTCTGAAATAATTCAGAAGGCAATGGAGAAGATGCCTTTAGATTACGGCATGGGAAGTTCCTTTAGAAATAGACGTAGCAAGGAAGAATATGAGTAGAAATGACAGAGATGATGGTTGAGTGTGTAGTCCTCTTTTGATTGCTTCAGTATTCTCAGAAAACTAAAAAGCAAGATCATTAATTGGGAGCACTAATGCTTTGAGAAAAAAAGTAGAAGGTAGTTGAAGAAGAAAGATAACTCTAAAATAATGAAGTAAATCCAGAGAACTACAACAATTCAGTGTTAAGTAGAGCAATCACTTCAAACAACAGTGCATATATTCTTGAAATACTACAAGTGTATGAAGAACACAATCCATGTATATTTGCCTATCGTTGTCTAGCACTCAAGAAAATGCCTGGAACACAGGAGGTCTTTAATAAATGCATGCTGAATTGATTAACTGAGCAAAAGACTTTTTATTTCTCTACCCAATCTGGCCACATAATTCACATTACGCTTAAACTTTAATGAAAACTTAACCCATTAAGGGAATTTTGCTGGTTTAAATGAAAAAGGAAACAGAATTACCTTGATATAACTCAAACAATACGTACGTTTATTAGAAAATCTCAGACTAAAAACTAAACCAGATCAACCCCTCACTGTATAGATGAGGAAAATGAGGCCAAGAGGTCAATCTACTGCTAGTCAAATAGTTTCACTTGAAGTCATTCATAAGTTCTACAGAGAGAAAAGTTAAAATAAAAAACAAAAAGCTTACTTTGCCATGTTTTTCCTTCATGGCATTACTTTGGTTGTCTGTTTCTGTCTTCTTGGTATCATCTTTTGGTTGGTCTGCCTTAGCTTTGTTTTCATCAGCAATTAAGTTTTTCTCAGTTGCACTACTTGAATTATACTCCCATTTCACAAACTTCTCTTCTACTATGCCTTTCAGCTGAAAGTCATCCATTCTTTTTGGGTCAAAGCCTTCAATCTATATAAAAAGGCATTCCAAATTGGTAGTAGAAAAATTATTTTTAAAAAAAGAAAGAGAAAGAGGAAAGAAAAGATAGAAAAACCAGAATTTCACCTTAAAATGTTTGAGCACAACACTCATCAAGAACTATATATACATCAAGAACATATATATACACATATACATCACAAACTCAAGCTTACCCAACTTCCAAGTAAGCAAGGAAGAAGAGGGGGCTTTCTTTGTTGAAGAAAAAACATCACCATTAAAGCAAAGCAGTAAGAAGGGATTCCACCATCAGTTTGGGAGTCAATATAGCACAACTGCAAAACAGAAAAGAACAAAATCCTAGCATTTAGCTTTCTTCAATTTTCATAGTATAAGTAGCTCATTCTTCACTGTTAAAAAAAAGTTCAAAAAACAATGAAACTTAAGAAATAATCTGAAATATCACCATCCAGAACGTATTGCCTCATGTTCCTAGTTCCCTGCTCATATAGCCCACTCTGATGGAGGACTTCACTGTGTAGCCTATACTTAACACTGCAAACATCTTGCCACCCCCCACCCCCAAATTAGTGCAATTACAGGTGTATATACCAACACATCAGGCAAGAAAAACCTTTTTAGAATTCAATGATCTCAGCCAGGTGGTGGTGGCACATGCCTTTAATCCCAGCACTCAGGAGGCAGAGTAGGCGTGTCTCTGTGAGTTTGAGGCCAGCCTGGTTTATAAGAGCTAGTTGCAGGACAGGCTCCAAAGCTACAGAGAAATCGTGTCTCGAAAAACCAAAAAAGGAAAAAAAAAAGAAAAAGAATTCCATGATCTCTTTTTAGATGTCAAACATCTAAAATAAATAGAAAATAAAAATAAGGCCAGGCAAATTGGCACACACCTTTAATCCCAGTACTTGAGAGGTAAACAGAGGTGGATCTCTGCAAGTGTGAGGCCAGCCTGGTCTACATAGTCAGTTCTAAGACAGAGAAAATAATAGAGACCCCGTCTCAAAGAAATCAAAATTAAAAATAAAAAACTTAAAATTTAAAGATTTAAATTTTAAATACAATTCTTTAATAAAAATTAAGAAAATCAGGTAGCTTGACTAGGATTTATGAATGATAAAACTAAATAGCTTTATTACCTTGATTTAAAAGGTTTTATCTGCCGGGCGGTGGTGGCGCACGCCTTTAATCCCAGCACTCGGGAGGCAGAGGCAGGTGGATCTCTGTGAGTTCGAGACCAGCCTGGTCTACAAGAGCTAGTTCCAGGACAGGCTCCAAAACCACAGAGAAACCCTGTCTTGAAAAACCAAAAAAAGAATAAAAATAAAAATAAATAAATAAATAAAAGGTTTTATCTATAAAACTACCTATCACCAGAACTCAAAGAATGTATATTAACTACTTAAAAGAAAAGAGACTGACCTTAGTGCTCATACTTTCAAGTTAAACTACATGACAACTGATGCCACAAGGATCGCTACTATCTAAGAGGGTCTCCTGTCACTGACTTTTGATCTGCCATCTGACCCAAAAGAATTAAATCTTCAGTACTTTGAATCACAAATTCTTACTCCATCCTGTCTGGGGTACTTCCTACCTAACTAGCCACTCTACCAGCCTATTAGAGAGCCAAAGTTATGGCTAGATACCCTCTTCCCTGGGACACCTCATCATGCATTTTGCATCCCCACTCATCTCTCTCTACAATACTGAGTTCTCACAGACCATCTCTAAGAGTGAATGTTGCCACTATGGTCCCGAGTGCCAGTTTGTCCATAGTCTAGATGAGCTACACTAGCCAACTCCCACTTCAAGTACAACATAAAACTCTACCACAAGTTCTACTTTCTAGGGTTACTATGCCTATGGCTTGAAATGCCATTTCATCCACAACCCCAACAAAGACCTGGCTATCACATCTACCCTGCATGTGCTGTATTTAAGACAGAGACTCACTGCATAACCCAAGATGACTCTAAACTAGCAATTCTCTTACCTTAGACCCCCAAGTGCTAGAATTAAATAGTGTATTGGCTCTGTTCAACTCTTACCTCTGGGAATATCATGTGCCATAAAGAACTGATTCCTATAGACAATTTTTCCTAAACTGTGAGAATCAGTGTCTGGTGATGGGAGTTTCCCCAATGGAGGAAAGAAGTAAAAGTCACTGCCAAATCCCTCCCCAACTAGTTATTTTTATTTATTTATTTTATTTATTATAGTAACATTTTATTTGTATGCATCGAGCCATTGGCTTCCCTACTAATTTTTTCCTATGGAATTAGAAATGATACTAGAAAATCGGTGAGGCTCATGCCTTTAGTATCAGCTCTTGGGAGGCAGAAGCAGATGGATCTCTGTGAATTCAAGGCCAACTTGGTCTACAGAATGAGTTCCAGAACAGCCAGGGCGGTTACACAGAGAAACCCTGTCTTGAAAATAAAAAAAAAAGATACTATAATTATAGTATAATATTCAATAACATATATAAAATAATAATTAACAAATTATAAAAAATATAAGTGCTTTAAAAAATAAATAATGGCTAGAGTTAATCCACAGGTTAAGAGCACTTGTCCTTGTAGAGGACCTGGGTTTGATTCTCAGCACCTGTGGCAGCTCTCAAGCTTCTGTAACTCCAAGACCAGGGGTTCCAACACCCTCTTCTGACCTCCCAGATTCCAGGCACCCAAGATATACAAGGTAGCAAAACACTTGTACACATAAAGTGAATTTTTTTTTTCCGAGACAGGGTTTCTCTGTAGCTTTGGTGCCTGTCCCAGAACTAGCTCTTGTAGACCAGGCAGGCCTCGAACTCACAGAGATCCACCTGCCTTTGCCTCCCGAGTGCTGGGATTAAAGGAGTGCGCCACCACCGCCTGGCAAGTAAATAAATTTTTAAAAATATGTAAGTGTATAAGTTAAACAAAAAATTCCAAAAGTAAATAATTTACAAGCTTCAAATAACTTAATGCACTGCACTGTCATAAAATTCCTATTTTATTCTCTTATCTTCCACATGTGAATAAAGGTAAAACCAGTATGTATAATGGCTCAAGGTCATCAACAGTTTCAACTGGAAAAGGGAACTTACTACAAGCCAGTGAAACTTTATCTGATGTCCATAATGAAACCAGACACAGGATTTTCTGTAGGCGACAGACAACTATTTCCTCCTACATTATAATATGTATGAGAACAAGAAAAGGCTTGACTTATTTTCTTCTGTTCCACTTACCTTAGCCCAGTAGCGAAAGGCTAACACTAAGGGAGTAAAGACAGGCTCCACTTTGCCAAGAGCAGCAAGTAAGTCAGTAGTGAGACATGCCATATCATTTCCAGCACTCACTCTACATAGTAAACCACTGTGAATGAGAAACAAATTTTGTTGCATTAATACCTTTAAAAGCAGAATGCTTCAAAAACCCGAGGCTATCTTTTTCAGTCAATGTATTTTAATAACCAGAAAAGTTACTGCATGAATGGAGAAATTGTTCAGCAGTTAAGAGCCTGTACTGTTCTTGCAAAAGACTGCAGTTGTTTTTAGTATCCACAAAGATACACATATAACAGCAATTGTTTTCAGTCATAGCAAAACATTTTTTTCTGCTCCTTTACTTATTGTGTATGAACATGTGTGCCATGATATGTATGTGGAAGTCAGAGGAAATTTGTGGAAGTTGGTTCTTTGTTCCATGTGGGTCCCATATATCAAACTCAGATGGTCAGGTTTGGAGACAAGCAACTTTATCCACTGAGCCATCTTATAAGCCCACATTTTTGGACCATGTAAGGACAAGATCTTGCTATAAAGCCCAAGCTAAGATTACAAGCTCAAGCCACCAATGAATGACACTAACATATTCAATGTCAATTACCATAGCTTGCTTCTCTTCTAGTTCATTCTTTTTTTTGGGGGGGGG
>NC_022016.1:75824526-75833724 GCF_000317375.1 Microtus ochrogaster | reverse complement strand
TGGTTGTGAGCCACCATGTGGTTGCCGAGAATTGAACTCAGGACCTTTGGAAGAGCAGGCAGTGCTCTTAACCACTGAGCCATCTCTCCAGCCCCATGATAAAAAATTTAAAAATCAATTTAGTAACTATACTTCTCAACTCTTATTCAAATTTTCATAGTTTTGTTGCTACTTTCAAGTTAAGGATTGGAATTTACTTATTAATCCACAACTTATGCTTTTGTACAGTGAAATCAGGAGCTACCTTAGTAGAATGAGAGGAATACAGTGGAGAATCCAAGCGAAGGGAGGGGAGCAGTAAAAAGAATGAAGCTGAGGCTGTCATATGCAGGCAATTAAATACAACTGAAAAACACTTGTTTTCTGTTTTGTTTCCATCTACTAGATTGTCTTAAAAGATATAAATCTGGACAAATGTTTATCCTCTCCCAGTCTCGATTTTCTAATTTAGAAAAAAAGAAAGTTGGGCTGGCAAGATGTCTTAACTAGCCAAATAAGCCTGAAGACCTCAGTTAAACCCTTTATAACCAATCCCAGTACCCATGCAATGCTTTAAAGGAGAGAACTTACATTATAAAGTTGCCTTCTGACCTTCACATGTCATGGGACACAAATGTCCACACATACACACACCATAATACAGAAATACTTTAAAGTCCAAAATAAGAAAGCTGAACTAGATCTCTACAAAATCTTTTCAATTTGAATTTAAAAAAAAAGACCCACAATCTTACATTACAAAAAAAAAAAAAAAAACAAAAAACTGAGGAATCAACAGAACATTTAACTATTTTTGTAAGTTTCTTCCATGTGCACTTGGGAGGCAGAGGTAGGCGTCTCTGATTTTGTGGCCAGCCCTGTGTATATACCAAGTTCCAGACCAGCCATAGTGAGTCGTTGTCTCAGAAAATAAAAAAAAAAAAAAAAAGGAAGATGAAAAGAAACTAAATACTACTTGAGATTTAACATGGAAGAAACATGGGCTGGAGAGATGGCTCAGTGGTTAAGAGCATTGCCTGCTCTTCCAAAGATCCTGAGTTCAATTCCCGGCAACCACATGGTGGGTCACAGAATGAGGTCTGATGCCCTCTTCTGGCCTGCAGACATACACACAGACAGAATATTGTATATATAATATATAATATATATATATTTTTTTTTTTAAAAAACATGGAAGAAACTTACAAAAATGGTTAAATGTTCTGTTGATTCCTCAGTTTTTTTTTTTGTAAATATTTCCTATGTTATTTATTTTGTATGCATATGTACACATGAATGCACATACTTAAATGGAGGTCAGGAGACAACTTCAGGAGTCAGATGTCTCTTTTTACCAGGTATGTCTCACAATAAGTTCAGTTCTTCAGGCTTGGCAGCAAGTTCTCTTACCTACTAAGTGATCTCACCAGCCCCGAGATTGTAACAGACAGTAAAACCTTATCAAGAGTTGCTATTTCAGTCAGGCGGTGGTGATGCACACCTTTAATCCCAGCACTCGGGAGGCAGAGGCAGGCGGATCTCTGTGAGTTCCAGGCCAGCCTGAGCTACAAGAGCTAGTTCCAGGACAGGCTTTAAAGCTACAGTGAAACCCTGTCTTGAAAAACAAAAAACAAAACAAAACAAAGAGTGGCTATCTATTTTTATATCTCCAGAGCAATATAGCACGTATACAAAAGTAAATGTTCTTAGTATTGATGGGTGACTAAATGAATTTAGGCAGAAAAAGAAAGAGAAAGAGAGAGAGAATGGGGGAGAGAAAAGAGAAAGAAGAAAGAAAGAAAAAGAAAATGGAGGGGAAGGGAAAGTTTTACCTAGAGTGCTTTAACTCTGCTAACTCAATTTCTTGTTCACATGCATTTGGTGTGTCATTTAATAAATGACATATTAAACTAATGAGAAATCTAAGATATACAATTTCTTACTTTGGAAATGTTTGAAACAAATTTGGTTCCTTTTTTAAAAAAATAAAAAATAATGGGGTGTGTGTATGCATAGTGGCTTACATGGGATACAAAGAGTAGAACTCAAGTTTGTCAGGTTTATGTAGTAAATGAGTCATCTTGCGGGCGTGTGTGTGTACACACTAACATGCATGGGTCCATTCACACATGTGTGTGGTGGTCAGACTCATGGTGAGTATCTTTGACTATTGTTCTCCTCCTTCTTATTTAATAATAGATCTCTCATTGGACCTGAAGCTCAACATGCTGGATAGGCTGGCTGCTCAAGAAGACCCTATGATCTCTCAAAGAAGTAGGATTGCCTAGCTTATTATCTCAGCGCTAGCGATTCAAACTCAAGTCCTCATGCCTCATGCTTGTGCAGCAAACCCTTTACCCATTGAGCAATTTCCTCAGCCCAAGTTTGTTTGTTTTTATAAAAACCTTTTTTTCTTCATTACCAACCTTTTCCGATCTTTGCACACCACAACAGGAACTTTAGCATGAAAATCAGATTCCACATCTACATATAATGCTAATAAGAGGAGAGGGGGAAAAGTAAGTTAATGTTAGTATTGCTAAATATTCACCAGTAAAGAATAAATAACAGTTTCATTCTAAAAATCACTCTCATTACTTCTGTGGGATAACCTACTCTTCTAATTATGAAAATGATAAACCCCCAAAAAAATCTCTTACCTCTCCTAGAGTCATTTCTTGTATACCATAAACCACAAGTATAGTCTTAAATACCATTTGGAAATTAGAGGTACCTTAAGAAGGACTTTTAACATCCCTAAATGTTTGAATATTTCCAAATAAGTAGTCAAACTTCACAGATACACAGCAAAGAGGGCACATCACTTCTGAGGGCTATATATAGTTATAGGAGAACTTATACTTTGCCGTTCAAGTACAACTCTAGGCCTCACCCAATTAATATTTCTAAAATCTGACTAATGAAAGATTCTTAGGAGGAATTAATGAGAGTGGGGTGGCGGGCAAAGCCTATCACCAAAGTAGATCTCAAGTCATAAATATCTACTTCAGAGTCTGGAGAGATGGCCCTGCTGGAAATTCAACCTCTAGTACCCATGTGCTGGAAAGGGAGAACCAAATCCTACAAGTTGTCCTCTGACTTCCAAATGCATGTAAGCACCCATCCACCCACAAGCATGCACAGGGACATAAATTTAAATTAAAAATTAAAAATAAATACTTTAAGATAAATAGATTGACATTTTGTTTGAGGAGAAAAACCTCAATGAAAATCCCTATTAGTATTTGATGAGATAATTACCAATTTAAAAATATGTACTGGAAACCCATCATGTCAGAAATACTATATCATACAATAAATATGGCAGTAACTTATGACACAAAAAGCTCAACAAGGGATTAGGAACACAAATATAAAAACAAATCTTGTTGATGATAGATTTCTAGAGGATGTAATGAGAAAATTAAGTGAAACATAATTTTAAAAAATTAGAAAAAGCTTTTAAACCTACATTATATGAGTGAAGATTATCTCTCATGTGAAAGGTATATAATAATAATAATAATAATAATAGTTATAATGGGCTGACATTTCTCAATAACTCTCGAGAGATAAAAGCCATCATGTCTACCTCCTATGTTTACCTGTTTTATGTTTTTAAGTTTTTGTGTAATTAGAAACAAGTATTTATTAATAAAAGCAACTCTACTGAAATATCCCTACGTCATTCCTTATAAACTAATTTCCCAGAGCAATGGTCAACAAGAAGCTCATGAATAATAAGCTAATGAGATGACTCAGATAATAAAGGCCCCTGCCTCCAAGCCTGACAACCCGAGTTCAATTCCAGAGACTAAAAGAACAACTATCATGCACACCAAAAATGCCACAAACATCACACACTCACTCACACACACTCTCTCACATAAACACACACAAAAGCGCACAAAAAAAGGATGAGTCAACTAGTTTACCAGTTTATAATATATGTTTTAGAGCTTGATTTGAAACACCATACTCTTTTTTTTTTTAATTTTTATCTATTAAGTATCCTTTCTTATAAAAGCATTCCAGACAAGTAACATGGAAAAGCTACTTGGTATGATTCAGATGATTACAATAGACTATAGCTATTTCAGGTGGGTTACTGCTTCAAATGAAAAGAAAGTGGCCAGGACTGGTGGCACACGCCTTTGATTCCAGCACTTAGAAGACAATGGCAATTGTCTTCTGTGAGTTCGAGGCCAGTCAGGTCTACAAAGCAAGGACAGCCCGGATAGTAAAGGCTACAAAGAGAAACTCTGTCTTGAAAAACCAACCAAACAACAACAACAAAAGCAAAAAGAACAAACAAATCAGGTAGAAAGAAAGCATGTATACACAATGTATGAACACATCTTTATGCTACATCTCTCCCTAATTGTCCTTCATCAGTGACCTTCCAATAAGATGAAGATAGATCTATTTGTCTTCATTTACACATGAAATGATGTAACATAGTCGCTCTCTTTTATCTAAAAGAAATAATTTATAGGGGCTGGAGAGATGGCTCAGAGGTTGAGAGCATTGTCTGCTCTTCCAAAGGTTCTGAGTTCAATTCCTAGCAACCACATGGTGGCTCACAACCATCTGTAAAGGGGTCTGATGCCCTCTTCTGGCCTGCAGACATACACACAGACAGGATATTGTATGCATAATAAATAAATAAATAATTAAAAAAAAAAGAAATAATTTATAAAACACCAGCAAATATCTGCAACCCATGTAAATACTCATCTCTTATTAATCATTCATGCCTTTGAAAAATTTTAATACATAAATTAGGCACTATAAAAGATTAATAGAAGTTAATGAAACAGAACAGAACAATTACAACATAATCAGTTATATGAATGTGGACTCTCGTCTATACATGACACTGCAGAGAATCTAATAACCTGAAAGTTGAAGAGCTACTAAAAGATAAATTGATGGAGTTACTGAGAATGGAATGAGACTTAAAAATGAGGAAGGGCTACAGAAATGACTGAGCGATTAAGAGCAACTGTTCTTAAACAAGGACCTGGGTTCAGTTCACAAGTCACACCCACATGTTAGCTCATATCTGTCCACAACTCTAGTTCCAGGGAATCTAAAACCCTCTATTGACCGCTGCAGGCAAAAGGCACACACATGATGTTCATATATGCATGCAAGTAAAACATCATACACATAAATTAAGAAAATATTTTTTAAAGAGAAATTGTTTGTTTTTAGAATATTCTACCTGATTTTCGATTGTAGTTGAATGCAGGTTAACTGAAACCACAGAAAGCAAAACTGAGATAGTGACTGGACTATAGCTCACTGACAAAATATACATCTAGTGCAAGGCCCAGGGTTGCATCCCTCGCACTAAACAAATACATAAATAAGTAAATCCTGAAGATAAGGAGAGGCTATTGTATTGAAAGGTATTTTTTAATGCTCCAAATCCCATAACCATTTTTAATTATCAATTTTGACACAGTACATCTGACTTAACCAACAGGTCAATTATATTTCCAGAGACACCTACTATAAATATACATGTATATTTATATAGGTATGTGTTTGTGTGTGTGTGCGCGCGCATGCGCATACTCATACATGGTAGCAATTTTAACTTGGTTAACCATATGTAAACAATACAGTGCCTATACTATTAGAAAAATTTTTATGAAAGAAAAAGCAAGAACTTACTACTTTTTTTCAAAATTCCAAGCACTTGTATTAGAAGATCTGGATGATTCATCTAAAAAGTTTCATTAAAACAAAGAACAAGTAGCAGGACATTAGTGAGAACTCAATTTGATTAAACAACAACACTTAAACAAAAATAATACTCTGTATTTTAAAATAATACAATCAGAGTAGTATTTTTACTTTATGTCAACAAATATGTTCAGAGAAGTACAATTACAACAAATGCTCAACTATTTATTATTCAAGGAAAATAGAAACCAAGTTTACCAAATGACTATTAAATAAACTAGGAATTTTTTTTTTTTTTTTTTTTTTAGAGAAAGGGTTTCTCCATAGCTTTTGGTTCCTGTCCTGGAACTAGCTCTGTAGACCAGGCTGGTCTCGAACTCACAGAGATCCGCCTGCCTCTGCCTCCCGAGTGCTGGGATTAAAGGCGTGCGCCACCACCGCCCGGCTAATAAACTAGAAATTTAAACACCAAACTTTCATTCAAACTAAGTATCTATGAGCAACAACAAAAAAAGTATTTTAAAAAATTAAACATTGTTCTGGCTAATTTTATGTCAACCTGACATGACTTGAACCGAATTTGGGAAGAGGGAACCTTGATTAAGAAAATATTATCACTAGACTGGCCTGCAGACAAGCCTGTAGTGCTTCCCCACTCCTTGGTTGATGTGGTGGCATTCATGGGCTGGTGGTCCTGGGTGCTATAAGAAAGCAGGCTGACCAAGCCATGAAGTGTATGTAAGTCATTAATCAGCACTTCCTTCGTGGCCTTTGCTTCAGTTCCTACCTACCTAGAGTTCCTGCCCTGACTTCCCTGGATGGACTACAAGCTGCTAAAATGAAATAAATGTCTCCAAGGTGTTTTATCATAGACCGAAACTCTAAGACAAACATGAAATTTTGACTATTAACTTTTTAAAAATTGTATTACTGTATGTGACAGAGTGGAGTGTATATCACACAGCCACCATGTGAAGCCCGAAGACAACACACAGAATCAATTTCTCTTTTCAAGTTGATGTGGGTTTCAAGGATTGAACTCAGGTCACCAGGTTGTCTTTTACCCATTGAGACATATTGCCAGACCTTGACTGACAATTTTCAATGTTTGGCTTGATAAAAATTTGCATTGTTAATGCCAAATATTACTGACAGTTGATAATAACATTACCTCACTACTAGGTCTTATAAGTATTTATCATTTACCAGGCTATATGTGTATGTTCATCTCATTTAATGCAAAAACTGGGCCAGGTGTGATAGAGCACTTTTAATCCCAACACTTGGCAGGGGATCTGAGTTTAAAGCAAGCCTGAGCCACAAAGAGCTCCAGAACCAATCAGAGCCACATAGTTGAGACCCTGCCTCAAAAGCTGAAACATTATCCCTTATTTGGAAGATAGAGATGGAACTCTAGTAGAATAAGGCCCAGGCTCTTAGAAACACCATATTATGGCCCAATGTGCCTGTAACAGCAGCATTCAAGAGGCAGTAGCATGAGAAGTACAAGTTCAAGGACATCCTGGAATATACACTGAGTTCCAGCGCAGGATAAATAGGGAAATTTTACCTCAAATAAACAAAACCAACAAAAAATGTTATTCATCTTGTTTTTTTTAAATTGAGGAAAACAATGTTCAAAGAGATCAAGGAACCTGTTCTGTTTTGCTTTTCAGTCAGGTTTTAAATTTAGCTTTCTGGTTTCTATTTTTCCACTTTTTAATACTGCTTACCCAAAGTAGTAACTAGTCAACAATTTCAAATGTAAGCACTTTCCCCTTTTATTATTTTCCTCTTTTGGCTTTTTTCTCCCACCTGAATGTTTTTACTCTCCCTATTTGAAATGTAAGAGTAACTTTTTTGGGGGGGGTGGAGTGGGGAGAGGGGTTTCAAAACAGGGTTTTTCTGTGTAGCCCTGGCTGCCCTGGAACTCACTCTGTAGACCAGGCTGGCCTTGAACTCAAAGATCTCCTTGCCTCTGCCTTCCAAGTGCTGGGATTAAAAGGCATGTGCCACCAGTGCCCGGCATTAAGAGTAACTTAAAAACACTGTTTAGTCTTCATGGTCATACTCAATAAGTCAAAGTTGTTTTGTTTTTTTTTCTTCCTACCTCTTTTCTAAAAGATAACCCATAAGTATCATAGAAAGAAGATTTTTTTTTAATTACTTACCTTGGGAGGAAATTTTATATCTATATTAACATCACTGCTTTTTAGAGCAAACTTTGTCAGAGATGAGCCATACAACCTCAGTGAACATTCTGGAATAAAGAAAAAACACAAAAGCATGAAACTGCAAATATGAGTATTTTTTAAAAAATTGGGAAGCTGGAAACATGACTCAGCAGCTAAGAGCACTTGCTGCTGTTCTTGCAGAAGACCAGAGATCAGTTTCCTGTACCTAAATGGTGGCTCATAACCATCTGTGACTCCAGTTTCCAGGTATTTAATTGCCTCTTCCAACGTATGAGGCATTCACATACACATTCTAAACATAAACTCACACTAGACTCCCACACATACAAAACAAATAAATAAAAACATCAGGAAAACTATACATAACTTCAATCACATGATTATGGTATAATGATTTTTACAAAATTGACATCCTTTCTAACTGGATGGGTATCATGGGTACAAGAAGAAAATACAAGGAATAAAAACTATAAGAAAAGTTCAGTGTTCAATTGAAACAATTCATTTAGAAACCAATCAAAGATTATTTAACAAATGCACTCACCTAGCAATGCTGCTGTCATAAAATCCATTTATTATTTTAGATGCTTATACAACTTTAAAAAAAGGATCACTCAATACAAATGCTTTCCAAAATACAAAGCAACTCCAAGTCAACTGATAGTGCAAACTTTTAAACAGAAAAAAATTGTGGCTACAAGATAAACAGAACCTACTTGGCTAGATTGTTCCCAAACTACTGTATAATTTACCTAAATGTCAAAGGAAAAAAAAAGATTGGCATCAACCTATACTTGTGTAAATGTATCAAATAAACCTAAATTCATAGTATCTTGAACCCAAAAGTAAATTAAACTAATGTTTCCCTATCATAAAGCAATAAAAATGTTATTTGGTAATGTTATAATGTTTGTACTGAAAATATATAAAATAAATGCTAAAATCCACTTAGAAATCAATGATAATCAGGGACTCAGTACTCAAGAATATTTGCTGCTCTTCCTGTGGACCCAAGTTCAGATTCCCAGCACCCCTATCAGGAAATTCACAATCACCTGTGTAACTCCAGCTCCTAACACCTTCTTCTGGCCTCTGTAGGCATCTGGCACATGTGTGGAATACACACACCTATAAATATTTTTTTATAATAAAACCCACTCTCTTAAAAAAAAAGATACTCAAGCCGGGCGGTGGTGGCGCACGCCTTTAATCCCAGCACTCGGGAGGCAGAGTCAGGTGGATCTCTGTGAGTTCGAGACCAGCCTGGTCTACAGAGCTAGTTCCAGGATAGGCTCCAAAGCCACAGAGAAACCCTGTCTCGAAAAACCAA
>NC_022016.1:75814403-75823886 GCF_000317375.1 Microtus ochrogaster | reverse complement strand
AAAAAAAAAAAAGAAAGAAAGAAAGAAATTTACCCTAGTTCAAGAGGAAGTAAAGGAAAATTTTGTGATTCTAATAAATATGTAAAATGGTTTAGTACCTGGTAAATATGTCATTATGACCTTTGACATTTCCTCCACAATGTCCTGGCGGACCCTGAGATCGTCATCTGTTATTCCTTGTTCTTTTGCTAATTCAATAACTGCAACACTTAAAGCACCCAAGTGAGCAGGGGAAGGAGACGGAAGAGACCGCAGTTCACTTTCTTCCTGTTTTTCCTGTTAGCAGAATGTTTCACAACAATAAAAAAGTTTCCATTTAAATGTCCTTATATTTAAGAAAGAAAAACAGAAATAACAAATATTCACATGAGAAATAAAACATGTAATAAATGAAGCAAAGAAAAACTTTTGCTTTTAGGACACAAGACTCAAGGAATTAAAGGTACAAGGGAGTTTATTAGTAAGATTTTTTATAATTTAAACATTTTTTGAGACTATAATTAAATCATTTTATTAATTTTTTAAAATCTGTTCTACTGGAACTGGAGAGATATCTCAGAAGCGTGGACTGCCTTTGTGAAGGACCCATTCCAGTTCCCAGCACCCACATCTAGTGGCTCACAACTGCTTTTATGTAACTTAAGCTCCAGGGTACAGGATACTCACTCCTTGACTCTGCTAGCTCCCACAGGGAGTCATCATACACTTACATACTCACTCATAAATAAATAAATATCAAATAAATAACCATTTTAAAAGAAGAACATAACATTTCAAAAATTGTTCTACTGTATTATTGGTACAAATTTTGAAATTCTACATCTAAACTAACACAAAGGTTCAACAATTGACTCATGATTCCATAGCAACAAAGACAGCAATCTTAAGTAAAAAAGAAAAGTCATCAACCATATCTAATCAACACAGGCAGCATCAAGTCAAGTGGTCATAAGAATACTCGCTAATACACAAAGTTTATAAAACATAAGGTTTTATAATCAAATAATGCAAAAGCTTCTATGGAAAAGCAGAGAACTACTACAACCCAGACTTTCTGGAAGATCAGGTGAGAGGATTCTTCTCATAAGCTATCTAAGCTGAGAGTATATATTATTAGTATTACATTTTTAGAGAGAAAATTAGTTAATAATATGCTTAGAAAAGTACTCTATGCAAATTTGTGTGAGATAATTTAATAAAAATAATCTAAAAATTACAAATTCTGAAGTGCAAATGTGTGAGGATTTCTGGTCTGTACTTCTCCAGCCTCATGTCACACCGTTTTCCTTCTAGTTCTCTCCTTCCCTCTTACTAGATTTACTCACATCCTTACACACCATGTCCACTCTTCTCTAGAGACCTTTCTTTATGATGTTTTAATGCACCACACTTACTTTTTGCTTTTTAAACTACTATATCAAAGTTCAGCTCAAAGGTCACTTTCCAGAGAAACTTCCCCATTCTAAACCAAGTAAAATGTCCATTTCCTTCGCATTATTTCTCCCTTTAATAAGACTTACTGTACACAAACTGCTATTCACCAATTATTGGGAACAGGAACCATGATTCTTATTCACCATTATGGGCATCTGACAATCAGACAATGACTACTCCGTACGTAAAGTAAGATAGAAAGACGGGAAATGAAAGGTGGAAAAGCACCTCATCCCAGAGTCCAGTTGAAGGGTCTTAGTGAGAAGTCAAACTTCCAGCACAGTAAATGTTTGCTGTGAAGACTACAGAGATAATATTCATTTCATATATAGCTATTTTATATTAAAATAGCAAGTACACATGTGTACTGTGGCATGTGTGCCCATGTACAAAAAAACAAATGTTAATAAATGTGAAAGAACTCTCAAAATAAAAATGTCTTTGGGGGCTGGGAGGATGGCTTAGTGGGTAAGAAAGTTTGGTAAGCATAAGACCCGGAGTTCAGCTCCCAACAGCCATATAAAAGGCCAAGACTGGTTGAGCACACCAATGAAGACAAGAAAATTGTTAAAAGACTTCTTGACCTGCAGGAATAACTCCCAGTTCAGTATATAGATAAGAGACCATATCTATATAAGAGACCGTATCTATAAGGAATAAGGTAGAGACTGTTAAAGTATGACACCCAAAGTCGTCCCATGGCCTCAGTATAAGCACAAACACGTTCACCCCCTAAACACACACACACACACACACATACACACACACACACACACACACACACGAGTGTCTCTTAATAAATCACAACAACTCTGTTTACATTGTTTACATTTATTCCTTTCTGAGTTGAAGCCAAAGATCCAATTTCACCTGAGCAGATGTACTAAAAGATTAAAGGAGCAGGGTGGTACCAGTGCACATCTTTAATCCCAGCACTCGGGAGGCACAGGCAGGTGGATGATATCTGTGAGTTCAGGGCCAGCCTGGTCTACAAGAGCAAGTTCCAGGACAGACTCCAGAGCTTCCTCACTGCTGCTGCTTCTCCTGAAAGATGGGTAATCTGTACCTGACAGTTTTTATTTTAAGAATCAATTTTCAGCATGATCAAACTGGTTTCTAGAAGGTTCCTTCTAATCACTGGAGATAAAGAAGTTAATTACAGTTATTCCAGACTATCATTTCAGTTACTTCACACCTCAATATTAGGTTTCTAAGTTTTAAAATGGTCTCATATGCTTTTACAATTCAAAAAGGAAAGTATTTTTAAAGATATTAACTTACCAAAATGTTTTTTTTATGTCGTTTTTCCTTTATATGTTTATGTGCTCCTTGGATGTTTTCAATGTGAATTAAGCAAAGTTTGCATAGATAACGGCAATTGGTATATTCCGGTGATCGCTGAAGAAACAAATTTAAAAATATACTTTCTCAATAAACAAATATATGACAGACTATATAAGTGAACAATCTTACTAACTTTAACAGGCCAAAACAGGAACCAATGAGCTGCTGTTGTAGTTCAGTGGTAGAATACATGCCCACCATGCGCTAGGACTTAGGTCAGACACTCCCAGTATCACAAGAAAGAAAACAAGTAAGTAGGCACTGCAAGAACATGTGTTTTAGTAAATACCCAGTGCTTAAGTACCGAAGAATAAATGACTTTTTCAAAACAGTCACTTATAGGATATCCTAAGTACTAACTTCAAATTATATCACAAAAATGCTAAATAGGCTTCTTGCTCCTAAATTTTTATTCCAATGGTATTCCCAAAATCAATTTCAAACTTAACTTTTGGTCTTTCTGAGTACTATGAAAAACAAAATGTACCCTTTATGCTGTGATTTTAAATGAATGGATCACAACTATTCATTTTAATTTCAAAGGCTAAGTTTTAAAAATATTCCAATCAATCACCATACCATGAGAATACTCTTGAGGTAACCACTCTTAAGAAACAATCTGAGCATGGTAAAAATATAAGTTATAGTACTTCACTCATGATTTTATGTTTCTCAAAGTAATAAAACAATAATTACTAAATGCTTGCTAGATACCAGACATTACAATTGATGACATATAATTGTTCTTTTAATTCTTAATAATCCAGGAAGATAAATATTTTCATTTTATATATATGAAAACCATGTCAATTAGTGTAGTAATATTTTGTTTTAGCAAATAAAGCTTGCCTGAATATGAGAGTGCAGAGCTAAACTACACCACTAGAGGTCAGGGTCCGGTGGCACACACCTTTAATCCTAGGACTCGGAGACAGGGAAGAGAAATCTGTTAGTTCAAGGCCACCCTGGACTATCAAATTTGAATCTGCCTACAAAAGAAACAGAGCTCACGCAAATGTAATCCCAGCAGTTGAGATCCCAAGTCTTTGATCCCAGCACTAGGGAGGTAGAAACAGGAGTGATACGGCTGGGTCAGAGACAGAAATAAGACAAAAGGAGACAAGAGCTCATAGTCGTTTGAGGTTTTGTGGAGACAGATGGAGTCTGGAAATGCAGTGTGAGGACAGAATCACCCCATCAGTATGAGCATTGGTAGAAGTAAAAGAAGTCTCTAGTGACTAGCCTCTCTGCTGCTGTGATCTTCAGCATTAAGCCCTATCTATATCTGACTCTGGGTTTTTATTATTAATACCAATTAGAATTCATGCTACAGCTTGGGACTTCACAGGGTTTCAATAGTACTGAGCAGAAGATAATGAATTTCAGTTCATGCATATATATCAATCCAAAGACAACAATTATTTATTTATTTTTTCCCTGAGACAGGGTTTCTCTGTGTGGCTTTGGAGCCTTTCCTGGAACTAGCTCTGTAGACCAGGCTGGCCTTGAACTCACAGAGAATTCACCTGTCTCTGCTTCCCAAGTGCTGGGATTAAAGGCATGTGTCACCACCACCCAGCTAGCCAAAATTTTTTACAATAAAAAATTAATAAAAACAATAGGTGCTGATTTTTAAAGCACAGTCTCTATTGCCTTACACTAAAACTTCAGTAATACGTAGTATTTTGTTTCAAATTAATTTTCAATATTCAGTGCAACTCCTGACAAAGCGGTTCTCTCACCTGGGAATATATATTCTTTTTAAAAAGATTTTATTTATTTGTATTTTATGTGTGTGAGCATTTTGCTTATAAGTATTTAAGTGCACCACATGTGTGCAATGACCCCCCCCAAAAGGGGATGAAGATCCTCTAGAACTGGAGTTACAGGAGGCTGTGAGCCACAATGTGGGCGCTAGGAACAGAACTAAGGTCCTTTGTAAAAATAGCAAGTATTCTTAAACACTGAGTCATCTCTCCAAACTCAATAAATGATGTTCTTGAAGTAAGAAACTTGCTTCAATTTAACACCAACCTTACCATAGATTACAAAAACAAAAACAAAAAAAAAACAACATTTATAAAGTGCAATTTATTAAGTTTTAACTGTCAGGGTTCTCCACTTTAATGATAAAGGATTTAAATCTCAAGAATTGAATAATTTCCTAGAGGCAACAAGCATATAAATGACACACAATCTATTTATTCTAATTTTTATCACATGAAAATTCTTTCAGATCAGTTAAGTCATTAAAAAAAACTTTCTTACATTTCCAACTACAACTATGCATTAACTGAGCATTTTAAAATTCTTTTATGTGAGACATGTTTCATGGAGCTGAACAATAAACAAAACAAACTCCTGTCAGTATGAATTTACATTCTAGTGCATGAAGATTAATAATAAAGGTAAGATACAAATAAATAGGAATATAGACAAGAGAGGAGTTGCTTTTTAAAACATGGTCACCACTTAAAGACCTTTTTATACAGTGACTTAAAGGCAGTATAGAATTGAGCTGTTGTAAGATGTCTGGAGCCATTTACAATACTTCTGGCAGAGAAAGGAACTAATGTCTGGAGCCAAGAATATAAGCAAAATGTTTATGAAACTACATATTACAATTTATAAGGCATATTTATTTATTATATATTTATTATAGGAAGGAAAACTGTGATTATTAATGCTGTCCACTTGTTTGAGAAGCAAGCACCCAAGAGATGAATAAATGTTGCATAGGTTGAGTAGTAGGGGCCTATTTCCCCATCTCCTTCCCTTTGGGAACAATTCCTCTCCTTCACCACACCTTCTCTACCATAAAGAACTGTAATCTCTGAAATGTGAGCTAAAATACCTTTTTCTTGGTATTGTCAAGAGAAAAAAAATTGATTAATACATTATAAAAACACTAGTATGACTAGTAACTGGGCCAGATCTCAAAGTCCTAAGGATTCCTGTCTTCACTCTAAGTATAATAAAAACTTACAACATGTAAGGGAAAGGTATCTAAAAATATTTATGTTAAGGTAGGCATGGTGGCACAAGCCTTTTTACTTCTAGTACTTGGGAAAGAGAGGTAACAGACCTCTATAAATCTGTGGCCAGCACAGTCTACATGGTGAGTTCCAGGCCAGTCAAAGCAGCCACACCAGTTAGTCATACAGGTTAGTCAGTAATGGCACATATCTTTAATCCCAGCAGCCACACTAGTTAGCCATAGAGGCTGGGCAGTGGTAGTGCATATCTTTAATTCTGGCACTAGAGAGGAATATAAGACGGGAGGAGACAGGTCTCTGAGGATTAGTGGAAGCAGGACAGCCCACTTCGGTCTGAGATAGAGGTAAGAGCCAGTGGAGTGCTGCTTTTCTGATCTTCAGCTTGAACCCCAATATCTGTCTCTGGGTTTTGTTTTTTTTTGTTTTGTTTTGTTTTTGGTTTTCGAGACAGGGTTTCTCTGTGGCTTTGGAGCCTGTCCTGGAACTAGCTCTGTAGACTGGGCTGGTCTTGAACTCACAGAGATCCGCCTGCCTCTGCCTCCCGAGTGCTGGGATTAAAGGCGTGTGCCACCATCGCCCGGCTCTCTGGGTTTTTATTATTCATGCTACACATGTATGTTTGGGAATGTGTGGGTTACAGTACAAATGTAGAGGTAGGAGGACAATCTCAGCTGTCATCCCTCACCTTCTATCTTGTTTGAGGAAGGGTTTCTTATTTACTACCATGTGTACTAAGCTAGCTGACATGAGTTTCTAGATATTCTACTGTTCTCATCAGCTCGGATTACAGACACATACTACCATTTCTGGTTTTACATGGATTCAACAGAACTAAACTCTAATCCTTATGCTAGTGTGGTAATCACTTTAGCCATCTGAGCCATCATTTTGGTTCTAAAAGTTTTTTTTAACTTCATTTTAAAAATGTTCAAAAAAATTAAGGTATAAAAAGGTTAAATAGGAGGCTGGAGAGGTTAAGAGCACTGGTTGCTCTTCCAGAGTACCCAGGTTCAATTCCCAACACCCATATGATGGCTTACAACTGTATTTTTTTTAAATACATATGTTGGGGAATATTAATTTTCAGGTGTGTGACTTGTTTATTCTGCATTTAATTAACTGTAAAGCTCTGATTCTTTGCCTGTCTAAAACACCTGAGGGTTATTACTAAAGAAATAAACAGCCAATAGCAAGGCAAAAACAAGTATAGGCAGGGCTAGCAGGCGGAGAAACAAGGAAAGAGAATGAAGAGAAAGAGAACAAGGAGAGGAGGACATCAGGGGCCAGCCACCTAGCCATGGAGTAAGAAGAAAACAAAGGTATACAGAAATAGAGAAAGATAAAAGCCCAGAGGCAGGGCTGGAGAGATGGCTCAGTGGTTAAGAGCATTGCGTGCTCTTCCAAAGGACCCGAGTTCGATTCCCAGCAACCACATGGTGGCTCACAACCATCTGTCATGAGGTCTGGTGTCCTCTTCTGGCCTACAGACATATATGCAAACAGAATAGTGTGTCCATAATAAATAAATAAATAAATATTTTTTTTTTAAAAAGCCCAGAGGCAAAAGGTAGTAGGGATAATTTAAGCTAAGAAAAGAGGGCAAGAAACAAGTCAAGCTAAGGCTGGGCATTTATAACTAAGAATAAGCCCCCTTGTGTGATTTACTCGGGAGCTGGGTAGTAGGCCCCTACATAATTTATCTAACTTTATGTGCATTAGTGAAGGTATCAGATCCCCAGGAACTGAAGTAACAGACAGTTGTGAGCTGCCATGTGGGTGCTGGGAAATGAACCCAGATCCTCTGGAAGAGCAGCCAGTGTTCTTAACAGCTGAGACATCTCTCCAACCCCACAACACTATATTTTAACTCCAGTCCGAGGGGATCTCTTTCAGTCTCTCATGCACCAGGCACCTACATGATGCATAGACACACAAATACAGACAAAATATCCATACACATTAAGAAAAAAAATTAAGGGTTAAACAGTATATGGATTGTTACCCACCAGTAAGTGACTATGATAGACGTGAAAATCCACGTATGTACTAACATGCATACTAACTCTAATTTTGGACCAACTGCTATGCACTAGTAAAAAACCAAACAGGAAGAAAGTGCTCTCTCAAGGATTTCTTTCATCAATTTAGGTATCTTGTTTTTCTAAACTATATAAAAAAAAAATCATACTACTACCATCATTCCTTTCTATTCTAGGAACAATGATCTCTTTGTATACACATTTATGTACATCTGAAGTAAGTATTTCTCTGTAGTCTGGTTTGTAATTTTTCAGTATCTAGTGGTGTTTTTATTGCTAAGGCTATGAATGTGTTTTTGGTTTAAGAAATTAGTGGCACTCAACACAAGACACCAGGAGAACAGTCCCTTATTTATAAACTTAGGGTAGAAAACAAGAGAAAAATAATTTAGCAAAATATATAGTAGCATTTAGTAATTTATTTTTATCAATCTGAATAACTTTTAACTTTTGGGTGGTTTGAACCTAGGGCTGTTGCTTGCTAGGTAAATGCTTTGCCAATGAACTACATTTCAAGCTAGACTTTTTACTTTTAATGGAAAAAAAATGCCTTTTTTTAAATCAATATATACCCAACATCCAACACAATTGTTAGCATATAACAAGCATTCTTTATTTACTAAATGAGGGAGTAAATCATTAGTCAATAACTTATTTTATACCAACCAAAGTAGTATTTTAGTAAATATTTTAAGCTTTGAAAAACAGAAAACACAGGAACTGGAGAGATCGGTCAGTGGGTAAGAGTGTGCACTGCTCTTGCAGAGGACCCAAGTTTAACTCCCAGAACACAGCCACCTGTAACTCTAGCTCCATCTGATGCCCTCTTCTGGCCTCTGAGGGTATCTTCACTCACATGCACATATTCCCACTAAGATAACACACACATAATTAGAAATATTATTAATTATATATAATTATATAAATGTTATTAATATTAAAAATAATTCTTAAAAAATAAATAAATAGTTAAAAATAAGAAGAAAAACAGTAATATTAGGAAGGCATGGTCATTCATTCATATAATTACAATATCCAAGAGCCTCTGAAGCAAGAGCACTGCTTACATATAAAGTTCAGCCTGGGGTAGAATCATGAAATGGAAAAAATAAGAAATGGGAGGGGAAGGAAGAAGCAAAGGAAAAGAAGAAGCAGAAATGGGGAAAGAAAAAATAAAAGACAAAGAAATGGGAAAAGAAAGAAAATAGTAAATATTTTATGCAGGCCTTATCATCTCTCTGGTATTCAGTCAACTCTGTCATCACAACATGGAAGCAGACAAAAACAATAAATATATAAAGGAAATGAGTACAGCTGTGTTCCCGTAAAAGTTTACAAAAAAAGAAGGTGACATGTATTTTGTCATGTTCAAACAAAACAAGGGGGCAGTCTATAGTTTGCTAATGCTTACAATCACTAAGACAATGCATGTCAGGTGTGATGGCATGCTTTTAATCTCAGAACTCAGTAGGCAAGCCGGGTGATGGTGGCGCACGCCTTTAATCCCAGCATCCCAGCACTCAGGAGGCAGAGGCAGGTATCTCTCTGTGAGTTTGAGGGCAGCCTGATCTACAGAGTGAGTTTCAGAACAAGCTAAGACTGTTACACAAAGACTTTTTTTTTTTTTTGGTTTTTCGAGACAGGGTTCTCTGTAGCTTTGGAGTCTGTCC
>NC_022016.1:75809098-75814293 GCF_000317375.1 Microtus ochrogaster | reverse complement strand
GGGAGGGAAAGTTGAATACATGTCCCATCAATCAAAGAAACATGAAGCGTTACACTCTGCAAAAAAAAAAGTTATAAAGCATACATTCCTCCCTCAATAACTAGCATAGCATACTTTTTCAAGTCGAAAGATGTGATCTCTTTCTAGACGTTCTTCTGCTTGTTTCAAGCCTAGCCTCTGCTCAGGTGTCAATGCAGACTCATCTATCACAGTAGCATTTTCTAAATAGTCCATCTCAGAAGAATTTTCTTTATTAGATTCTTCACTCTTCATTTTACCTGCAAAAGAAGCAATCATTATTATATCAGTTATCATCACGATGGCAGTAGTAGTACACTCCTTTAATCCCAGCACTCAGGAGGAAGAGGCAGGAGGATCTCTGTGAGTTTGAGATCAGCCTAGTCTACAGAGTGAGTTCCAAGACAGCCAAAGCTACACAGAGAAATACTGTCTCAAAAAACATAACAACAAAACCAGTTATTATCACTAAAAATTATAAACTTAAAAAATAAACACTTAAGTAGGGTGGGAATTCTTTCACTTGGTTGTGCAAGTTATTAGATCAAGGTAATAAATATGATATTTATGGCCGGGCGGTGGTGGCGCACGCCTTTAATCCCAGCACTCGGGAGGCAGAGGCAGGCGGATCTCTGTGAGTTCGAGACCAGCCTGGTCTACAGAGCTAGTTCCGGGACAGGCTCCAAAGCCACAGAGAAACCCTGTCTCGAAAAAAAAAAAAATAAATAAATATGATATTTATACATCATATATATATATATATATATATATATATGAAATGTGAACTCAGGAGATAGCTTATTAAGTAAGGATAACTGCCACTAAGCCTGATGTCCTGAGTTCAATCCCCAGGACTCCTATGGTGGAAGAAAATACACTCCCACCAATTGTCTTCTGATCTCCCTACATGCCAGGTGCACACACACACACACATACAATAAATGAATAAATGTAACATTTTTTAAAAAGCAGTGCTAATGGATTTAAGAGATACACCTGCCTCTGTCTCTCAGTTGCTGGGATTAAAGGCATATGCCACAATTCCTAGCTACATACCATTTTTTAAGTCAGAAATAGGGCAGAGCATGGTGGCATACAAATTTAATGCCAGAACTCAAGAGGCAGAAACAAGTGGATCTCTACAAGTTCAAGGTCAGCCAAGTCTACATAGCAAATTTCAAGAGAGCCAAGGCTACATAGTGAGACCCTAAGTCAAAAATAGAGCATACACTGCTCTTCCACAGGACCAGGTTTTGATTCCCAAAACCCACACTGGGCAACTCACAATCAGCTAAAATGCCAGCTAAAAAAAGATCAAAGGTCTTTGACTTCCTTGAGCACCCAAACTCATATGCACACAGACATATATAAAACTAAGACATATATAAAGTAGGGGTGGAAAAATGGTGCAGTGGTTAAGAGCACTTAACAACTCTTGCAGAAGACCCTGGTTTGGTTACCAGCACCTACACCAGTTAACTCAATTTCCAAGGGATTTGATACCTTCTCACCTACACAGGTACCTGCAGATACATGGTGCACAAATACTCAAGCAGGCACTCATACATACACTAAATAAATAAATCTTTGAAAAATAAAGTACCCTTTTTAGAAGTATGAAATTATTTCATTTTCTAGAATCAACACAAGGCAAAGTGCCCCAAACTATGTTCCAAAGATCACAAGAATTTGATAAATGTTGAATATCCTTATAAACAACAAGTACAGAAAACCTTGTGTATGAATGTTTATATGATTAGTGGGTGGCAGTCAATAGGAGAGGGTAATGAATAGTGAATACCAATTTATATTGTTTCTTGAAGATATGATTGAAAATAAGGTGGCACAGTCTTAATCCTAGAACTTGACAGGCAGAGACAGGCAGACAGGCAGATCTCTGAGAGTTCGAGGCCAGTCTGGTGTACAGAGTATGTTTCAGGAAAGCCAGAGATACAAAGAGAGATCCTGTCTCAAAAAAATAAAAAATAAGGAAGAAAGGAAGGAAAAGAAAAGTAAAAAAGAGAACTCTCAACAAAGGAATCTAAAATGGCTGAAAGACACTTAAGGAAATGTTTAACATCCTTAGTCATCAGAGAATTAGGAAACAACCTTCCTCAAGACCTAGCAATACCACTTTTGGGTATATATCCAAAGGATGCTCAATCGTGCCACAAGGACATGTGCCCAACTATGTTCATAGCAGCTTTGTTTGTCATAGCCAGAACCTGGAAACAACCTAAATGCCCCTCGATCGAAGAACGGATAAGGAAAATGTGGTACATTTACACAATGGAGTATTACACAGTAGAAAAAAATAACAGCTTAAATTTTGCAGAAAAATGGAGCTAGAAACCCAGTGAGTGAGGTAACCCAGACACAGAAAGACAATTATCACATGTACTCACTCATAGATGGCTTTGAAATATAAAGCAAAGAAAGCCAGCCTACAAACCACAATCTCAGAGAACTTAAGACAACAATGCGGATACTAAGAGAAACTCACATATATATAATCTGCATGGGAAGTAGAAAGTAGAAAAAGATAAGATCTCCTGAGTAAATTGGGAGCATGGGGACCTTGGGGGAGTATTAAAAAGGGGAGGGGAGAGACAGGGAGAGGAGCAGAGAAAAATGTAGAGCTCAATAAATATCAATAAAAAAATTTTAAAAAATGTACATAGGTTGGGAGAGAGAAGAAAAAGAATATAGATAGTAATAAAATAGTTAATGCTTTAAAAAAGGGGGTAAAGTCTTTAAAGAGAAAGAGTACAAATAGTCACAGATTAAAAGTAAAGAAAAATAAGCCACGTAAAAATGAAAAATACACAGAGAGTCTGGATATTATATATTATTGTGTTTTCTTTTACTTTTTTGACTGTGAAGGGGCTAAGTAGAGAGAGACATTTTATTGCATGGGCTGCTAAGCTAAACCAGCATGTATATTATAAAGATATCTTTACTTCAGAATTTAGGCCTAAGGATATGGTGCTTTGGAAAAGAAGTTCTTCTTTTGTTTTCACAGAAGATGAGAACCTGTGGATTGCTTCTACACCATTATGGTTTCATGGACCAAAGCCTCCTGAAAGGTTGCAGTGAACACCCTCAAAAAATTGCTTTGCTCAACTGCTGACTGAAATAACCCTGGCACAACGGATACACCATAAAAGATCTGATTAACAGTGCCCCCATACAACACAAAGCAGTTGGGAGAGAAAAAACTGTGCTCATATTCCCAAATATTGTCTATAAATGTTTATTTACATTTAAAGCAGATATGATATAGATATGAATAATTTGCATTGGTATGGATCTTGCTATATTGATATGAATTTAAGGTCAATTTTGTTATATGTATATTTATTTCTGAAATTGATTAAGGTATTGTGATTGTGTAGCTCATTTAAAAATGTAATGTATCATTAAGAAATATAGGTTAATAAAGAGTCATCTTTAATAGTCAAGCTTGTAGTCATGTTAGTTAAGATTTTATAGATAAATAGAGATATATTTCAGTTAAATATTCTTCAAATCTTTCAGAGACCTTCAGAATATGGCATTTAAATGTTTTAAAAAATTTAGGACTTTTCGCAGGGCGGCAGTGGCACATGCCTTTAATCCCAGCACTCAGGAGGCAGAGCCTAGGCGGATCTCTTTGAGTTCGAGGCCAGCCTGGTCTACAAGAGCTACTTCCAGGACAGGCTCCAAAGCTACAGAGAAACCTTGTCTCAGGAAAAAAAAAAATTAGGACTTTTCATGACAGTGAAACATATCTGCTCCTGGCAGCACCAAGCTATTCCAAGAGGAAGATGGGCATCAAAGAGGCTCCTTAGCCATTGGGGCAAGAAACTGCTCTTGCCTGGACTGCTTTACTGGACATGTAGTACCCACAGAGAGATGACTGCTGAGCTTGCCTAAAGTGAGACGGTCCTTTCGGGTTCCTGCTTCATGAAAGTTTGCAAGACATTCTACAGGACACAAAAAAAAGTAACTAAAAACTGCCAATATAGGCAAAACTGTCTTTAAAATTTCCTGCTTCATGGAAAAGTCTGCTGGATACTATGGGCCTAAAGGCTGAAGATGGATGCCAACAGTATAGAAGAACTTTGGGTAACTGTCCAGGCAGCAAGATGTCTCTGTCAATTCTAGAGTTTTGGAAGTTGCTTACAATGTACTTCCTGTTTACTTAGGTAATATTATATCCTTCTGAGGTCTTTGATAGAGTTGAAGAATAGATAGTAATAATATAGTTTTCCTTAGTTACAATAAGATAAAGTAGATATAAATATTGTAACTGTAATTCTTGCTTGATAACTGTTTTGTTATATATAATAATTTTACTATGTTAGAGATAAAGCCTTCCTTTTTGTTAAAACAGAAAAGGGGGGGGAGTAGTTCAAGTAGTAGTTCAAGTAAACAGTATATATCTCAATCAATCTCTGTTTCCAATTTCACTCCTAACAAAAAATCTGGTGCACTGAAGCCAAAAAGATTTTTAAAAAGAAATAAACTATCTTTGATTTCTTTAATGTCTTCTAAAATCACACATAATGGTCTTTGTCAATTGAAAAGCCCCTTCATTTTATGCCCTCTAAAAGGTGAAATTTTTATCATGTGCTTAAATTTCTGCTCTAATCAATACTGAATCTCATTCATAATCAGCCCATACTTAATAATGTAGTTACCCAATCTAAAGGCCATATAACAAAATTTAATCATGTACATTCTCAAGTTTTTGCCACTGAAAATCAGTTTTGTAACACATCAAATACAGTGTGTGTGTGTGTGTGTGTGTGTGTGTGTGTGTGTGTGTGTGTGTGTGTGTTTTAATAAATAAAGCTTGCCTGAAGATCAGAATGCAGAGCTAAGTCACTAGAGGTCAGGGAGTGTGGTGCACCTTATAATCCAAAGACTCAAGGCCACTCTAAGCTACACAAAATTGAATCTGTCTAAAAAGAGAGAGAACTCACAAAGTGTTCCCAGTACTCGGGAGTCACACACCTTTAATCCCAGCACTAGGGAGGTGAAGATAGGAGTGATATGGCTGGGAAGAGGGAGGTATAAGAGGCAGGAAGAGCCGGGCGGTGGTGGCGCACACCTTTAATCCCAGCACTCGGGAGGCAGAGGCAGGCGGATCTCTGGGAGTTCGAGACCAGCCTGGTCTACAGAGCTAGTTCCAG
>NC_022016.1:75791418-75808383 GCF_000317375.1 Microtus ochrogaster | reverse complement strand
AATAAATAAATAAATAAATAAATAAATAAATATTTAGAAAAACTGGGGAGCTAGGTAGAGTTGTAAATTTATGTAATCCCAGCACTTCTGAGATTGTCTAAAATAGGAGGATTAATAGTTCAAAAGGATGGAGAGACAGAGATGGCTCAGCATTAAGAGCACTCACAGCAGTCCTGACCCAACCACAGAAGAAGCAAGGTGTGACTGCCTCGCTGAATAAGGTACCAAGCCACGTGCTGGCACAGACAAGAAAAATGGGCTAATATAAGTTATAAGAGTTAATAAAAGCCTGAGCTATTGGGCCAATCAGTTTATAACTAAAAGAGAGAGAGAGGGAGAGAGAGAGAGAGAATTCACGGCAACTCACAACTATCTATACCCCTTTTTCAAGGGATCTGACACTGTGGCATAGATATATATGTAGACAAAACACCAATGTACATAAAATACAAATAAATAATTTTTAAAAAATTCAAGGCAAGGGGTAGAAAGATCATCAATTAAGAACACATAATGCTCTTCCAGAGGAACCAGGTTCAAAACTCAGAACCCCTATTAAGTGATTTATAACCATATATCCTCTAGTTCCAGGAGATTCAACACCGTTGGCCTCTGAATGAACACACAAACACACATACCCCTACACACATGCCTACACACACATCTGCACATAATTAAAAATAATTTTAAAAGCTGGGATGTAACAGTGCATGCCTTTAATCCCAGCACTGGAGAGGCAGAGGCGGATAGATCTCTGTGACTTAGAGGCCAGCCTGGTCTACATAATGAGTTCAATGACAACCAGGATTACATAGAGACAGTCTCAAAAGAACAAACCAAAACAATAATAATAATAATAAATTTTTAAATTATGAAACAAAAGAGTTCTGGACCAGTTTGAGCTACATAATTCAAAGGCAATATGCTTTCTACAATGATACCAATAAGTGTGTAAGTCCAAAGGTGTAGCCCAGTGATAGAATACTTGTCCTTGCCCAGCATACACAAGGATAAGATCCCTCCTATCAGTAAATAAGTGGGTTATGATGTGGGATTCCCCTCTGTGAATACCATTGGTTAATAAAGAAACTGGCTTGGCCTGATAGAGTAGAACAGAGTTAGGCAAGGAAAACTAAACTGAATGCTGGGAGAAGGAAGGCGGAGTTTAGAAGAAGCCATAGAGCCCACCGCCAGAGACAGACAAGCTGAAACCTTGCAGGTAGGCCACAAACCTTGTAATAAAATATAAAATAATGGAGATGAGTTAATTTAGATGTAAGAGCTAGCTAGCAATACGCTTAAGTAAGTGGTCAAACAGTGATTTAATTAATACAGTTTCTGTGTGGTTATTTTGAGAGTCTGGGCAGCTGGGAAACAAACAAGCAGAGGGCGGCCGGGAATCAGCAAGTGGGCCCCTACAACAAATGTATTCACAAACACCCACTAAACTCTTATGCACACAGCTTTTCACCACTAAATAAATAAATAAATAAATGAAGGAAGGAAGGTAGGTTTTGCTTATTTGTTTCCAACCTTTTTAAATTGAAGTAGCTAAACCACAAATAACCCACAGAACATTAACAGGAAAATCCTGCCCAAAACATAACTTATGGAAAATGCCATGTATGTTTATACTTACTCAAATCATCTGATGTATCTTCAATTCCTGAAGCACTGTCATCAGAATCACCAATATTATCTGTCTGTGCCTGTTGCCTCTGAGATGGCAATAAGTTTTCCAGAGTTGATTTTTCTCCCTGTAGAGCTTCAGTATTCCTTTTGTCCACAGAAACAAAGGAGCTTGTAAGTTTTTTCCCAGTCTGTTGTGATTCTGTCTGTTTCATATTTTCTTTCAAAGGTAAACTAGATGCATTTTCTGGTTCTAATGGCGAGCTGGTTGTCTTTTGTAATTTCATCTGAGAAGTGGATATATTTTCTTCTTTCTTCTGTGAATTAAGTGCTTTTTCTGTTGTTGCTGTTGTACAGGGTGTTTTTTCTGCCTTTACTGATAAATTAGGTGACTTTGGTAATTTTTCTTGTTTTGCCTGTAAGCTAGAAGCCTTTTCTACTTTTACCTGTGAAGATCCCTTCTGGGCTTTCATGGGTGAATTTGGTATCTTTTTCACTTTGCAATGACTCTGATCTCGAAGTGCTAACCCCAAATCTTTAGGGCCTGGAACACTGGCAACATTTACTTTACATGATTTGACTTCTGTTTTTTCTATACAAATATCATTTTGCTTGTTTTTTTTACTACTATTCCTATTCAGAGAGCTGGTCCCAATTTCTGTTACGGACTTATCATTTCTAGGCTTCAAGGTTTGATTAGCTATAATTTTAACTGCTTTGCTTTCTTCACAAATAATATTCTTCTTTGGTTCATGATTTTCACTTTTAGAAGTTTTGGGCTCTTCCATTATTTGAAAATCTGGTTCTTTTCAATTGTAATACTGTAAAATGGCAGATCTCAGGTATATGAACTGCTCCAAATCTAGTTTAGGCAAGCAAACTATAGGAATTAAAATAAAAACAAAATCTGTTACTTAAAATGCAAAAACATTTTGTCATTAGTCAATTTTAAAATGTATTCTCAAAACTAAAACATTTTTCAGAAAGCTATACGAAAAGGGTTTAAATCCTCATTATCCGAAGGCAGAGGCAGGGTGAACTCGAAGGCCAGCCTAGTCTACATAACCAGTTCAAGGCCACAAAAAACTACAGAATGAGACTGTCTCAAAGAACAAATGAAAACAAAAACAGGCTTTTTACAAAAACAAAGTTGCTTTCTATTGCCTAATGAGAATTTCCACTAATAAATAAGTAAATATTTCCACAAAAATAAAACCTGGCTAGTCAGTGGTGGCACTCGCCTTTAAATTTCAATACTCAGTAGGTGGGATCTCTTAAGAGTTCAAGGCCAGCCTGGTCCACAAAGCACAGGAAAATCAAACCAGAAAAAGTCCTCTATACGACCAGGAAGTGGTGTTACAACTGGGCAGTGATAGCGCATGCCTTTAATCCCAATTCTCTGGGAGCAGGTCTCCATGAGTTGGAGGCCAGCCTGGTCTACATGAGCTAGTTCCAGGACAACCACAGTGGGTTACACAGAGAAATCCTGTCTGGAGAAACTAAAATAAAGCTGGGCAGTGGTGGTGCATGCCTTTAATCTCAGAACTCAGAAGGCAGAGGCAGGCAGATATCTGTGAGTTCAAGGCCAGTCTGGTTTACAGAGCAACTTTCAGGACAAGCTCCAAAACTACAAAGAAACCCTGTCTCCAAAAGACAAAAAAAAAGTGCATAATATAATGATTTATTAACTTTGAATTTTCGCTAATGAGAAAGGAACAACACTGAGAGACACTCGATAGTAGAAAAAACTATGGAATTAATCAGCAGTATACTTTAAAGATGTACTGACCTCACAATGGAACCCAGAATATGTGTTACATAGGGGAAAGGATTTTGCTTTTGTTCACATAGAAGAAAAGCTATAGATACCATCAAAATTGATAAAGATCTGATTTGAACAAGAGGCACCTCTTAATTAGAAGAGATGATAGTTCATCAAGCAGTATGGCCATTTAAACCAATCTATAAAACTAACAAATGCTTTTTATTTGATCAGATATAACTTGCCCAAAGTGAATCTACCCAAAATTAGGGTTGGAGAAGGGTTTTGTTTCTGTTTTTTCAGGAGAATAAATGCATCCAGTGAAGGTATCTAAAGACTATTGGACAAATGAGACATCTAAAAGAAAAGGACAAATCATCCAGAAAAAAAAAAATGTCTCAAGAAAAATAGTAAATTGGTCTATAAGTATACCACATTCCCAACAGGATAAAATTTCATAAATCTCCCCAAATGTTGTTCTCTACAGACATATAATGTAAATGATCTTTTTGTAGTCCCAAATCCAATTAAAGATTAAAGCTGACTTTGGAGTTGGAGCATGGCTCTCTCCTTCTCTAAACTGAAGCGTGCCTATTAAAGTAAAATTCAAAACCTCAGTCTCATGTCAGAAGAGCTACCTGATATGGGACAGGAGAAAAATATTTTACTGCCACTAATCCCATAATCCTCTGGTTTTATATTGACTCTTTAACAGCTTTTCTTAAGGTATAAGTTTTATAAGATTTATATGTTTGTGTGTGTGTGTGTGTGTGTGTGTGTGTGTGTGTGTGTGTATTCTAAACTTTTTGTTATGGTATTAAAGGTCACATAGAGTACTAACTAATTCTTGAAAAAGATTTCATTTACCTTCCTATACATGATTTCGGGTTTGGGTCTCTATCAATTTTCTGTAGTGAACCATGAGCATGCCTAACAGCAACCTGTAAAGTCTCCAAAAGGAGGATGGTGCCCCACAATGACAATTCCTCCATAACTATGATAACACACTAAGCTGAAAAACACCACCTAAAAAATCAGCTTTGGACTACAAACTGCTCAGAACAATTTTGAGGTCCCTGGCTGAGATGATCCAGCCTCACTGACTACTCTAGCCAGGACTTGAGACAGGACCTGCACTTTCCCATTATGCAGAGACTGGACAACAAATGATACAGCTACCTCTCCCAGGACTTGACAATTAACCAATTTTTTTTTCAGGATCCCCTAAAGGTACCACTACCCTCAGACAGCAGAAGTAAATTTAAGAATATGACACCCACATTCCCAAGAAGTGAGATAGGTGGTTTTTGGTCATTCAATGGGTTATGTATTTGCTATTGTTCAAGGGGGGTGGTTATAAGTTGTTATTGGTTGCAGTCAGGAGGAAATTGAACAAAGGAGATTAGATTCAAGGTTCTTGTTTTAAAAAGAAAAAAGGGGGATATAGATGATAGGATAAAAGGGTAGATTATTGAACCTACTCTGAAAAGAAAAAAGGGAGGATATAGATATAAGATAAAAAGGTAGATTATTGAATCTACTTTTAAAAAGCAACTACTAGTTTTAAATGTTTTTACACCGGATTGGACTTTTGTATATTGTATACAAATTTTTTTTTGTATTGATACAAACTTGAGATTTTTTTAGAACATACTGTACTTACATTTCTACTCTTGTTCAAGGTATTGTACCTATTACATTTAACAATGTAATGTAAATTTCTAGTCTTTGAAAATTATTATTACCAACTGTTTAGGACAATAAAGAAATATAGGTTAATAGTTAATTATCTATTATAATTGAACTTGTAGTTTTTGTATGTTTTCAAGGTCAAGGATATATTTTAGACAGCTCATCTTTAAACACTTCAGAGAACTACAGAATATGGCATTTAAGATGTTTTAATAATATAGGTTCCTTTAAAAAAAAAAGACAATGAGACTTGTCTGCTTCTGGCAACAACAATCTACTTCAGAGAAGATGATGGGCATCAAAATAACTCCACGTGGAATTTCCTTATGGCAAAAGTAAGTCACTGGGCAAAAAAATGCCCTTGCCACAACTGCTGACATTACCCTGTCCTAATAGGACAAGCAGGACACAAAAGAGAGTGACTGCCAAACATTGTCAAACAAGGAGGGACAGACCTTCAGAATATTCTGCTCCACAGAAAAGTCTGTCAGATAAGCTAGGTCTGTAGGCTGAAGATGGATGCCCCAATGTTGCAGAGGAATTTTGAGTGACTGTCCAGGCAGCCAGCTATTTCTATCATTTCTCACATTTTTTTGGAAGTTGCTTGCTTGAACTTCCTGCTTACTCAGTTAATATTATTTCCTTCTTGGGTCCCTGAGGGAGTTGAAGATTACATAGTTATAGTTACAAAGTTTTGCTTGTTTACCAGACACAGAAAGAAAGTTATGATACAAAATAAACTAAGTACAAGACTTTGGACTCACCAAAGTTGGATAGATAATGAAGTATTTTCTCTGAATTTGTCAAATGCAAATGAACTAGACATTGTTGATATACTTATTGCCTGTATATACTGTATAGTTACTGTATATACTGTATATAGTTTTTCTTATATAAGTTATAGCCTTTTTTAATTTTAGACAAAAGGGGGGAATGTAGTGATATTTCATTTGTATTTGAATAAATAAAGTTTGCCAGAAGACCAGAATGAAAAACAGCCACATTAGTCAGCCATACAGGTCATGCAGTGGTTGCACCTTTAATCCCAGCAGCCACACTAGCTAGCCATAGGGGCTGGGCAGTGGTGGTGCATGCCTTTAATTCTAGCACTAGAGAAAAAATAAGGTGGGATGAGACAGGAACTAGTGCTCTTTTAGTCTGAAGACTTTTTTTTTCAAACAGGGTTTCTCTGTGTAACTTTGGATAGTTCATAGAATTAAGTGCTCTCTAATGCCTTGGCTGCCTTGCTTTTCTGATCTTCAGGTTGAACCCCAATATCTCTGAGATTTTATTATTTGTGCTACATAAAATCAGCAGTTCCTAATAAAATTGAATATAATAATATTATTATATTAAGATTTCACTCTCAAATGTACAGGCAAGAGAAACCAAGCATACATTGATCTCTTTTAAAAAGTCCATCAAATGATGTCTAAATAAAACATACTTTGATGCCTTCATAGAAAGCAATACTACTTCTACATAAAGGGGGATAAATGGGCTACCTACATAATACTGTATGGGCAAAGCTTAGCTTGGTGGAAGAGGATAGACATATACTGTATGACTGACGCTATATAAAATGTCCAGAGCAGGCAAATCTCCAGAGAAAGTTTCGTGGCTGCCAAAGGTGTAAGAGGCAGAAATGAGAAGTAACTGTTAATAAGTAGAGTTTCTTTCTGGGATAATGAAAATATTAGGGAATAAAATTCTTGCAATGAGCTTATAAAACCTTATGACTATACTAAGTTGTATATACCATTAACCTGTAGGTTTATAAAAGATTTATTTTGAGCCGGGTGATGGTGGCACACGCCTTTAATCCCAGCACTCGGGAGGCAGAGGCAGGCGGATCTCTGTGAGTTCGAGACCAGCCTGGTCTACAGAGAAAAAAAAAAAAAAGATTTATTTTGTGTATGTGTGAGTGTGTGTAGTATGTGTGTGCGTACTGATCCCATGGACCTGGAATTTCAGGTGGTTGTGAACCCACTGATATGGGTCATTGGAACTGAACTAGAGTGCCCCAGAACAGCAAACTCTTAACCTCTAGGCCATCTCTCCAGTCCCAGGAATTGGGTATTTATTTATTTATTTAATTTGCTGGTTGACTGTTTTTTTTTTTTCCAATACAGGGTTTCTCTATATAGTTCTGGTTATACTGACTCACTATATAGACCAGGTTGGCCTTAAACTCAGAGAGCCACCTGCCTCTCAAGTGCTGGGATTAAAGGTGAACTGGGTTTTTAAAAAGTGAAGATTATGGTACTATAAATATATCAAGAAAAAAAAAACCAAAAAAAAAGAAAAGAAAAGGGGGGGCACATTCTATTAGCCATCAGAGCACAGAATTTCACATATTATGTAGAAAAACATATAGTTCAGTACAGATAAAAAAAAAAGGAAGAAAAATAATGCTCCAACCATATTATTACAAAATCAAGTTTGGGGGCTAGACAAGATGACTTAAAGGGTAAATGTATTTGCTGCCAAGTCAAAGACCTGAGTTCAGACCCATGACCCCACATAATGGAAGCAGATCACCAACTCCCACAAGTTGTCCTCTGACCTCCACACACGCATTACCACAGGTACACACACAAAAAAGTTTGTCTCAAAGACCCTTCACAAGATGTGCCCACAGTAACAGAATGATGGCTCAGCAGGTAAAGGTGTTTGCCACCAAGCCTGACAACCTGAGTTCAATCCCAAGAACCCACATAGTTCTTGCTTTCTGCAAGAACTGATTCCCAAAAGTTGTCCTCTAACCTATACCCCACACACACACACACACACACACACACACACACACACATTAAAGCTGTTCAGGTATGAGGGGAGAGATAGATACATTTTAAAAATGCAAGCTATTGAGAAAAAAAAGATATGGGGCTGAAGTGATAGCTCAGTTTCCACCATCCATGCCCCATGGCTTATAACTGCCTGTAACTTGAGTTCCAGAAAATCTGAAGCCCTCTTGTGGCATACTCAGGTACCATTTATGTGCACATACCCACACAGATACATACAAATTAAAAATAAAATAAACCTGCTGGGTATGGTAGGTAGTACATGTCTTTAAGCCCAGCACTCTAGAGACAGAGACAGGTGATGGATCTCTTGAGTTTGAAGTCAGGCTACATAGTGAGATCCTGTCTTGGAGGGGAGGGAAAGAGAAGGGAGAGGAAGGGAGAAGAGAAGAAAAATCAATCTTTTTTTAGTGTCCATAGTATGATTACCATTGAATACTCTATACGTGATGGGCACTTAATATTTAGTGAGTAGCTGATCTGAATAATCAAAATCATTTAAATTACAATGACTAACAGATAAAATTCAATTAGGTTTAGTTATTCTGTATAATTTATACTTTCTATACTTAGAAAATATTTTGACACCCTGTGACTGTACAGAATACCCTCTACACACTACCTCTGACACTCATAACATGGTGTACTGGTTGGGCACTCTGGCTCCAGGACAGTCTAAGATCAAATCCCAACTGCAAACTAGGTGTGAGATTTTGTACTTAACTCTTTTACATCTCCTTTCCTCACCTGCAAATGAGATAGAAGGCTGTTGTGAGAACTAAGTAAATCTTCTAAAATCTTGAGAGAGTAATATATACAAAGTACTATGAACTCTCTTACTCTATCTAGCGAGTATCAATTTAAAATTATGAGACTTGAGTAATTAATAGAAAATATTTGCTTTTTCCTTCAGTTAAAAGAAACTAAACTCAAAAACGTACATATGCTTTACACTAACTTCTCCATGGTTTCTTAAAATTACGTGTGTGTGTGTGTGTACACATACATGCATGTGCCACAGCACAAGAATGGAGCCAGAAGACAACTTTCAGGAGTTGATCCTCCCTTTGTATCACATGTATCCCAGGGATCATACTCAGGTTGTCAGAATTGGCAGTAAAGGCCTTTACCCACTGAGCCATCCCACCAGCCTCCCCTAAACATTTTTAAGTACAAGATGCTCTGTATAGAGGTGGTCTTTGCTCATTTTTATTGGTGAACACTAAGCTTGTATAGTTTTCTTCTTTCCAACTAACTCACACTTCCCAGTGTGTCCTAACCTATTGCTTTCTAGTGCTAAATTGAGAAACTTTGTTTATCCAAGTCAAAAGAATAAAAAACTTCCTTTTAGGTCATAGACTCTATTAATAAAGAAGCCAAATGGGGGGGGGGGAACCCCACTGGAGCAGAAGTTAGAAAACATTTCTAATCACAGCTCAAACATTAGCTCACATGGCGAGCTCAATTACAAGATTTAAAGCTTTTTTCAAAACATGTCTTAGTATAGATTACAAACAGAAATGTTTGTTAAAGTAAATGACTGAATGAATAAACATCAACCTTAGGCATTTTTTCCTCTTATACTGAGAAACAACTCACTAGATCCGACAGCAAATGACATATACATATGAGGAATAGAGGCCCACTCTGAAATTTGATGCTCCATGCTCTTCAGCAAATAACTCAACTTCTGTGAGTCATAATTCCTCATTATAAACAGGTCGTAGGTAAGCAAGTGAAAAAGATGCACACAGTCTTAGAAAGAATAAGGAGTCTAATAACTTTTTCTCTCCTTCAATGCACAGAATTATGGACACACAGTGTGAAATTTGTTCAAACTATTAATTCAAAAGAAAAATTTGAATTGTTAATATTTACATTTAGGTACCTTTCTTTTTTGGAAGGATTGAAGAAGCACTTGGAGACATACTGGTTTTAAAACTTCCCTGAGGGGGCTGGAGAGATGGCTCAGTGGTTAAGAGCACTGCCTGCTCTTCCCAAGGTCCTGAGTTCAATTCCCAGCAACCACATGGTAGCTCACAACCATCTGCAATGAGATCTGGTGCCCTCTTCTGGCCTGAAGGCATACTTTCAGACAGAATACTGAGAATACTGTATACATAATAAATAAATAAAATCTTTAAGATTTTTTTTTAAAAAAATAAAACTTCCCTGAATTATGTGATAAGCTAGAATTCTAGATCTAAAACAACTTATTCAGAAGAATGTAAGCTTTCCTAAGTCCTCTGTTACTTTTTTAAAAATCTACATACTCTACTTTGAACTACAACCTACAGTGTCTCTTCTTTTGTCTGTTTTAGATCTTCACAAAACTGTTTAATCTTTTTGTGTATGTCTGGGTGTTATACTGGAGATTAAATATAAGCCTTCATACATATACCAGAAAAGTGTTCTACCACTAAGCTCCTATTTTTCTGTTTTTTAAGAACTTCTAACTACAGATGAGAGCAATTTCTTAACATTATTTTATTAATTACAACATTTACAAGTTTATCTGGAAAGGAAAACATCTAACTTAATTCTGCTACATCCAAATATTCACTTTTTTGTTTGTTTATGGCTTTTTGTGGGTTTGTGTGGTTTGGGAATTTGGTTTGTTTGTTTTTGAAACTGCATCTCACTATGCCTCCCTGGCTGGCCTGGAACTCACTATGTAAACCAGGCTGCCCTCAAACCCACAGAGATTCACCTGCCTCTGCCTCCAAGCACTGGGATTAAATCATGTAACACCATACACAGCTAAAAATGGTGACAACATTTATTAGCATCAATATTTACAGGTTATGTCTTTAATATTTTTTCAAAAATCCAATCTTTTTATAGTCAGTAAATTGAAACACTTTTATCTACCCACAGACCCTGACTGGACTCTATAAAGAACACAACATAATCACACATATATGTAAAAGTAATTTTGAGGTTAAAAAGGAAAGTTCTCTAGCTACTTTTACTAAAATGAACATGCTATGGGAGCAAATAAAAATCATCTTTAAGCACTTTCTTATTTAGGACCATTTATCATTGCAGTCATAAAGTTTCATTTTAACACCTAAATTTAAAAGGCAAGTGCTAGTCTAACTAAATTAACAGAATCAGATGTAACTTAGGGTTCGGGTTTGCAAATCTGAAGTGCGTTTCTATGTGCCTGACAATACCTGTTGACTTTCTGTGGTTAGATGTTCACAGCACTTAAAACATGAAATGCCAATCACTTTCACTTCCACTTTTAGATTCTTTTAAGGAAGCTTTACTTTTTTTTTTTTTTCGTTTTTCTACACTAGTCAAATGAAACTATGCAAGAAGAACATTTTATCTAAGAGTTTTCGGTATCTTTCTATTGTTTATAATAATTTTTTAAAGCAAGAAACACTTAAACTTATCTTCCCCAACATATATGGTTTTTAATTCCTCTGTATAATTTGTTTATTAAAGCATCACAAAGCACACTGTATCCTTGTGAGTTGTCTTAAATAAAGCTTTACAAAACAATATTTCATGGTTTCACAGAGGTGGGATACAGTGTGCACCGTATTTCTAAGGGGATGCACATGGGCTCTGAGTAAAGAAAATGTTAATGCATACAGACAACATTTTACTCAAACCTTTCCGCGATTCAAGGACTGAGAATGGCGTTGTCTCTAAATTATCAGATCCACTTGGGATTATCCAATTGTATTAGCTAGTAGTTATTCCTTTTAAAACAAACAAGATATGCTGTTTCACAAAGCGTTTTTAAACTGTTCCTGCTGCAAGGACGGGAGAGGGGTAAGTCTACAAATATAAAAGGTTATATGACCTGGCTAATTACTAAATGCATGCTAACAATACACAATTCGAATTGCATTTCTGAACACGAAGATTACAAAAGATCGCAGAATGTCAAATGTTTAGGGAATGATTTTTGTATCAAAATAAAGACGGTATACTGAAACTAAGACCTCGCACAAGGTACAAGATTCGACCGATTTAAAGTTTGATATTCTTCTAAAAAAAAATGTTTAACCAACGTTAAAAATAACAGTAATTGATCCCATTCAGGTAGTGACTAGAAATCCCGCTGCTTCTTTGAGGTCTAACCACCTCGTTCTTTTGTAATCCTGATATCAAAAGGATCAGAAACCACTTGCGGAGGCGTGCGACACACAGGGGAAGTGCTGTCTGTTTACAAATACGAATCTCACTGTTACCCACGTCAAAAGCGCGCAGTACCACCATTCGACTGGGGGGTGGGGGACAGAGACGGCGGGCGAGCACGAAACGAAATCCACACAAACCTACCCTGCCTTCTCCCCACAAGGACGAGCGGGGGGTGGGGGGGATACTGTTGTGTGTGAGTGTGTGTTTACATGTGCGTATAGACATCTCTACAGGGTGAAAGAAAAGGCACATATTACAGAGACACACACAGGCTCTAAGACAAGGCTAGACCAATCCCGTTAACTCAGATCCTCCGAACCCGACTACAACAGGTTTCGGTAGCCGGACGGGCCCCCCAAAACCCTCCACAGGCCGCCCAGGCCGCCTTCTCCACTTCCCTCCTTCCCTCAGCTTTCCCCTGGGACACTTGAAGCCCGATCGAGAGGAGGAGGAAGCGCCAGGCCCGGAGGGGGGCGGCGGAGTCGCGCTCCCGGGGACCCGACACCTGCGGGGCGCCGCACCTGAAGGGGACAAGCGGGGGGAAGGGGGGGAGGCCTTCCCCAGCTCGGCCGAGCACACCCCCTCGGCAGCCCGCGCAGCGCGGCGGCCCGAAGCTCCGTACCTGCGAGGCCCGCGAGCTACAGGCGCGCGCGACGCCTCCTCATCGCAGAGGCTCCGGCTCCCCCTCCGCCTCCCGCTGCCGCCGCCGCCCCCGCCGCCGTCGCCGCCGCCGCCGATGGAGGCCAGAACACGACGAGCTCAGGACTCCACCGCCATGTCCGCCGCGCCGCGAACTGCATTGTGGGGGGGAAGGGACGGGGAGGGGGAGGAGGAGGGAGCGAGAGAAAGAGGAGGACCCGCTGAGGGGAGGGGGCCGAGGGAGAGTGGCGCCGGGAAGAGGGGGAGGGGAGCGGGAGGCGCTCCGCAGACTCCGCAGATGGGAGGAGGAGATGGGCTCGGCAGCCCGGGAGCGGAGCCTCTTGGGGCTGGGTTCAGGGGCGCCCTCGCCTTCAGTTCTGGGGATCCCCCCCCCACCGCGGTACTCGTCAAACCTCGGCGGGGGAGGGGGAGGCCGGAGGGAGGGGCTACGCTCGGGGGCTGGTGGCTGTCGCCCGGAAACAATGGGGGGGGGTCGAGGTGGGAGGACGGCGCGCACACACCCGCGCTGAGGAGGAGAGCGAGCGAGCGAGCAGGCGAGCGCGCGCGGGCTCTCGGTGGCGCCCGAGCTGGGGGCGGGCCCCGGCGGAGGGACAGGGTCGGAGCGGCCTGCCGGGAGAGGGTCTCGCGGTCCGGCACGCCGACGCCGGGGAGCGGCACGAGGACGCCTGCTAGCCCGGGGTCGCGTGCACCGTCGCGCCGCTCACGTCAGGCTCCCGGGCTGCGGGCGGCTCTGCTGAGGCCCCCGGGCGGGAAAAGGGGCTGGTCCTCTAGCAGTTCCCCGAGTGAAGGGGGGTGCGGGAGGGTGGGGGGACTTGACGGACTATGCAGGCTCGGGCTTGTCACTACTCGACTGCCCATGCCTTTTGAAGCCTTTGCAGTCATCCCTGGCTTCAGTGCACCGTGAGGGAGCTGACGAGAGAAAGCCCCCCCCCCTTCACCCTTGCTACCAGCCCTGCTTTGCGTCACCTCAGGAATAACAAAGCCGAGAGATCTTGAGAAACATTTCGAAAACCACGTCTTTAGTTTTAGGTGGGCATAGAAACAACTACCGCGAACGGCTTCCCCCTTTCTTTTTTTCCTAATGTGTTAGGTTCCTGTCATTTAAATTTACACTTATGAAAGACTTGAGAAGGCTTTGTTAGTTTATTTTAATGGCCCCAAGCCTCGAGATTATTGGACCAAGCTCCTTCTTCACTCAGAGAGGGACAAATCACAAACGGCAACCCTTGAGTTGGATATTTACTAGGCAGAAAAAGTGTACGACACCCTGAAACGTGGGGGTTTATAAAGGGAAGCGGCTATATCTTAAACGTTTACAAGACAATGACAAATTTTCTAAAGACTGAGGCCAGAACAGCTCAGGGACTACCGAGAGGCAATTGTCTCTGTAGTTCACCAACTTCTCACTGCATCCCAGAACTGAATACCTCTTACTTGATTTGTCCATCTGAATCCCAAAAGCTAATGAGGAGAGACCAAGCATTGCCTGCTTAGTACTAGGCATTGAACTAGGGGCTTCATACACCTAACCATCTAGTCTTCATACTGCTCCTGTTAAGATAGCTGCTATCGCTTCCGTTTGCGGATGAGAAAACTACGTTCTGGAAGTGCACTCCCCCGTCTGTGACTCTTCCAGACCCACAAGCATTGGATAGAATACAGGATTTCAAGTCAGCCCCTCCAGGTTTGGGCAGTTACCAACTGGATGACTTCAGATTAATAAAAATCCAGATCTTTCTCACCTGAAACCTTTTTAAATGCGTCCGCGCTTCAGAGAGATAAGGAAAGAAACAGGAGATGAAACCGACATGGAAACCTAGTGTTAGGTATGGTGGCTTATGTCTGTAATCTCAATACCCTGGAAACTTCTATCTGGAGGATCGCCAGTTCAAAGCCAGCATAGCGCCAGTCGGTAGTGGCATACACCTTTAATCCCAGCACTCGGGAGGCAGAGGCAGGTGGATCTCTGTGAGTTTGAGGCCAGCCTGGTCTACACAGCGAGTTCCAGGACAGCTAAGGCTGTTATACAGAGAAAACAAAACAAAACAAAAAGTTACCTGTGTGATGGAGAGCATGCTTTTAATCCCAGGAGGGATAGAGAGAGAGAGAGAGAGGCAGTAGTGGGTGGAGTGGATCTTTGAGTTTGACGCCAGTCTGGGAGGGAGTTCCAGGCCAGTGGAATACTTGAGATCTTGTCTCAAAAGAAAAAAAGAGAGGTAGGGATTGGGCATATAGCAGCTCAATATAAGAGTGCCTGCCTAGTACGCAAAGGGCTTCTTGAGTTTGATCTTCTGTACCAGAAAAAATAAATAATGAAAGCTTAAAGCTGATAGACACATTTAAAACGATTACCAACATGCTCCTCACTAATATTAATGTCCTTGGACCAAATTCAATTGAAAAAACATTTCCTGATTACTTAGTGTAAGCAAAACATACTTCAGTGCCTAGACAAACCACCCAGACTGCTGCTCAGAAAGCTCACGGTCCAGCAAGGAAGGCAGTGTTATTAACTATAGTCAACCGATCATATGAACAAAGGGTTGGGCAAATCCAGAGGAGAATGTAATAAATCCCACGCAAGTGAGGCGTCAATGGAAAAGGTCTACCTTCCGGGACTACCTGTTTAGTGCCAAAGATGTGTTGATGACTCAGAAGACAGCATTTAGTCTAGAGTAAGATATTGAGTCTAAAACAAAGACCCAGCCAGCTGAGAGAGCACCACACTTCTGCCCTTGGGCCTCCAGATAACACCCTTTCCCTATTTCTCAAGACCCAGCCCAACTCTTACTTAGTAGTCGTTTTGAGACGGGATTTCTGATAACCCAAGGTGGCCTCCAGTTACTGGATAGCTTATCCAGTTAGCTGAGGATAACCTTGAACTCCTGATTCTCCTCCCAAGCTTTAAGATTTCAGGCGTGGGCGACGAGAACCCCTTACCCTCATAACTTCCAGCAAGTGAACACACAAGCACTCCACTGGATGCTCTCTCTCCAATCTCCAAATCCCAAGAATTTTACCCATCTGATACCAATGGGTTGTAATCTTAGACACACATACTTCTATTTGTATTGCAGTACCTACATGCTTGTTGCGTTGAACATTTTGGCAACCATCCTCCTGTTTACCATTACAACTAAACAGTTGAGGTACTCCAGCAAGACCAATGAGGAAACGTAGGCTTTAATTAATGCCCAAGTTCATAAATAAATTGCAGACACAACTAGAATGCCACTTTTGAGTTCTTCGCTTTGAACTACAGATTACTGGAAAAATGACAAGTCTCTAGCTGCCCCATGAAAACACTCAAGAAACTCTCTCTGTAATACTTTCTAGAACAGTCCCACGGTTGTGCTTAAGGTTTTAAATGTAGACTTTCAATCTAGATGGCCCAGGAACGCCAGCCATGTCATCCTAACAGGTGAACATTATTTGCAGCAGAAGTCTTCTTCTGTCTACCAAATGAGAAATACAGTTGCCTAATGGATCAGTGCTTGTGTGTGTTCTCCTCTTAGATAATGGAACTATATGATTCAGCTTCTCTTTCTAAAGAGACATAGCAGAAGTAGCTTAGTTATGAAGGAAAGAAGTTTAGGGCTTGGAGTGCAGTTCAGTATCAGACTGCTTGCCTAGTATGCTCAAAATCCCCATGTCTGCTCCCTATATCTGAGGGAGGAGAGGGTTATTTAGCTCACAATTTTGAGGTTCTAAGTTCAAGATCTGATGATGGTTTGGGCCTCTGATAAGGATGGGAAATGGTGTCACTTCATAGCAGAAAATTATATAAAAGAACAGGTTGTCATATCTTCAACCAAGAATGGGGCTTGGCTCAGGGATTTATCAGAGCCCTCTCAGGAAAATTACTTCCATTAATCGGAATAATCTTTCATTAGACCCATCCTCCTTTTCAAATTAATTTATTGGGAGTGACAGGACAGGAAATGCATAGGCACATAGGCAGACCTATGTGCATGCATGCATACATACATACATATATACATACATACACATGCATATGTAGGCCAGAGAAGGACACTAGGAGTCTTCCTCCATCTCTTCATCTTTTTTTTTTTTTTTTTTTGAGAAAAGATCTCTCACTGCACCAGGCTGGCCAGTGAGCTTCTCGAACCCACCCACTTCTCTCCAAAGGTTTCATCTGGTGTCATATTGCCTCACTGGGAGCCAACCTTCTATTTGTGGGCCACTAAGGGACAACCAAATCCTGACCAGAGCAAAAACTTACCAAAAAAAAAAAAA
>NC_022016.1:75789749-75791318 GCF_000317375.1 Microtus ochrogaster | reverse complement strand
AAAAAAAAAAAAACACTATTGAATTAAAGTCAATTTGGTGAGTAAATAAAAATCAAAGCAAAAAGATAAACTTCAGAGATAAATCTGTCTAAACTAAGTAGATCAGCTAGTTCATCATAAAGACCTGTCTATGTAGTGGGAGGAGAGAGCCAATTCTATAAGTCACCCTCTGACCTTCACATATGCACCGTGGCACTCTTATGTCACCCTCCTATATACATACACACACATACACTCGTGCTTCAAAAAAAAAACAACTTGTCAGGCCGTTAATTGTAGTGATACTTTGTTGGTAATCTAACAAACTAAGCTTGCCTGAAGATCAGAATGCAGAACTAAGCCACTGGTTAGCCATAGAAGCCAGGCAGTGGTGGCATGCACCTTTAATCCCAGCACTCAGGAGGCAGAGACAGGCAGATCTCTGTGAGTTCGAGGCCAGCCTGGTCTACAGAGCTAGTTCCAGGACAGGCTCTAACGCTACAGAGAAACCCTAATCTTGTAAGAATGCATCACATTTATGAAGTGGTCCTTACCATGTCTTCTAATTTATCATCCCATCACACTATCCTGAAGCATAAGAAGTACACACACAAACACACACGCTTGCACGCTCGCATGCATGCTCACACACAACACACACACACACACACACACACAAAATCCTCACATGGGGAGGAAGGATGATCTTAGTTAAAAAAAGACTTTAGTATTCATAGATGTATCAAGAACCCATATACATAGCAGGAGATGATACTTTGAAGCTAATCTAGGACCATATCATAAGGGCTGCAATAAAAATAATTTTCACTAGGGGTCTTGAGAGACAACTCAGCAGTCAAGAGCACATGTTGTTCCACAGGACCCGAGTTTGATTCTCAGCACTCACATGCTGGCTCAGGAACACCCATAACTCCAGTGCCAAGAGATTCAGTACCCTCTCCTGATCTCTGAGGGCACTAAGCACACATCTGCTACAAACACTCACACAGAAAATAAGATGAATAAATTCTAAACATATATTTTGTCTTTGATTGTTTGGCTTTTTGAAATAGGTCTCACTATGTAGACTAGATTGGCCTCAAACTCACAAGAGAGTCGCCCGCCTTTTCCTCTCCAGTGAGGGGATTATAGGTGTGCACCACCATACACAGCCCATGAAATACAATTTTCTTTTACAAACATCCTTTAGGGAATGAACCGGCTCGGAAGTTAAGAGCGCATGCATACTGCTCTTCTAAAAAAACCCGATTTCACTTCCCAACACCCACAGTGTTAGCGTACAATGGCCTGTGTGTAACTGCAGCTCCAGGGGAGTCTGGCTCCACAGGTACCTGCATTCTTGTGCACATACCCACCCTCTTACATACAAACATACACACAATTTAAAATCATCTTTACAAAACTTTAGCCAGGCAGTAATGGCACACGCCTTTAAGCCCAGAACTCAGGAGGCAGAAGCAGGTGAATCTTTGAACTGGAGGCCAGCCTGGTGTACAGACCAAGTTCCAGGACAGCCATTGCTACACAGAGAAACCCTGTCTTGAAAATAAAACATTTTTTTTTTTTTTT
>NC_022016.1:75783737-75789649 GCF_000317375.1 Microtus ochrogaster | reverse complement strand
GAACTAGCTCTTGTAGACCAGGCTGGTCTCGAACTCACAGAGATCCACCTGCCTCTGCCTCCTGAGTGCTGGGATTAAAGGCATGCGCCACCACCACCCGTCATTAAATACATTTTTTAAAGAGCCTTTCTTGCTGGGTCCTGGTGGCACACACCTTTAATCCCAGTATTTGGGGAGCAAAGGCAGGTTGATCTCTGAGTTCAAGGCCACCCTGGTCTCCAGAGAGCTCCAGGCTCTAGGACAGCTAGGGTTTCAACCCCCCACCCAGAAAAAAAGAACCTTTATTTTATCCTAAATTTATAGAACAGTTTTGAAAAATCTATAAGCCTGAGAGATAAACCTGTTGTACAGCAAAACTTACAGGTGCCTGGGAGTCTATTGCAGGTCTTAAATCCCAGCACTCAGGAAACAGAGGCAGATGGGTCTTTATGAGTTTGAAGCCAATCAAATCTAAGTAGAGAATCCAGGCCAGCTAAGGATACAGAGTAAGACACTGTTTCAAAAACAAAACAATGGAGAGATGGCTCAGTGGTTAAGAGCATTGCCTGTTCTTCCAAAGGTCATGAGTTCAATTCCCAGCAACCACATGGTGGCTCACAACCATCTGTAACGAGGTCTGCTGTCCTCTTCTGGTCTGCAAACACACACAGATTGAATATTGTATACATAATAAATAAATATTAAAAAGAAAACAATAACAACTAACAGATAGTCATTAAACTTCAATTTGAATGTTTGTATATTTAACAGAGATCACATTCCTTCCTAAATCTACCTGTTCTAGATGACAGAAATTCTTCCTACATTCTGCCGAAATCTAACTTCCTTCCTTCTTCCCTCTGTCCCTTCCTCCCTCCCTTTCTTTGTTATAACGAGGAGTATTGTGCAGCCAAAGCTGACCTTCAACTTGCTAGCTGAGGATGACCTTGAACTTCTAATTGTTCAGAGTGTTGGAATTACCCCAGTTTCATTCAGTACTGAGGAATCAAACCCAGGGCTTCATTATACAGGCATACTCTGAGCTACTTCTCCACCTCAGAAATCTCCCTTTTAGTTTATTTACTAGTAATTCTGGCTTCAAAAATAACATCCCTCTTCCTTCTTCTGATATGTAAAAATGGGGATAGATTTGATAAACTAAGGCAAGAAGAGGCTCCAAAATTCTAAACTTCTGATATGAACTCTTCTTAAGTCAGCTAGTTTACCTCCCTTTAAGTCAATTTTTTTTTCTCCTCTGTCCTTTAAAACAAAATGAGATCCAGTTTCATTCTACCAGTCTCCCTGCAACCAATTCTAATGTGTTAGGACAACACGCACTCTGATTCATCTTTGTGTCCTATAAAATGCCATGCCCTCTATCCAGAAATAAACCCTTGTATACATGGTCAGAAGATTTCAACAAGGATGCAACAAGAGTTGGTTTTTTTTTTTTTTAAAGTAAATAATGCTAGAGAAACTGGATCCCCCACATGCAAAGACTGAAGTTAGACCTTGACCTTAGACCACATACAAAAGCCGACTCAAAATGGATCCATGACCTAAAATGTAGGATGTAGGACCTAAAACTATAAAGCTCTCAGAAAAAAAAAGGGGGGGGGAGGAGCTTTATGGCATTATTTGGGGCAGGGATCTCTTGAATATGACACCAAAGGAGAAATTAAACCACAAGAAAATTGTAAGATTGTGTTGCTTTTTTGTTTTGTTTTTGAGACAGAGTTTCTCTGTGTAGCCTTTGCTGTCCTGGAACTAGCTCTGTAGACCAAGCTGGATTCAAACTCACAGAAAACCACCTGCCTCTGCCTCCTGCATGCTGAGATTAAAGATGTGTAGTACAACCTCCCAGATCCTTCCTTCCTTCCTTCCTTCCTTCCTTCCTTCCTTCCTTCCTTCCTTCCTTCCTTCTCTTTTCTCCCCTAAAACAGGGATTCTCTGTGTAACAGTCATGGCAGTCCTGGAACGCACTCTGTAGACCAGACTGACCTCGCGCTCACTGAGATCCTTCTGGCTCTACCTCCTAAGTGCTGGGGATCCTTTTTTTCTTGATCACAGTCAATTTAATGTTTTCCCTTATTTTTAAGCTCTGTGTGCGTGTGCACATGCACAGGCGACAGCATACAAGTGAAGATCACAGGACAACTTTTGGGAGTCAGTTCTTCCCTTCTACTGTGTGAATTCTGGGAATGGAGCTCAAGTTGTCAGGCTTAGCAGTAATCGCTTTGGCCTGTTGAGCCATCTCCGTGACCTAGAAACTTTACTTTTGCAAAGACATTATCAACGGAGTACAAAGGTAACACAGAGAAAGAAAATATTTACAAATTGAATTTGCATACCTGGTGAGGAGCAAACAGCCGCAATATACAGAAGACTCCTAAAACTCAAGAGCAGGGAAACAATGTAGTTCAAAACACACTAGGATTTGAAGGGTTTCTCCAGAGAAAATACTCAAATGGCCAATAAGTACAGGAAAAGACGCTAAAGCGCAAGTCAAAACTGCAGCAAGATACTATTTCATTATTTAGTCTAGTATTAAAGAAAAAACAAAAATAAAATCAGTAGTCATGGTCTCAATGAGTTATACACTTAAGTGTTGTGCTCTTATTCTGTAATTTAAAAATGGCAAATAGTCTGATTTAACATGGGGTAAAGAAGAAAGAAAAAGGTTAGCAGATGTGATGATTAAATCTTGATCACCAACCTGGTGGGATTTAGAATTTCCTAGGAACAAATCTCTGTGTCACTGAGGAATTTCCAAAGAGATGAAATGGCAATGGATAAGACCCACTTCAGCCTGTAGGATTTGCTGAAGGAGGCAGAGGCAGGAGGATCACGAATTCGAGGTCAGCCTGGGACACACACACACACACAAAGACCCACTTGGATGTGCAGTACGACTATGTGGTCTAGGGTTCAGAATGAATGCTAACAGGCTGACGTGTCTCTGCTTCTTGTCCGAGAACACAATGTGACTGACCTCCTTACCCTCCTGCCGGCACGCCTCCTGCTATAGTATGTAATACTGTGAGCCAAAGTAAATAGGAGCTAAAAGTAAACCTTTACTCTCTCTTTTTAAGATTTATTATTTTTTTTTGTTTTATGCACATTTGCATTTGGTCTGCATGTATGTCTGTGGAGGTGCCAGAGCCCCCGGAATTGAAGACATAGACAGTTGTGAGCTGCCATGGGGTACTGGGAACTGAACCCAGTTAGCCCTCTTAGCCAGTGAGCCTTTTCTCCAGCCCCCCATCACTGTTAACCGGGTATTTTGTCACAACAATGGAACCGGTACTAGCATAGTGAAGTGCAGAAAGGGCTTAGAAAGGGAGAGCGGCAATAGGCTGTGAAAAGCCCTGCTAAGAAGACTAGCCTCGATCCTGCAGGGAATGTTGAGAAACATGCAAAGTTTAAGTAGGAGAAATATTTGCTTACATTTCTGCTTTGAAAGGTAAATTCTAGGGGACAGTGCAACATCAGGTGGAGGACATTTCTCTGATCCAAATAGGATCCCAGGTGTTGTGGCTGCTTGGCCGAAGAGATACTAATTCTATATTCTTTCAATATCATGAAGGGAAGGGGATTCAGTAATTACCCATGAAAACACTTGATGAGCGACTTTGATTCAAACTTAAATATTTTTATCTATATACCTAATATAACCATATCATACTTTTTCTGATTTTTTTTTTTTTTTGAGACAGGGTTTTTCTGTGTAGCCCTGTCCTGGAAAACTTGCTCTATAGACCAGGCTAGCCTTGAACTCACAGAGATCTGCCTGCCTACGTTTCCTGAGTGCTGGGGTTAAAGGCGTGAGCCACTACTACCTGGTTTATAAAATTTTTTTAAATTTTTGAAGAAAAATGACATTAAACTAACCATGATCCAGCCACAGTCCTATTAATATTTTAGTATGTTATTTTTTTAAATCTTATTTTAGCCTTACTTCATCTTCAAGATGAGGCAAGGAAGTCAGTCTATGATGTTAGGAGAGTAACATGAGAGAAGTCAGATCTCAAGAGTCATTGCCAAAAGTAATCACTATGTATGTTTTGGCAGGAGCATGGCAGAATCTAAGTAAAAGCCAAGTCAGAAACATGTCAAAAACAAATAAGCAAGTAGAAGGTGCGGGTGAGATGATTGTAAGTGCCAGTAAATTCTTTCTTCGATGGGAAAATGAACCAAAAGTTTAACACAAACCAAGTAAATCAGCACTGGATATTGCTACTCAGATTGACAGACAAGTTAATGAGTAGCAAGCTGTGTACTCTCACTTCAGAGCGGGGATCAATCTTGCTCAGCAAGTAATGTCTGGGGGTCACAAAGTCCCCAGTAAAGAATTCTATGTATGTGCTGTTTTAGTATGTGTTGTTAGCATATGTGGTTTTTTAAGCCAATACCACATATGATTTATAGATAGTAATTTGGACGTCAAAATTCTCACACTTAGGGCAAGCTGAGGGGTAGGGGAGTCCTCTCTTTGGATTGAGCAATATATAGAACCTAAGCTTCCCAGCAATTCAGTGTTCAGGATTCTTCCTGTGATTTTGCTTAAGAACTGGATTCTGGACAGGTGGAATTTATAGCAACATTATGTCCTAGATTTTTGAGGACAGACCAGATTTTAAATATTTTATCCTGTTGTAACTATAGTAGGCTTAAAGTTGTGTTCTCCTGTTTCTGATTTGGATAGAGAAGAAAACATGGGCTTTAAAGTGTCCTTTTCTTGGCATATATGATAATGAATACCCAGAGGAAGTCCTGGTTGAGTTCAGAGAGATAACAATACTCTACTGAGAATGTTCACTGGGATGCAAAATAGCTGTCTGTGGTGAGAGGCAGGCAAGGAGAACCCTTGTAAAATTGGTGCGTGTGTCATTTGGTTAGAACAGAGCAGTTTAATAAGAGACGGAAGTTTAAGGATAAAGGAGCCTGAAGATAGTAAGATAGGGGTTTGGAGGATGAGTGTCAGGGAGGAAGGACAGAAAAGCCTGGCAGGGAAAGAGGAGCAGACTTAGGAGGGCACATGTATAGAGAAGAGAAGGCACTTAGCAGAGAGGGGAAGGGGAAAGGGGGGAAGGGGGAACATGAACAGAGGAGAGAATGAGTGTGGAATGGGGTAGTTGGGACAGACAGGCAGCCATGCATGAATGAGAGACACAGAAAGAAGCTTGAGTTTTCCTTAAAACTGTGGCTATCTGGGGCAGCCCTGGGAGGGCAGGGGGAGATGAGACTGTGGGAAGGTTTGTAAAACTGGAGCAAAGACAAAGCTGCATGTCCCATCTGCAAGAGCCGTCACCCCTTCAGGAATTCCTTAGGGAGCCGACCATAGACCTGGTCTGTGTTCAAGAGCAGCCTTCTTCTTCAAAGCATCTTTTGCTGAATCTTTTTGTTTGTTTTGTTTTGGTTTGGTTTTGAGACAGGATTACTCTGTGTAGCAGACATAATATCCTGGATCCTGGAACTCACTCTGTAGACCAGTCTGGCCTCAAACTCAGAGATCTACCTGCCTCTGCCTCCCGAGTGCTGGGATTAAAGGCATGCGCCACCACCGCCCAGCTTGCTGAATCTTTATATGGAAGAAGGACCAGTTGTTATTCTTAAAATATGGGGGTTCCCCCGCCCGGTGGGCTCAATGAGCAGCAGCAAGCTCCAGCAGATGCCAGCGGGGTGGGCGGGTGCCGGCTCCAGAGTCTATAAAGGGTGGGTAGGTAAATGATACATATATGATAGATAGATAGATAGATAGATAGATAGATAGATAGATAGATAGATAGATAGATAGAAACAAATATATAGATATGTATATACACATATCTAAAGCTTCATTTACTTAAGACTTACTGTACTTGCAAATTTTTAAAGTTTATTTATTTATTTTTGGTTTTTCGAGACAGGGTTTCTCTGTGGTTTTGGAGCCT
>NC_022016.1:75781480-75782391 GCF_000317375.1 Microtus ochrogaster | reverse complement strand
CTCCTTCTCCATTCAGAATGGTAAGGCCTTCCATGGGAATCAACAATGCAGGGTATATCAAATTGAGGCAGGACCAAGCTCCACCTCCTTGCATCAAGATTGGGCAAGGCTTCCCACTAGAGAGCATAGGTTCCAAAGAGACAACTCACGAGTCAGGGACAGGTCCTGGTCCCCCTGCTAGGGGCCCCACAGACAGATCAAGTTACAGGACTGCCACCCAGATGCAGAGGGCCTAGGTCAGTCCCATGCTGACTCCCTAGCTGCCAGTTCAGGGTCCATGAGCTCTCACAAGCTCAGGCCAGCTGTCTCCGTGGGTTTCCCCATTATGATCTTATCCACCCTCGTTCATATAGTCTCTCCTCCCTCTCTACAAATGGACTCCCTGAGCTCAGCCCACAGCTTAGCTGTGGATCTCTCCATCTGCTTCCTTCAGTTACTGGAGAAGGCTCTACAATGACAGGGTATTCATCAATCTTACTACAGGAGAAGGCCAGTTCAGGCACCCTCTCCACTATTGCTAGGAGTCTTAGCTGAGGTCTTCCTTGTGGGTTCTTTGGAGTTTCTCTGGCACCAGATTTCTCCCTAACCCCATAATGATCCCCTCTATCAAGATATCTCTTTCCTTACTCTCCCGCTGCATCCTGCCCCCAACCTGACAATCCTCTTTCCTCCTGCTCCCATGCCCCCATCCCCTTCCTTCTATCCTGCCCTCCAGCCCCAGTTTACTCAGGAGATCTCATCTATTTCCTCTTCCCAGGGAGATCCATGCTTCCCCCTTAGGGTCCTGAAACTGAAAAACTTCTGTAAGCACAGGACACTGTCAATAAGACAAAACAGCAGAAGAAAAGATCTTCACCGATCCCATACCTGACAGAGGACTGATATCCAAAATGTATAAAGAACTCAAGAAA
>NC_022016.1:75778330-75779698 GCF_000317375.1 Microtus ochrogaster | reverse complement strand
GCCGGGAGCCCTCCCCAGCGGCGGGAAGCAGCCCACAACTCCATACTATACATGGCCTTCTTTGTGACAAAGTCCTGTGCAGGTCTGCCTCAAATCTCTGTGCAAAGCCGGTGGTGGTGGTGCACTATGGCATGGTTCCCCCATGCCTTTCTCCCTCTCTCCCTCCCCCCTTTCTCTCCTCCCCTTCCCACCTTATCCTATTGATTATGGATAGCCTATTGATTATGCTCCACTACCATTTTCAAAATGTCTCTATGCCATTTATTGTGAGCTACTGAAGTGCACTTGTTTACAGAATTTTAGGGCTCTTTCGGGTCCTATGTTGGTCTCGTACGCTAAGTGCAATCAGGCCCAGAAAAGCTCTCTGACTCCCGTGACATGAATAGTATGAAGTCATAAATGAGCTGGCCTCCAGCAGTCGCTCCGCTCTCTCAAAGTCTGTGCTCCAACCAATAGGAAGTTCTCATCATCTTCCTTTGCCTTGGACCATTTCTGGGGATTCGTTCCTTGCCATCAAAATTGGCCAGAGCATTAACATGTTACCACTCTTGGCCCCTGACTGCCTTATTTGACATCTACTTAGAGCCTACCAACCTGTCTTTCTAGTGGGAAAGAGACTGCTATGTGTGAGGAACCAAAGAAAACACAGTTCCTATCTTCAGTGACCCCCCAGTCTACTGGACAGAGTTCGCTTCCTTCTCAGTCTCCCAGTACTGGTTTCTTAGTACTCCTTCTATCTTGTATCTTGAATATTAGTTGAAATTCTTCTGGAAGGAAGGATGTTTATTCTCTTCAATTTATATATTCATCCAGTCATTTATATCAATAAAGACTCAGCAACATTTATTCCATTTTTTTGAGATATAATCCAACGTATGATTCTTTAATTTGTTGTTCAAATTGTTACAGCTTTGGTTACTGGACACGCCCCTTTGCTTTAACTTTCTGAGTCTCTTTTGGCTTGTTCTCAGCCTGACACCATGACTACTCCAGGTTCGCTTTATATTTTCTTAGCTTTAACCTGGCATCCATCCAAGAAGCCCTGATTGTTTTCATTGAAGATCAGTGATCAGAAACCAAATGTGCCAGATGTACCAGATGTGTGGGCATCACACCTTTAATCCCAGCACTTGGGAAGAGGGAGGGAGGGAGGAAGTGAGGGAGGAAGTGAGGGAGAGAGGGAGGGAGGGAGGAAGGAAGGAAAGGAGAGAGGAAGGGAGGGAGGGAGGGAGGGAGGAAGGAAGGAAGGAAGGGATAAAGGGAGGGAGGGTGGAACATAGGAAGGAAAAAAAAGAAGGGTTTGTTAAGTGGATTGTAGGGATAAGTCCCGCCCCTTAGGGGGTGTGTTCGCCTCGGGCTAATGTTTGC
>NC_022016.1:75769446-75774400 GCF_000317375.1 Microtus ochrogaster | reverse complement strand
AAAAAAAATTTAGGTGCTATAATTATACAGTTCTACTATAACTGTCTTATACTTTGCCATTTTGTTATTTATGCAAGAATTTAATACATAGGTCTAAATACAAATTAATCATCATCAAAGTTAAGGAATGTAAATGCAAAAAGCTTGAAAATAGAAAGCTAAGTTGGGCATGGTGTCAAACGCTTTTAATCCTGACAGTCTGGAGGCAGAAGCAGGCCAAAGGAGTTCCAGACTTACCAGGGCTACGTAGTGAGACTCTGTCTTGAGAGGTAGGAGTTGAGGGCAGAGAAAGTCATCTTTCTTTCTTTCTTTCTTTGTTTCTTTGTTTCTTTCTTTCTTTCTTTCTTTCTTTCTTAATGAACGAAATGAAATATACTTTTGAAAACAGTCGTCTTCGCAGAGAACAGAGGCTGAGTCGTCAGTTTATGGATAGCTAGTGTTCACTTTACTCTTTCCCGCCACTCCTATTGAAATGCTCAGATGCCATCACTAAAAAGGTAGCGGACTCCCAAGCAGCCAGTGCCAGTGGATTTAGCTTAGTTTTACAGCTGTGGATTCAGTCTCGCTATCCTGTGTAGAGTGAAAATTAGAAAATCTGAATTCCCAGCCTGGTGGTAGTGGCACATGCCTTTAATCCCAGCACTTGTGAGGCAAAGACAGGCAGATCTCTGTCTACAGGATCTACAGAGCAAGTTCCAGGATAGAAGGGCTACACACAGAGAAACGCTGTCTCAGTAAGAAAGAAAGAAAGAAAGAAAGAAAGAAAGGAAGGAAGGAAGGAAGGAAGGAAGGAAGGAAGGAAGGAAGGAAGGAGAAAAGAGAAGAGAAGAAAGAAAAACAGTAAGAAAATCTGAATTCCCTTTGTTATGTGACCTTGAACACATCATCTCCCAGATCTGAGTGTCCATCATTAATGTTACAGTAATCGCTCTCGCTTGGAAGGATTTGTTCTTTAAACTTGTGCGGAATGCTTGGCTTTAGCTGTGGTGTCCTTCTGCTAGTCTGCTTTACTGCTGTGATAAACACCGTGACCCAAAGCCACTTGGGTAGGAAAGCTGTTGTTCTATTTACAACTCTCAGGCCCTGGTTCTTCGCTGAAGGAAGTCAGGGCAGGAGCTCAAAGCAAGAACCTGGCTGCAGAAACTGAAGCCCAAGTCATGGGGGAATGCTAATCGCTGACTTACTCCTCCTGACTTGCGTAGCTTGCTTTATACACTCCAGGAATGGCACTGCCTGCAGTGAACTGGGGCCTTTCACGTCAATCAACAATCCTGAAAAGGCCCCACAGGCTGGCCTACAGAGTAATCTGATAGGAGTGTTTTCTCAATTGAGATTCCCTGGTCTCAGATGATTCTAACTGTATCAAGCTGACCAACAACTAACCCAGACTTCAATCACAGAAACATACCAAAACATAATCATCCTAGAGCCATTTCCATAATAGGGAAGAAGAGAAAAAAAAACCTAAAACTTAGGGTGGTTATTTTATTCCCCTCTCCCTCAATAACTTGAAGCATGGCGGCAGGCTCCAAGGCGGTGCTGCTAGGACTGTCTCATGTATTAGTGTCTCGTGTTCTATCATTGAATTGTATCTTGCCTTCAGTAAGGTTTAAATTTTTAATGGAGGGCATGCATCTGCCACTGTATGTGTGGGTTGGAGGACAAATTTGTAGAGCTGACTCCATCTTTCCACCTTTATGTCCAATTCGAATTAAGCTCAATCTGAAGCACTGAACTGGTCGTAGCATTGCATACCTGTAATGCTAGCACCATTGCAGAGGTAGGGACAGGACACAACAAAGAGAAGACACTTTATGGCAACCCCTGGCCTACACAGGCACACTCCCCCACACACACACATGTGCACACAGAAAGACATTCATGCCAACCAAACTACTGGGTCTGGTGATCTGACTTAGTGGGTGAAAGGGCTTGCTGCCAAGCCTGATGTCCTGAGTTCAATCCCTGGAACCCACATGATTGGAAGAGAGAATCAAATCCTGCAGGTTTCCTCTGATCTCCACAAATCTGCTTCTCCACACAGGGACATGGGGTAAGAGGGAAAGAGAGACTTAAGAGAACAAAAGACAAAGAAAAGAAGCTGTCCTAAGGGATTGGTCTCCTCCCCCCACCATATTATGACAGTGCCGAAGACGGACTCCATTTAATGCAGAAGTTAGCCTTCATGACGAACAGGATTTTAATTGCAAAACAAAACACAAATACCATGAGTCTTTGGCAGAGTTTTTTAAGAAGTGGGTACAGGGAGTTAGAGGTGAGAAAGAAGGTGGGAGAAGCTGAGTGACTCACCTCAGCACGATAGACAGCAGTCAGTCAATATTGTCTGACATGAAGCTGTGTGGTTAAAAGGGACAGTTCCGATGAGTCCCATCATCTTGTCTTGTTTTGATTGATTCGCTTCTGGTTTGTTTGAGACAGAGTCATTCTGTGCAACGCCTTCCTCCACCTCCCTAATACTGGGATCATAGGAAACACACCACCAAAACCAACCTTTATCGTCTCTTTAATATTTTATCATTAATCTGTACCTTTGGCTTTTCATTAAATTCAATCATTTATTTTATTGAAAATACCTTACTTATGGTGTGTTAGTGATGCTGTATCGGTACTTATAAATATATACAAGACTATTTTCATTATATGTCAAAGCTGTTATTTTCCATGCTAGATTTAAGAGTGATGCAAGGTCTCCCCTGACCTTGGCGAACGCGTTCCCTCAACAGGATGAATACTTCCTCTCACCTAGGGCCAAGGATTTCTCCTCTAGTATCAGCACCGCCACTCTAAACGATGGAAAAATTATAAATAGCCTTTCCCCAAAATGTACTAAAATGACCTAAAAATGTCAGCATACAGGAACAAACTCAAGCCAGGCATGGGGGCACAGGCTTGTAACCTCTGTGTTCAGGAGGCCAAGGCAGGAGGATCAGGAGATCAGGATCAGACTGGGGTACATGAGAAATAAATATAAATAAATAATAAATAAAAAGATATGAACTTAGACCTCTCTGACTCTTCCCACTGAACCACTGCTATGTTCTTAGAAAGTTAAACTGAGGATCAATAACTTTGTATTATTCTCTGGATAACCCCTAGACAACAGTAAGAAACCTACAAAGAGCTTAGAATATCCCTGAAATAAAAATCTTCCTGTAAGTGAAGTTAACCATCTGTAGGAAAGCAAAGGTCCATCAATGAGATCCTGTCCTAGAAGTCTGGGGACACTCAAACTTTAGTCAAGATGGTGGGGGACTAATCTCAAAACCAGTCCTAGAAGCTACTGCAACTCAGTACGTGAGCACCCCATACTGTATATGGTCTATGGAAACAGAAGGGAGACAGCTCCCCACCATCAAGCCCTGAAGGGAAAGCCACAAGGCAATGTCCCAAAGTGAGATGACCTGGTGAACGCGGACATCTTATTTGTCAAGGTCCAGAGAGAAGTCCGTTGTTGCACACTGGAACTGCCTCGGTGGCTCTGAAAAGGAGCTTCATTTTGGGGCTCTGCTCTATGTAGGCCCACTTAACTGGAACATCAGAGAGTGGTCCCAGGAATAAGTTCCTCAGAAATCTTCCCAAGTGGTTCTGCTGGGCAATCAGGCTGAGAAACACAGAGCGAATGCTCAGAGTCCAGATTCCCTGGCAGCTCTCCTTTCGATATTGGCTCACACACCCTTGCTCTCACGCCAGACCCACAACCATGCCACCTTCTGATATTTGGCTTCCCATATGTCACATGCTCAGAGGAAAGGAGAAAATGTACAGATATTCCGAGGTGATTGTTCCAGTCTAGTTTGCAAATAATACTTTCATTTTTAAAAAAATGAATCAATGAGCTTCTGCTTTATGTACCAGTCATAATGCACTGACCAATAAAAGGTAGATCTTTTCCAAAGGATGTAGCCTCTGTTCATGTGCACAAAATCAAAGTTCCATGTCTGTCAGACCTTGGACCATGGCGGTCTCAAGCCTTGGAATGAGTCCAGGTGGCCAGCTGGCTGTCCCCAGAAACACATCCTGAGTCCCACTATATGCCTTTTTATCTCAGCAGCCTGATTGCAAGCTCCCTAAAAATGCCCTGCCCCCCTCCACCCTCATACTTGATCCCTTTCCCCCCTCACTCTTTTGTCCTTGCTCTCACGTTGGCGGTTTTGAAAGCAGGTGTCTGGGATGGAGGAGTCAGGAGTATAACTGTTGAGTAGCTAACACTCCTTTCTCCTTTAGGTCTCAGCTGTTGTCTTTACAGAAGACTTCCTCTGATTTCCCTAATACCTCTTACACACCACCACCAAGGCTAGGACGTTCCCCTTCTCTGTAATCACACTGCCCTCTCCGCTCTCGTCCGCCACGGTCCTTGTCACAGTCCGCTCAGGTTGTCCACTTACTCATTTCTCTCCAAGCACCCCAGACCAAAAGCAGTGGAGGCGGACACTGTATCCTGGTTATCTTCCTACTTGTAATGGATGATATTACTAGTGCGATAACTATCTGGTGGGTATAACTTGTAATTCTTTTTTTTTTTTTCCTCCACCCAAGACAGGGTTTCTTGGTTTAACAACTCTGGCTATCCTGGAACTCACTTTGTAGACGAGGCTGGCCTCAAACTCAGAGAGATCCATCCGCCTGCCTCTACTGCCTGTCTAAATTATGATTCTTAATGGCCCATGCCTGAACCTCTTGTTTATTTATTTGTTTGTTTGTTTTTTGAGACAGGGTTTCTCTGTGTAACAACCTTAGCTCTCCTGAAACTAGCTCTATAGACCAGGCTTACCTCAAATTCACAGAGATCCACCTACCTCTGGCTCCCGAGTGCTGGAATTAAAGGCGTGCACCACCACCAACTGGCTATTTTTTTATTTTTAAAATTAAAAAAAAATTTATGGGTGGTCTCCAGGATTTGCATGGGCTCCTCTGGCTGCCATGCTGTCTCAGT
>NC_022016.1:75763673-75769258 GCF_000317375.1 Microtus ochrogaster | reverse complement strand
TGCATGTTGAAGCCCTAGCCTCTAGTGTCTCAGAATGTGATTCCATCTGAAGACAGGGACATAAAGAGCTTGGCAAGTTAAGCTGGGGCTCAGAGGATAGGCCTTAATACAGCTTTTATGATATCCTTAGACAAAAGGAAATCTGGATGGACACACACAGAGACATCAGGAACACACATTCCCAGACAGGGTACCATGTAAAGAGGCATCCAGAAAATCACTTCTAGGGCATAACAGTAATAATAATAATTATTATTATAATTTATTCATGATTTCCTTGTGTGAAGATTTTCATATTTCATTTTCATTTTCCTTCATCACAACTCTTGGAGAAGGGAAACTGTTGTTTCTAAAAGTAAAAATTTGTTTTAAAAATGGAAATTGAAAGACGGGCGATGGTGGTGCACGCCTTTAATCCCAGCACTTGGGAGGCAGAGGCAGGCGGATCTCTGTGAGTTCGAGACCAGCCTGGTCTACAGAGGTAGTTCCAGGACAGGCTCCAAAGCCACAGAGAAACCCTGTCTTGAAAAACCAAAAAAAAAAAAAAAAAAAAAAAAAAAAAAAAAATGGTGGTGCAAGCCTATAATCCTAGCACTTAGGAAGAAGAGGCAAATAGGTTTTTGTGAGTTTGAGGCCAGCCTGGTCTACAGAGTGAGTTCCAGAACAGCCAGGGCTGTTACACAGAAAAGCTCTGTCTCCAAAAACAAACAAACAAACAAAGAAGGAAATTGACAGCATGTTGTGGTATTCAAGTTTGTAATTCCATAACTCAGGAGGTGGAGGCAGCGGCAAAACTGGGGCTGGAGAGATGACTTACTGGTTGAGAGCAGTGCTGCTCTTCCAAAGGACCTGGGTTCAATCTCCAGCACCCACAAGGCAACTTACACCTGTCTATAACTCCAGTTCCAGGGAATCTGACACCCTCACACAGGCATGCAGGCAGGCAGAACACCAATGTACTAGATAGAAAGATAGATAGATAGATAGATAGATAGATAGATAGATAGATAGATAGATAGATAGATAGATAGATAGATAGATAGATGGTTTTAAGATCAATCTCAGTTATATAGTGAGCTCTAGGCCAGCCTGAAGTACATGAAACCTGCTCTCAAAACAACAGAAAACGGATGTCCAGAGAAGTTACACTACTCTTTCAAAACCTTAGTGTGCACTGGGGAGAGGGCTCAGCTGTAAAGCCCTTGCCCTGTAAGCATGAGGACCAGAGTTCAGTTCCCCAAAACCCACATAAAATCCAGGTGGGTGAGGAAGCTTCCCAGTTATCCTAGTGAGCAGGCCAGAAACAGGAAGTCCACGTAGCAAGGTGATTAGCCAGACTAGTCAAATGACCAGCTCTGGGGGCAGCAAGAGACTCGGCCTCAACATATATGATGGAGAGCAATGAAGTATAGTGGTATATTATTTGTGATAAAGCTTACCAAAAGATCAGAAAGCAAAGCAGCCAATCACTGGCTTTTACCTGTTCTATCTTGGACCAAAAATGGGCAAGATCCTGTCTCCATGAATCCTGAAGACTCCACACTCCGCTGAGTTCCTGTCTCTTCCCTTTTTTTTTCTTTTTTCCCCCAGCCACGTCGCTCCCGTCTCCACCTCCCTAGTGCTGGAATTAAAGGCGTGGGATCTTAAGTGCTGGAATCACCCTTGTGTGGGTTCTGTTTCTCTTTTAGACAACCTTGTGCAGCCCAGGGTGGCCTTAAACTCATGGAGATCCCTTGGCCTCTGTCTCCTGACTCCTGGGATTAAAGGTGTTTGCCATCACTCCCTGGCTTGTGTGGCTAACTAGTATGGCTTTTTTGGTCTCTGATCTGCAGACAAGCTTTATTTATTATAACACAAATAATATACCACTATAATGACGAAAGACATCTGACATCAACCTCCAGCCTCCACATACATCCACACAGATGTCCTTACACGTGGATGTGCAACACACATATGAGCATGCATATACATAAGCATATACACACACACATACATACATACATAAAGCCAAACAAACAAAAATAGCCATAATATTAATAAAGGGTAGAACCAAAATCTGTTTACTGAAATAGAGGGTTTACCTGTTGATAATGCAAAAAAAAAATGCTTTAGAAAAAAATAAAGAAAAGAAAGAAATTTATAATCTAACCGCCGAACCTTAAAAGCACAATATGCCTCCTAGGACTTCCATCTGGGTCCAGCCTCAAACCTTTGATAATTCTACCAGAAACCCATATAACAGAGAGCTGTCCTATGGAATATTTTCCACAGGAAACATCTGCCTGAATATTTTGAAGGCTGCAAAATGTCCCATGAGGGAGTGGGGGAAGCAGAGGCCAATCACGAGTGTGGTGATCAGTCCAGGTACCAGGTGGACCGGAGAGAGAGAAAACACAGAGCTTCCTGCCGTCAGCTCCCTCTGGAAGCTTGCGCTGGTAAAATAAACTCCTTCCAAGACTCAGGTTCCCAGGTTAGTGATCTGGTTTTCTTCTCATAAGATGCGAGCTGTCTCTCAATGGGGGGGGGAGGGGAAGGGGAAATTATTGCCAATTACTCAAACTATGTAGGTGGGGAGTTCAAGGCATTTCGTGTCTTTACAATTAGGGGACGCCCACTTTATTCTCAGAGTGGGATAGACATTCTTTCTTTGAGTGTTTACAAGAGAATCAACTGAAAAAGATGGTTTAAATCCTTTTTTGTTTAAAGCAACTGACGTAATAGAAAGAAAGGCTTGAGTCCCTGACAAAGAAGGTCCTTCCCAACTTCTGTTTGCTCAGCTCAACGGAACTTTAAGTTCTTTCAATAAATCAAGTCCCTGGCTCCAAAGAGAAAATTGCTACCGGGAAAGAAGACTTTTTTTGTGTTAAAACTGAATGTCTCTGGGTAGAAATTAGCCTATATCCACCCTGAATACAGTACACGGGTTAATTATTCTTTCTGTTCCTCCTTGACTTGTAGCTGGGGAGAACTGCTCCTTGTGTCCCAGACACTGAGCCTCCAGGGCTATGAATCCATCCTGATCCTTGCTCTCCTAGGGTAGGCTAAAGAGGAAATAAACCAGCACTCACTGATGGGGTAAAGGACATAAAAGAGATGGGGAAAATCCTACAGGGACTGAGCATACAGCACCCAGTCAGTGGTCTCCACGTTGGGGTCCCTAATGGGAGAAGAAGCTCTTTAGTCTTTTGATAAGGGAATAGTCTTCCTATGTAGAGACAGAGGAGAATGCCCATTCTCATCAACCTCCCTCTTTTCCTGGTCACATAGTTGTTTTTTAAACATCCATATACAAGAGAGAACACGTGGTATTTGTCCTTCTGTTTCTGATTTATTTCACTTACTGTAACATCCTCCAGTTGCACCCATCTTGCTGCAAACGCTAGTATATCATCCTCTTACGATCGGGCGGTATCCCACTGCCTGTAACCATATTTTACTTTTCCACTGATGGGCATCTAGATTGATTGTGTATCTTAACTGCTGTGACTCGTACACAAATTAACAGAGCATACTGATCCCTCTTGCGCTACAGGGAAATAGGGATTTTGTTTATTAAAAGAGAAGAGATACAGTGTGATTGAAGCATAGAGTACATTAATACACACACACACACACAAATATAGAATAAATGAATGAGGGAATGGATGAATGTTTGAAAGAGTTGTAATTTCACCTAGTAATCAGGGTTCAATCAGGTCTCCTAGGTGGGTGTGGGTGCACATGCCTGTAATCCCAGCACATGGGTGAGCTTCACAAAGATTACATGTGAGTCTAGTCTGGGCAACATTAATAAGATCCTGTTGCCTTCCCATCCCCCATCGTCACGAAACAAAAACCACCCAAGGCCTGGGAATACATCTCAGTGACAGAATGGACACAAGCACAAGGCTCTGGGATCAGTTCCTGCACTCACACAAAAGCTCTCAAAATCATTATCAGCTAAATAAAGGCAGAAAGATCTAAAGCTCCATCTTTAACAATAACTCTCTCCCACATCCACAGCAGCGTCCATTCGAACTTGATCGTGTTTCCTCATCTCTCTGCCTGGCTATCTCCCACTTCTTATTCAACATGTCCTCCTGTCAGGAATCGCTTCTGCTGTCACAGAGCAGGGCCAGTACATCCCACTCTGTTGTGCCTTTCTGGGGTCTCTGAGGCCAGGCAGAAGGGCTCTGGGGGCCTGGTGCTGCTGCTTTTCAGATCAAAGTCCACCAGCTAGAACCCCAAACCCCAAGACTCTTTGAAGGACCTCTTTTTATGTGCATGCATATATATATGTGTGTGTGTGTGTGTGTGTGTGTGTGTGTGTGTGTGTGTGTGTGTGTGTGTGAGATCCTCTGGAACTGGAATTACAGACAGTTATGAGCTGCCATGTGGGTGCTGGGAATTGAACCCTGGTCCTTTGGAAGAGCAGCCAGTGCTCTTAACCGATGCACTGTCTCTCCAGCTCCTTGGGTCATTTCTTATCCCAGGGTGTCCTGCTGGAGCTTTGACAAGGAGAGCAGCAATGTGACCACTGCTGAATCCAGCTTGCATTTCTCCTTCAGTGGGCACCTCAAATTCAACTTGTCCAAAGCCAAAAATACTGTCCAGAACTCGGGTGTTGGAACCAGAAAACCTAGGTTTAACCTTGCGCTTGTTACATGGACTTGGAACAGGCTACTACTCTAGCTCTTCAACCTTGGTTTCCCCCCTCGGAGACGGAGGGATGGGGATAGGGGAGGACTGGGATCCCGTGTTTGCTTTAGAACACTCTCTCCTGCAGCTGAATGGGGGATGGGCTGGAGGGGAGAAAGCAGAGGCAGTTTAAGAGGCAGCTGAATAGAAGTGTTTCCAATTACCGGCAAGCAGGCCTCACAGCACACTCTCCACCGTGACCCCAGAGCCAACCTCATGCTGTTGCCTAGCAACTCACCTGCATCACCCAGGGATCTGAAGCTGGGGCCCCTCCAAGGATGGGGAAATGACCAGTGTAATTACAAAGGCTCAGGAGGATCCTACATCAGCTCATTCCTCAAATCCTGGGCTCCCACCAAGAACCAGGCCCAACTGTAGGTACCGGTGATTTAGAGATGAATAAAACCTTTCCTGTTTCCTCAAGAAATTCCCAGTGTAGTGAAACTGACAGATTGTTTTTTTCATTGTTTTAAGAAACATTTGAGGGCTAGGGATATAGCTCAGGGGTACAGCGCTTGCTTAGCATCAGATCCTGGGTTCAATCCCTAGCATGGTGGGGGTGGGGCAGAGAAGAGAAGAAAGAAAATATTTGGCTGGGGCCTGAGGAGATACTTCATTCAGTAGAGTGCTTGCCCTCCAAGCCTGGGAATCTGAGTTTCATTTCCAGAACCCATGTAAAAAAGCCAGGCATGGTGGTGTACATTTATATTTCTACCGCTGAGGAGACAGAGACAAGCAGATCCCTAGAACTCACTGGCCAGCTAGCCAGCCTAACTCACATCACAAGCATCAGGCCAATAAAAGACCCTGCCTCAAAAAACAAAGCAAACAGCTTCCCAGGAACAACACCCAAGGTTGACTTATGGCCTGCACACACACACACACACACACACACACACACACAC
>NC_022016.1:75748325-75763456 GCF_000317375.1 Microtus ochrogaster | reverse complement strand
ACTGATAAGTTTTGAATCCCCAGTTATTGGAAATCCGCCACCGATGTAATAAGCCAACCAAACCAAATTATTAAATTCAAGTTTAATAAACAGAACAAAGCAACTCCTGGAGGGCAGGCGAGGAATCATGTGGCAAATATGGCTACCAGGTCTTACATAGTCTGTAGGCGTGGTCTTGAGCAGTCCCAGGGAGAGGCTGACTTTTGGCAGGGCTTTCTCAGGGGTGGGGGTTTGAAATGGGAGGAGTGAGACCAGAGCATGGAATGGGCCCCTAGTTAGAGATCCTCACATTCTAACCTTTTGGGGTATGTATGGATGCTGGTAGGGCTTCCACTTAAACAATGACTACAAACAAAAATATGAACTACTGTGAATGAAATATTGCATGAGCGATGGAAGCTGGAGGAAAAAAAGAAGAGTATATCTATATGATTCTAGATGAAAGGCGAACGAAGGCAGGCAAATCTAATTGACATTCTCAGAATCAGAGTGGCAGTATCTGGACGGTAGAAGGAGGCGTGGCTGCAGAGTTCTGGAAATATTCTGTAGATGGACTTGAGAGTAGGTTACTGTGGTGGAATATTTGTGTACACTGCAAAGATGGGTCTCCGCCTAAGGCACCTTCTGATTGGTTTAATAAAGAGCTGAATGGCCAACAGCTAGGCAGGAGAGAATACTCTGGCAGAGAGATGCGAGGGAGACACTGAAGAGGTGGGTCATTATAGCTTGTTAAGTTATATGAGTTGTACCAGACACCAATAAAAAAACTTTGCCAAGACAAGGTATAACAGTCATTCAAAATTCCTGCTTTATAAACAGAGACATTCTGAGAGACTGGATCAGCTAGGCTACTTATCTTTTTTTATTGGTGTCTGGTTCTGAAAACACACAAACCTTTAAAGGTAACATACATATTACATTAACACACATATGGAATGTGTGGTGAACACAAGTCAACCACATATTCTAAACCTGTATACCAAAGACAGATGCCCCAACATTGCGGAGGAAACTTGGGCAACTGTCCAGGCAGCCAGCTGTCTTTGTCATTTCTATAGCATTGGAAGTTGTTTGTTCTGCAGTTTCTGTTTACTCAGGTAATATTTTAGATGGGGATTGAAGTCAAATAATTCTACCATTTTCTTTGTTATCAAATTCAAAAAAGAAATTACAAAGGAGATATAAAGTTCATAAAGGCTCAGAGACATACAAGCTTAAGTTGTTTAACTAAGAAAATGTTTGAGGGTCTAAAAGATATTTTTAGATTGGCAGTCACAAGTCATGATAGAAAATGGCTTAGGTATAAAAGTTCGGACTCACTAAGATTGGAGAGATAATACAGCAGTTTCTCAGACATGGCCAGATACAAATGGACTGAACGTTGTGAATGTTATTTTTACCTGATAATTTCCTTATTATATATAGCTTTTCTATGGTAGAGTTAAACCCTTTCCTTTTTATTAATAAAAAGCAGGAAATGTTGCAGAATATTTGTGTACAATGTAAAAATGTGTCTCTGTCTAAGGCACCTTCTAATGGGTTTAATAAAGAGATGAATGTCCAATAACTAGGCAGGAGAGAATAGGCAGGATTTCTGGGGAGAGAGAGAACTCTAGGAAGAAGAGAGGCAGGGAGACATTGAAGAGGTTGGACGTACTGTTCACAGCAGAGGTAACAGAGCGGTGTGGCAGAATGTGGACTAATAGAGACAGGCTAATTCAAGTTATAAGAGCTAGTTGGGGAAAAGCCTAAGCAAAGGTCAAGTCCTCATAATTAATAATAAGTCTCTGTGTGGTTATTTGAGAGTTGGCAGTACAAAGAGAGACCCGCTACAGGTTACATAGTATGCTCAGTTTTCAAAAGTTTATCTAGGATGTGCGCTTGGGATACCTTGACTCTGCTGTACGTCAATACATAGTTTTAAGTAAAACATTTATGAGCACCTGCCAGCTGCCAAGCATTGTGTGCTGAACAAACATCCAGAGAGCAATGTACAAGGTAGCATGATAGGCACACAGGGGACTTGGGAGCAGAGAAGTGTGTCCTGTTTGTGACAAGGGCCTACGTAAGGTTTCCCAGAAGATGGGATTTATCAAGTGGGTGTTGTCTAGGAAATAGGAAGCAGAGCTTACTAGGCATCAGAAACATGGAGGAGGGGAAGTGAGGCTGGAAGTTTCCATACACTCTAAACTTTGAATCGCCTTGGATACATGAATAATGACTTGGTTCTGACCAGCAATACAAAATATTGAATTTATTAAGTATCCATTTAGTTAATCCACCATTTTCACAATGCTATTATTATCTTCATTTTACAGGTTAATAAATAGAGGCACAGTGGGACCAATTACCTGGCTTAAAATCCCACAGAAATTGGCAGAACTGTGCTATATGCACAAGTCACCAACCCCGTCTGCTTAACCACTGCTCCACACTACCCAGCCTATTCAGTCAGAGGCGACATCTCTGATGGACATTCGAACAAAGGAGTAGCATGACCAGATGTTTTATTGGGTTTGTTTTCCTTTCTTTCTTTTTTTTTTTTTTGATGGGGGTCTTATTTTAGCCCAGGCTGGCCTAGAACTCACTATGTAACCCAGGCTGACTTCATACTTGGAGCAGACCTGCAGATCCTAGATTAGATAATTCCAGTCCCCAAACGTGTGTGTGTGTGAACATCTATATACATAGTTCGTGAGCTTTGCTCTTAAAGATCTCTTATTTTATTTACCTACTCTTCCTTTTCATCCCCCTCATTCTCCTCACCCCTGGAGGTGACATCTTATAGTTGAATCTCTTTTTCTGTCCCGCTCATCCCCCTGGACCAGTCTCTTTCCTGCTCACGAGTCTTCACAGCTGCTATTGAAGTAACACTCTGAGGCTTAATAGATCTCACAATTAAATTAACCTGTTTCTATTAATCTATGTATTGCCATGAGGCTGTGGCTTACCAGTGATGCCCTGGCGTGTTACTCCTTTGGCGACTACATGCCGTCTCCCTGACTCCACCTTCTTTCTCTCTGCCTCTTTGTTTGGATTTCCCACCTTGATATATTTTTCCTGACCATTGACTGAAACAGCTTTATTCATCAACCAATAAAAGCAACACATATTCACAGCATACAGAAGGACATTCCACATCAACTTCTAAGGTGTTCAGTTCTGTGTTCTTTTTTATTCTTTGTGTGTGTGTGTGTGTATGTGTGTGTGTGTGTGTGTGTGTGTGTGTGTGTTGTGTTAGTTGCTTTTCTTGTCACTGCAAACAACACCTGACAGAAGAAACAGCTTCAAGGGAGAAAGGCTTTTTGGCTCACCGTTTTAGTAGAATTTCAGTCCAAGATGGCAGGGAAGGCGGGGTAGCTAACAAAGGAAACAGATAAAGCAAGAGCCAGAGCCAGAATCCGGTACAGAGGCCCGCCTCTCCTGACCTACTTACTCCATAAGACGGGTCCTACCTTCTACAGGTTCCATGGCCCTCCAACGCATCACAGGCTTGGGACCAAGGTTTCAAAGCCTGGGCCCGTTGGGAACTATTCAGATTTAAACTATGACGTGTACACAGAGTATAGATGACACTAGGCTGCTGGTCGCCTTTACTCTCAACTCCGCTCTCTGTCTTCCGAGGCCCCTGCTGCTGGGTAGAGCGTTCCTTTGTTGTTCCCGCTGCTCCCAGGAGTTATAAAATTGGATGGCAACACAACGTTTGCAGAAAGTGTTCTACCGTGCAGCGGAGATTTCTGCCACAACCTCAGTTTGTCTATCAATTTGTGGTTTGGACTTGGGCAAATCTCTTCCTCCGTTTGGGTCTCAGCTTCCCCATTTCAAGAATCAGAAGTGCTTCTGCCTTGAACCTTCCGTGCAGCTTCCCCTATTTCCACCCAGGAAACTTTGGTTCCATGGGAGTGACTTGATCAAGGTCACACAAGAGTTTTCAGCTTCAGGAGTTCAAGTTGGCCCACATTTAGGGAGTGCCCGGCAGGGTGCTAAGTGCTTTAGGTATTTAAATAACTGAGCCTGCTGAGTCCTTCCCTAAGGGCCTCTAGACAGAGCTCTGTTAATTTCCCCAGAGAAGGTACAGGGAGAGCCTGCGGGGTACTGGTCAGATGCAGTAAAGATGTTAATAGAAGTGATTTCAGTTAGAGGGTAAGACAATACCTCCACCTCCATGCTTGGCCTCAAGACAAGAAAAGCCAGATGGGGCCCACTCCTTTCTATTTGCAGAAGGTTGTCTGTTGCTCTAATATTTACTGCATCTGGAGGATCTGATAGAGTAACCACCCTTAAGTGTTCGTGCATGATATCATGCAATGGTTCCCACACAATAAATAAAACTTTATATTCTCCTCTGTGAAATATTTGCTATTATACAATATCAACAGCTACTGTTGATTATTTACTCTCTGCTAACCACCAAGCGTTTCATATACAAAAACTCGCTTAATCTTCATTAAAATCCCAGGAGGCAGGAGCTACTATTGGTACACACATTTTATAAATAAAAACAGACAGAAGCACAGTTACAGTTCTTGTCTTAGGTCAGTGGATTTCAAACATTTTAAATGAAATCACGGGGGGTGGGGAACCAAACCAAACAACAACAACAAAAAAAAAAACTAGTTTCATGGTATTTTATAACAGTGTACTAAGCTCAACTATATGAAGCACCCTGAAATTTTCAGCGTGTGAGTGTGTGTGTGTGAGTGTGTGTGTGTGTGTGTGTGTGTGTGTGTGTGTGTGTGTGTAAATACGCAAGCATGTATGGATGTCTGAGGACAGCCTGTGGGAGTCAGTTCTTCCTTTCCACCTCGTAGATCCCTGGACTCAAGCTCATGGGGTCAGGCTTGGCAGCAGGCACTTTTCCTCACTGAGCCATCTTGCCAGCTCCATGTTTTCTACTAAGTCATTTTTCCCCCATGATAGTGTACTACTAAATTAATCCCATGACCTACACGGGTGGCTACTTACCATTGGAAAAACAATCCCCTAGATGTTATATGCACCAAACACACACCAAAGCTATGCTGAAATTCCTAATCTGTTGTATGTGTAGTGCTGAGAACTACACCCGGTGTGCATGTTAGACAAGCTCTCCACCACTGCCTCCCTACCCCTAAGTCATAACACTCTCTTTACCGTGAACTGTGGCCTCCTGCGTCCCCTGTATGGGGTCCTGTGCTGCAGTGTGCAGGCACTCAGGCTGTGATGAGTCTCAATCACCGCTGAACCTTAGAATTGCCTGGAAGACTTTAAAAACATCACACTGAGATCCTGTGCCCAGACTTCCTGATTCAACTGGTTGAGGGAGAAGCCTAGATGTGAGCAGTTTTTCAAACTTCTGTGTGAGCCTGAGATGCAGGCAAGACTTAGAATTGCATGTTCTGTGCTTCATTCTAGAAAAGCATGGAGCAGAGGATTACTCAAGGAGACTCAGAGAGAGTCTGGTGTTTAACTTTTGGCTTGTCGTTGTTGTTATATATGTATGCATGAATGCATTTTGGTTTTTAAAGACAGGGTCTCGTGTACTCCCCCAAATTGGCTTCAAACTCACTGTAGAGCATATGTGGTGGTTTGAATAGGAATGGCTCCCATAGACTCTTGTGTTTGAATGCTTGGCCCATAGAGAGTGGCACTATTAGAAGGTGTGGCCTTGTTGGAGGAAGTGTGTCATTGTGGAGTCAGGCTTTGAGGTCTCATAGGTTCAAGTTACACCAGGTGGGGCACACAGTCTTCTTCTGCTGCCTGTGGATCAAGATGTAGAAATCTCAGCTACCTCTTCAGCACTGAGTCTGCCTGCATGCTGACATGTTTCCTGCCGTGATTGTAATACACTAAACCTCTGACCCAAAGGTCAGCCCCAATTAAGTGTTTTCTTTATAAGAGTTGCCATGGCCATAGTGTCTCTTCACATCAAGAGAAACCCAAACTAAGACAGCATAAAATGACATAATTTCATTATGTGACTTTTTTAGCTGGGGATAGGTGTCTGAGGTAGCCAAGATGCTAGGATTACAGGCAGATGACACCACACTGGGCCTCGCATTATTTGTAGTGCTGGGGTTGGAACCAAAGCTTCATGTGCACCAGGCAGGAGTTTTAGCACTGATCTACACTTGGGGTTCGTATGCTGGATACCCTCGATTTGCCTACCTCACTACCTGTCTGAGTGAAACGAGAACATAACTGTTCCAAGCATGGTTGAGGAGAAGTTAGGGTTTTTTGTTTGTTTGTTTGTTTGTTTTGTTTTCCGTACAGATTTCTCCGTGGAACATTCCTGGCTGTCCTGGAACTCATTTTGTAGACCAGGCCGTCCTGGATCCACTTGCCTCTGGCTCCTAAGTGCTGTGATTAAAGGGGTGCCCCACCACCTGGCTGAAGAGAAGGTTTTTATTTTAAATATGAGGAAGAGTACAGTCAGAGCCATCTGGGAGGATTCAGATTGAACAGAGCCATGAGAGGAGAGATAGGGAGAACAAGAGAGAGAGGAGAGGTCAGGAAGACCAAGAGAGTCAAGGTAACCAAAAGGACAGAGAATGTGTGGCCAAAATGGCAGGTTTCTATAGGCGTCTAGCTGGGGGAGGGGAAGTGAACCCTGGGGGTGGGTTGAGAAGTGTGGAGAGCAGCCATGGGTACTGAGCGAGGCCAAGCAGTCACTGTGGTGTGCCGATAGGCACCTCAGTTAGCCTTTTATCCTGAGTTTCTGTGGGACTTGACACTATCTAGACATAATCCCTCTGCTCCCTGCCTTTTACTTAGGTTAAAGCCAGAGCAGCATTGAAGGGGATTAGAGGAGGAGGTTGGAAAATTAGTTTCCTGGTTCCATCCCTGACAGTCAGCCCATGGCTGTCAGTCTCCTTTATGATAACTAACTGCAATTTTAGGTCAAGTGGTGTTAACAGCTCAGAAGGTTTCCTGAATTAGCCCTGCCCTCTACCTCGTTTGAAATCAGTCCCTTTGTAAATAAAGCTCTATCAGATGAGCTTCCTCTGTAGGCTCTGACTAATAAGCCTGTAAGCAAGGAAGGAGCGGGGCATAAGGGGCATAAGAAGCATAAAAGGGGCGTAAAAGGGGCGTAAGGGGTGTAAAAGGGGCATAAGGGGCGGTGGTGTAGTGTCACGCACCTTTTCTGTTTTGTTTTGTTTTTGAGGACAGAGTTTCTCTGTGGAGCCCTTGAAGTCCGAGAACTCACTCTGTAGACCAGGCTGGCCTTGACGGTACAGAGACCCACCTGCCTCTGCCTCCCAAGCGCTGGGGTTAAGAGGCCACAGCTGCCATCACCGCCACTGGCTTTTTTCAGTTCTCAGTCTTAATCTTCCTGGATTTATCAGTGGCATTTGACTAGTTCATTGCTTTCCACCCTGGAACAAATTCGTTAGTTCCTTGGCCTCCATGACAACATACTCTGAGCTGTTTTGTTCTCTCTCTGGCTAAATTTCTCAGCCTTTTCCTTCTCATTTCCCTAATGTCTTCATCTTCCTGATACTCAATGCTGAGGTCCCAAAGGCTGTTCCTTACTTCTTTTGTCTGTATCTACCAACTCTCCATCTTCTTCCAATATCCTGACTGTAAATATCTTGCATGCTGTCCACGTCCAGATTTATAGCTCTGAGTCAGATCTCTTCCACTTCTAAACTCCTATATCCAACCTCAGGACACTAAAGAATGGTGTCCCGAGCCGGCTTCTAACATCAGGTGTTATTTTTTTTTTTTGAGAACTTTTGTAAGCCCCTTGTTGGTTAACCATTGCCATTACTAAAAATTAAATTATATAAATGGAACAAAGGCAACCTTCAAAGCCTGAGTTGGGGATACAACTCAGCACTACACACACACACACACACATACACACACACAAATTTTCAATAAGGAATACTGTACATTTTATTATTTGTGTAACATATCTCACTATCAGTAAAGTTACATACACACACCCTATATATATATATAGCTGTTAAACATTTGCTAACATTCCATCGCTAATAGGTAACTTGAAGTTAGTTTGTTCAAAACTGACCTCTTGACCGTCCACTCCCAATCAGCTGCCTCTGCAGACATTCTTTATCTCAATTACAGGGACTTTATCCTTCCAGCTGCTCCACCCAAGAACTCTTGTCATCTCTGACTCTTCTTTCTCAGACTCTAAATGCAGCCTACAAGAAATGCTTTCCCAAACTGGGTTGCTGCCTGAGATGATCAAGCCTCACAGGATACTCCAGTCAGGACCTGATCATAACCCTAAATTTTCTTTAGGTCCCCATAAGATTATCAGTGCCCCCAACCAGCCGGAAGTAGCCTAGAGTACTATGCCCACATTCCCAAAAAATGGACTATGAATATTTTCCTTTGTTTAAAAAAAAAAGAAAAGAAAGAGGGGGAAGTGGCGCAGGAGAATTGTCTGTATTTTGTCAATCATGTTTTAAATAAATGCTGATTGGCTAGGCAGGAAGTATAGGTGGGTCGACCATACAGGAAGTAGAGGTGGGGCAATGAGTACAGGAGTATTCTGGGAAGAAGGAAGCTCTTTCCCGAGTCCTGCCCAGATCACTGAAGAAGCAGGATGTGACCTACCCCGCTAAAAAAGATACTGAGCCATGTGGCTAACATAGATAAAAATAATGGGTTAATATAAGAGCTAATACGAAACTTGAGCAAATGGGCCAATCAGTTTATATATAATGTAGACTTCTGTATGATTCTTTGGGGGCAAAACAGCTGTGGGAACTGGGCAGGACAGAAACCCCAACAAGCCTGGCCCTCATGTTACACTGGGTGGGTGGTGCTGCTGCACACTTGCAATCCCAGCACCCCAGGAGGCAGAGGGGCAAGTGGATCTCTGAGTGTGAGGATAGCCTGGTCTACAGAGTGATTTCTAGGGCAGCAAGGGCTGCACCAAGAAACCCTGTCTGGAAAATCAAAAAAGAAGAGAAAAAAAATTCTTTCCCTCAATTCTCTGACTGCATCCTACCACTCCAGAAGACTTGCATATGGAGGGTGGCAGAGTCTCTTAACTAGCTTCTTCAAAGCAACCACCGTGATTCTGCTGAAACATTTGAAATTTCACTTTCTGGACTGAGAATGTAGCTCAGTGATAGAGTGCTATCCACCACACCCAGGCTGTGGGTACAATCCCTAGCACCTAGCATACACACACACAAAAAAAGAAGAAATAGCCGGGCGATGGTGGAGCATGCCTTTAATCCCAGCACTCAGGAGGCAGAGGCAGGAGAATCTCTATGAGTTCGAGACCAGCCTGGTCTACAGAACTAGTTCCAGGACAGGTTCCAAAAGCCACAGAGAAACCCTGTCTCGAAAAATCCAAAAAAAGCCCAAAAAAACAAAACAAAACAAAAAACCATTTAATGGGCTGGGCATGGTGGCACATACCTTTTATCCCAGTACTTAGGAGGCAGAGGCAGCTGGATCTCTGTGAGTTTGAGGTCAGCCTGGCCTACTATAGCACGAATTCTAATTGGTTTTAATAATAATAATAAAAAAAACTGAGTCAGATATTAGGGGGTGAAAGCTGAACGATCAGAGAAGCAGAGCATCCAGCCACTAGGGTTCTTACTTCTCCAATGCTCAGACAGAATAGGCAAGATCCTGTCTCTGCGAAACCTCAGACTGAATCCTGAGCTCCTGTCTCTTCCTGCCTTATATTCCTCTCTTCACCCAGCCATACCAGTTCCCGTCTTCATCTCCTTAGTGATGGGATTAAAGGTATGAGCTACCATTGCTTGATTCTGTTTCTCTTTTAGTCTGATTCTATCTCTTGTAGCTCAGGGTGGCCTTGAACTCACAGAGATCCATCTGCCTCTGTCTCTTGAGTTCTAGGATTAAAGACCTGTGCCACCACCACCTGGCTAACTAGTATTGGCTAATTAGTGTGGCTAGCTCCGCACTTTGATCTTCAGACAAACTTTATTTGTTATAACACATATAAAATATCACCACAATCTAAAAACTGAGTTCCAGGACAGCCAGGCCAGTTACACAAAGAAACCCTGTCTCAAAAACAAAATAAAACAAAACAAAAAAAATGCTGGGCAGTGGTGGTGCACGCCTTTAATCCCAGGACTTGGGAGGCAGAGACAAGTGGACCTCTATGAGAGTGAGGCCAGCCTGGTCTACAGAGTGAGTTCCAGGACAGGCTCCAAAACTACCGAAAAACCCTGTCTCAAAAACAAAGCTATATGAACAAGATCATGATGGGGAAACCCACAGAGACAGTTGACCTGAACTTGTGGGCGCTCACAGATTCTAGACCAACAGTTACGAGCCTGCATGGGACCAACCTAGACTACCTCTACATGTGGATGAGAGTTGTGTAGCTTGGTCTATGTTCCTGATGCATGAGCTGGCTTTTTGGAACCTATTCTCTATAGTAGGGTGCAAGGGGGAGGAGCTTGGTCCTGCCTCAACTTGATATGCCAGGCTTTGTTGACTTCCATGGAAGGCCTTACCCTTTATAATGGAGATGGAGGAAGGGTAGATGAGAGGTCATAGAAGGGATGAGGAGGGAAGGAACTGGAGGAAAGGATGGAGGGAAAACTGTGGTTGGCATGTAAAATAAATTTTAAAAATTTAATAAAAAAAAGAAAGTTTGTTTTTTTTTTTAAAAAAAAAAGAAGAAGAAGAAGAAAGAGATTATGGAATTTGCCTCCATAACTAAGGAAAGCCACTGAGATCAGGCATGTGTCAGGGGTGTCCCTGGATGGAGGCCTAGAGAGGTCATTTCATGAAGCTGTGAAGTTGAAACCTGGGTTGCAATGGAGATCCTAAGATGTTAGAGATGCTAGAGCCGTTGGGGGACACCTGCTGAGGAAAGATATCCCTGCTGCTAACAGGGAGTGGAACCAGTTCAAGGGAAAGAAGTGTGTTTCAGTCAACAAAGCTGAAAGGAGTTGGAGAGCTGAAGAGTGTCTTGACACCAGACTGAGGATGAAGAGTTTAGAGTTTGCCCAGCTGATTTCCAGTCTTACTTTGGTCCAATATTTCCTCACTATGCCCTCTTCCTTCCCTATGGTCTGGAATGATAAAATGTTTATCTTGAACCATTATATGTTGGAAATATGTGACCTGCTTTCTGATTTTGAATTTATAGGGGATTACAGTTAAGAGATTTCATGAACCTCACTCAGAAGATTTGTTTGATTTATGTAAGTGGAAAAATTCTCAAACAAATGAAAGAAAGGCTATATGGGATAAGGCCAAAGGGCATCTCAGCTCGTGAACCAATTTCTGACTTAAGGTAGTTTGCAGGCTCAGAACCCCTGTAACGAAGGGATGGCCAGGTTCCCCTGAGGAAGGACCTTGAAAAAAATACCTAAGAGTTTTACTGTTAGCCTTTCTCAATCCTTCCCCAGAGGGACCTTTGGTGGTTTACAAGGGTAATTGTACACTAGAGGAAAGGAAAAGCTATTCTGGATCTGCTGGATTCTGGTTCTGAACTGACACTGATCCCAGGACACCCAAAGAAATATTGTAGCCAGCCAGTTAAAGTTGGGGCTTATGGAGGCCAGGTGATTGATGGAATTTTGGCTGAAGTATGATTCGCAGTAGATCCAGTGGGTGGGTCCCTGAACTCATCCTGGGGTTATTTCCTCAGTTCCAGAATGTATAATTGGGATAGATACACTTAGAAGTTGGCAGCACTCTCACACTGGTTCCCTAATCTGTGCAGTGAGGGCTATTATGGTTGGGAAGGCTAAACAGAAGCCTTTAGAGCTGCCTCTGCCAAGAAAAATAATGCCTCAAAACCAGTATTGCATCCTGCAGGAATTGCAGAAATTAGTGTCACCATCAAGGACTTGAAAGATGCAGGGGTGGTGGTCCCCACCACATCTCCCTCTAACTCTCCTATCTGACCAGTACAGAACACAAAATGGATACTGGAGAATGGCGGCTGACCATACTCAATCAGGTAGTGACTCCAGTTGCAGCTGCTGTGCCAGCTGTGGGTCCCTACTGGAGCAGATGAACACATCTCCTGGTATACGGTCTGCAGCTATTGATCTAGCAAATGCCTTCTTCTCAGCACCTTCCCATAAAGACCCCCAGAAGCCATGTGCTTTCAGTTGGCAAAGGAAGCAGGGCACCTTTCCAGTTGTACCTCAAGGGTATATTAACTCTCCTGCTCTGTGCTCTAACTTAGTTCCAAGGGATCTTGATTATCTGTCTCTTCCACAAACCATCACATTGGTCCACTGCATTGACGATGTTATGCTAATTGGACCAAATGAGTAGGAGGTAGCCACCACTTTAGATTTGTTGGTAGCATATATGCACATCAGCGGATGGGAAAACACCCAACCAAATTTGTAGGCCCTTCTAGGGCCCTCTACCTCAGTGAAATCCTTAGGGTGTGGGGCATGCAGAGATATTCCTTCTAAGGTGAAGGATAAGTTGTTGCACCTGGCCCCTCCCACCACCAAGAAAGAAGCTAGTGGGCCTGTTTGGATTCGGGAGGCAGGCATCACATTCCTCACCTGGGTGAGTTATTCCAGCCCATTGAGCATGTGCCTGAGAAAGCTGCTAGCTTTGTGGGGGGCCTGGATCAGGAGCAGGCCCTTCAACAGGTCCAGGCCACTGTGCAGGCTGCTCTACCACTTGGATCACATGATCCAGCAGACCCGATGGGACTTGAGGTGGCAGTGGCAGATAGGGATGCTGTTTGGGGTCTTTGATGGTCTTTGGCAGGCCGCCATAGGTGAATCACAAAAGAGACCATAGGGATTTTGGAGCAAGGCCCTGCCATCATTTGCTGGCTACTTTCCGTTTGAGAGACAGCTCTTGGCCTGTTATTGGGCCTTAGTGGAAACTGAACATTTAACAAAGGGCCACCAAGTTATCATGTGACCCAAGCTGCCCATCAGGAGCTGGGTGTTATCTGACCCACAAAGCCATAAATAAAGTGGGACGTGCACAGCAGCAACTTCTTATCAAATAGAAGTGATATATATGTGACCGGGCCTGTGAAGATTTCCCTTCTCTGCAGTCTTTTAGGATTCTCACAGAAGGGGTCATGATGCTGCAGCTGTCCACTTCTGGGTGGTGCCTACATAACATCAGAACCATCAGTAAACCAGGCCCTAATGTTCTCTTCCTCAGTCAGCCGATCATAGGGCACACCCCATGAGGCTATAGGTGCATGCTTGGCAGCAGATGGCATTGTAACAGGACTAGAAACCATAGACATCTGGGCAACTTCATGTACCTTGTTGTGTCTTCAAGACCTGCTCAGGCCCAGTCACATATCATACATTTTGCTTGGAAGTAGAACTATGTAATTGTTCACTGATTCATGGTGGCAGATTGACTATCCTGGACCACCTCCTCCCTGGAAAGGACAGGGCTTTGTCCCTACTGGAAAGATCCTTATTCTGGTTATGGCTTTGCCTTTACTGCACATAATGCTTCTGCCAAAACCACCGTCCATGGACTTACAGAATGCATTATACATCATCATAATGTTCCATGTAGTATTACTTCTGACTGAGGGACTCATTTCACAGCCTAAGAAATGTGACAGTGAACCCACAATCATGGAATCCACTGGTCTTACCATGTTTGCCATCATCCTAAAGCAGCTTGTATGCTAGAAAGATGGAATAACCTTTAGAAGACAAACTTACAGCATCAGTGGTAGCACCCTGGAAGGCTGGGGCAGGGTTCTCCACTAGGCAGCATATGCTTTGAATCAACATCTAATATTATGGCACTGTTTCTCCCACAGCCAGGATCCATGGGTCCAGGAATCAAAAGGTGGAAAAGGGAATGGTTCCACTCACTATCACCTCCAGTGACCCACTAGAAAATTTTTGCTTTCTCTTCCAGTAACCTTAAGTTCTCCTGGCCTAAAAGTTTTGGTTCCATAGTGGGGAGTGCTCTTATCAGGAGACACAACAGTGCATTGAACTGGAAGCTCAGAATTTCCCCTGAACACTTTGGGCTTCTGATGTCCTTAAGTCAACAGTCTGAAAAAAAGAAATGACAGGGTTAGGAGGGGTGACTGATTCATATTATCAAGGGAAAACTAGATTGCTTCTCCACAGTGGAGGTATGACGATTATGTCTAGAGTACAGGAGATTCTTTAGTGTGTCTCTTAATGCCACCATGTCCTGTGATCAAAGTCAATGGGAAACTTCAACAGCCTGATCCGGGCAGAATGACAAAGGGCACAGACCCATCAGGAATGAAAGCATGGGTTACTCCTCCAGGAGATGAACCAAGACCTGATGAGGAGCTTGTTGAGGGTCAAGGAAATACAAAATGGGTAGTAGAGGAAGGTAGTTATAAATTCTAGCTAAGGCCATGTGACCAAGTTACAGAGATGAGGATTATAATTGACATGAGTTTTCTGTTGTATTTTGTTAAGGATATGCTTGTACAGATATTTGCTTTCTTTCCTCAATAAAGCATGTAATGATGCTGGACGATGGTGGAGCACATTTAATCCCAGCATTCAGGAGGCAGAGGCAGGAGGATCTCTGTGAGTTTGAGGCCAGCCTTGTCTACAAAACAAGTTCCAGGACAGCCAGGACTGTTACCCAGAGAAACCCTGCCTTGAGGAACAAAACAAAACAAAATTTATCATGTAATGCAACATCAACTAAGAGAAAATCTGGTTATCATAGTTAAGTTTTGAGATACCAAAAAAATGTCCTTCAAGGAATATTGTCATCTAGTCTAAAATTTTAATGTATTTTCAGTTGTACAAGAGATAGTTATTTTATATTAGGCATAATTATGGCCTGCTTATTGTTTTATTTGGAAATTAAGCCTGACATAAGGAGATCTGATTGTCAGGTTGACAAGGTGTGGACTTGTGATGGCTATTCTTGGTTGTCAACTTGGCTACATCTACATTAACTAAAACCCAAGCAACTGGGTACACCTGTGAGGGGTTATTTCTTAATTAAATTAAGTAGGAAGACCCACTTTTTTTTAAACGAATTTTTTTTATTTTATTTATTTATTTATTTTTTGTTTTTCGAGACAGGGTTTCTCTGTGGCTTTGGAGCCTGTCCTGGAACTGGCTACATCTACATTAACTAAAACCCAAGCAACTGGGTACACCTGTGAGGGGTTATTTCTTAATTAAATTAAGTAGGAAGACCCACTTTTTTTTTAAACG
>NC_022016.1:75738500-75748225 GCF_000317375.1 Microtus ochrogaster | reverse complement strand
TGGTCTCGAACTCACAGAGATCCGCCTTCCTCTGCCTCCCGAGTGCTGGGATTAAAGGCGTGCGCCACCACCGCCCGGCAGAAGACCCACTTTTAATCCAGCTCATTTGAGGTGGGAAGATCTACCTTTAATCTGGGCCACACCTTTTGCTGGCAGCTCTATAAAAGACATGGAAGAAGGAAGTTTTCCCCCTTTGCCTGCTTGCTCTCATTTTCATTGGCAAGTCCATTCGAGCCTACTTCAGGATTCCAACACACGATGACTACTGGACTCTTGGACCGTCCATTGGAAGACAGCTATTGTCGGGCTAGCTGGATCACAGGCTGTAAGCCATTATAATAAGTCGTGTGTGTGTGTGTGTGTGTGTGTGTGTGTGTGTGTGTGTGTGTATGAATTCATTCATTTATTCTATCAGTTCTTTTCCTCTAGAGAACCCTAATACATATATCCACTGATAATTGATTTTTTTTTTTTGTAGACCAGGCTGGTCTCGAACTCACAGAGATCCGCCTGCCTCTGCCTCCCGAGTGCTGGGATTACAGGCGTGCGCCACCACCGCCCGGCATCCACTGATAATTGAAAAAGAATACATACTGAAGGGAATGGAAGAAGCCAAGCCCTCAAAGAGTGAAGTTCTGAGTGACGGTGTATTTTGACATGAGCAAGTCCTGTTGAGGACTCTGATACCAATTGGCCCATGGGAAACTGGGAAAGCCATTATCTATGGACGAGGCTCAAAAGGAATGACAGAGTTTTCTTCAGGGGATTGGGTAAGAGTGTTTATGAAGGAGTAACCAGTATGTGTGAAGACTAGCAACTGCAACTTCCTCCTTTAAGGATGCTGACAGCCTGAGACTGGTTGCCTACAGAGACCTTCTAGGAAGACTAAGCCAACCCTTCCCCCTGTGCTGTACCTAATAAACATGCTAAGGTTTCAGGTTGCAGCAATAGCAGTAGTGTTAAAAACAAAATCATTGTGTGGTGGTGTGCTCACATTTAATCCCAGTACTCCTGAGTCAGAGGAAGGTGGATCTCTGGGTTTGAGACCAGTCTGGTCTACAGAATGAGTTCCAGGACAGTCAGGGCTACACAGGGAAACCCTGTCTCAAAAAACAAAAACAACAACAAAAACAAACAAGCAAAACCCCCATCATCCAGCTTCATACATTGTGTGTTTGTTTGTATGTCTGTCTTTTCTTCATATCATTGCCATCCTGAGCCAAGGTTCTAGGACCCTAACTATGAGGGACAGGGCACCACACAGCATTGCGATCCCTCTTCCTCCCACATACCCCTCTACCCTATTTCTCATCATCTAGAGTACTATAGATTTCCTATTACATGGTTTAGTTTTTAGTCCTTTTTCTTCCCACGGGAACATAAATTCAATAATTTTATTTTGTTTGTTCACTATATTAAAAATTCTTCAGATAGCATCCTATTAGGGACTCAATCTGATGAACAAATATTGTGAGATTCTTAAATATTCATGAATAATGTTGTTGAGCTTATTGTAGGAAAGAGGAGGACTAGGGATCCTAGAGGGAGTGCCCAACCCTGTCACGTGCTCAGCTGGGGTTTGGTGTCATTTGTCTGTGTCTTCGGGTCTCCTAGCTGTGAAATGTGCCACTTGGAAATAACTGTGCTCTTTTACAAACGCCAGAAATACGCAGTGGACTGAGACTAAGGTGACATATTACACTCTGTTGGACAAAATAAACAGCATCTCGTATCGGTCACCAGAAGGGTTACAAAGAATAAACATTTATTGAGTATCTAGCATATAAAAAGAGGATACAAAGATGATCCAGACACAGGCCTTCCTTGGAGGTGCTCCTAGCCTAGTGGGCAAGGCAGTCATGGAAACAGACAGCTATACAACATTGCTGTCAGCTCAACTGTTTATGCTATTACCCATCACAGGTCTCAAGGCTCCCACAAGATAGGGGTAAAGAGGCAGAAGGGCAGGGCACTTGCTTAGGCCTTGGCCTTGCCTGGAACACCTTTGTCCTGTATTGCACCTCTGCGGACAAAGCTGTCTGCTCGTGGAGAGAGAGGCTAAGGATGACACAGAAATCTGAGGACCTGGGTTTTAGATCTTGATGTGTAACCTTGTATGCAGCTTCAAGTCTGCTAGTTACAACCTACAGTGACACATAGCACACACAGCCTTTCCCCAGTTGGCCCCTGAAGACTCATCTGCTCCACCCCTTTCTTACCCCCCAAGCGGCCAAACGGTCCCCTTATGCTCTGTGCCTTCATAGACACAGCTCCCTACTCTGACACCTTTGCTTAGCCTTCCCAACATTGACGGTCCCATTGCTCTCTCTGGCTCTGCTGTCACCATCTCTGGGCCCTAATGCTCCAGTTTCCTCTCCCCCAGCATCTGTCCTTGCCTTTTCCTGTCTACTCACCACAGGGAAGCCAGCGGGATCTGTCTCCAATATGTAGGACTTTATCGTGATGCTTATCCTAGCAGAAACAAATATAGAACTTCATTTCTTGATTTAAAGCCTGTAATTTTTTTCACAGCTCACCTGGATCTATATAGACCAGGCTGACTTCTAACTCAGGGATCTGCCTGCCTCTGTTCTTTAAATGCTGGGATTAAAGGCATTGGCTATCACGCACCACAAGCCCAGAAACTTTACTGTGGCCCACCACGCTTTGTGATACCCTCCACCCTGCCCCACCCCCACCCCTGCATTTTCTCTCCACTCCAGCCAAAATACCCTTTCTTGCCCAGTGTATCATGTTTCCCTCTCCCTGGCGACCTTCACGCATGCTTCCTGCTTTGACTTGAATAATGTCTACTCATTTGTCAGAGTTCATTTCAAACCTCCTGTCGTTCCCCCAACCCACCCTCAGCTTTGTCAGGTACTAACTTGCCATAACAGTGGTTTCAGAGTTAACTGTGAACCACTTGGTGCCCTATCTCCCTCTAAATAGGGACCATATATCTTGCTCATCACTGGAGAAGAGGCGCCTTGAGCTGAATTTGGCATAGGACAGGTACCCCAAATATGTAACGCACACTTAGTCACCAATAGATGCTCAGCTCCTTGTGGGTATCAAAGAGGTTTTCTGTGCCTGCGAAACAGTGTAGTGCGCTGTCCAGATCGCCTCTCACTAAAGACGACATTCCAGCTGCTAGCCATGTTAGTGTCCACAAAAAGCCTTTAGCTGTCAGCTGCTCCAGATAAGGAGCCTTCTGTCCCGCCTCTTGCCAGGAGACACTAATCAGTGATTGGCAAGACCGCAATGTAAGGGTCTGCTATCTCAGAGTCTCTACAGGGTGAACCCGAAAGCAGTCTCCCCTAAACCTCCTGCACTGCAAGAGTCCAAACCGCTGCAGTCTCGGGCTTCTTTGCCTTTCTGACCTCTCCGTCTTAAGCTAAAGTTTGTAAACATCGTTCAGCTATCCAGGAGTTTCCCATCATTTTTCTATTATAGTTCAGTACTCTCGATTCTATACTATGTGTATTATTCCCGTGAAGAAGCAGGATCAGAGTAGTGAGTGATCTGCGTTAGGCCAACCAAGCACTATCTAGGAGCTAATCTCACACAGATTTTCCCCCTTTCTCTCCCTATTAAGTCGCTGTATCCTGAGCATGAGCAACCAAATTCATACAAGCGAATTTTGGTCTCAGACTCAAGAAAACGGGATCCTTGGATCTCGAGCCGACAGGCGCCGAACATCTGGGGAAACTGAGGTCCAGAGCCAGGACTCCACGCCTGCAGAGGCGACTGCGAAGGGGGCGCGTCCTGGCCCGTGGGCCGCCTCCTTCCGGGCCCGCCACGCCGGGGTCTCCCCTCCCTGTCTTTTCCCTCTCCAAGCCGCCACCTCGGAAGCGAGTCATGGTTGCGACCGTGGCGGCGGCGTGGCTGCTCCTATGGGCCGCGGCCTGCGTGCAATCCGAGCAGGACTTCTACGACTTCAAGGCAGTCAACATCCGGGGCAAGCTGGTGTCGCTGGAGAAATACCGCGGCTCGGTGAGTGACGGCGTCCTGAGGGCCCGACTCGGCGGGGGCAGGGCTCGATGGGTGCACCCAGCGGGGCTCTTGGGGGGGATGCTCCCCTCTGGTACATCACAGCTCGGGGATGCTCCCGTTGGGCACCACCCCGGGGATCCCAGCCCCGCGATCCGTCCATCCGGCGCCCCCAGGCCCTTGCCCACTGAGGCCCACGGCTACGTGGCACAGCCCAGAAACCACAACCCGCTGTCTGCGCTCTCCGGGGCGCAAGATCTCGCCCTGAAAGAGAATGCCCTCCGCCTCTGCTTTGCCTCTTCTAAGAGTAAAAGTAACCCTAGCTTTTGCCCCTCCAGTCTGACTTTTGCGCCTGGAACAGTGAGAGGGTTGACAAATAAAAGTGCAGGGTAGGGAGTGACCATCTAAGATGGACCTTTGCTTGGATCTAAAAATGCACACTGAGAACGAAGGCTTGGGCACAGGACCACACACAGTAGAAAGCAACCAATTCCCATCCCTTTGGTCCTCTCAAGCCCCACCCCTTAGAGGGCAGTTGTGATGGAGCTATTAGCCATCCAGCAGGACAGGCCCCTCCTTGCTAGACTGAATCACAGTAAGGGAGTGTATCAGGATTGGGTCTTAAAAAAAAAATAGATTTGAGCAATGAGCAAGATAAGGAGAGCTGGCCAAGTCCAGAAGCAAGCAAAACTGCACCGGGGCAAAACTGCAGGGGGGGCGGGGAGTGGGGGAAAAGTGGGGGGGCAGCAGGACCAGGGCTTTCAACAGTGGTACCTGAAGGATACAAACCCCCAGGCTAATGGTAGTAGACGGGACTGATGGGGCCAGGGAGAACCCAGAGGGACTTTGAACTACAAGTTCAGAGACCCAGTGCTATGCTGTTTGTGACAAAGAATCCTCTCAAGGTGTTGCAGGCCTTTAATCCCCAGCCCTACACTAGGGAGGAAAAGACAAGCTGGCCCGTGGGTTTGAGGGCAACTTGGTGTCCTCTTAGGGAGTTCCAGCCAGGGCTACTATCTCGGAAAAATAATATTAATTAATTTTTAAAAAAATCTGTCAAAGAATCTTCTGCCTCTTGAGATGGAGTGGGCGACCCTGATGTGAAGATGTGTGATGTTGGATATTAACCGGCCTGGGAGCCCATCATGCAGGCTTGGACAAATCACAGAAGAAAGGCTCTCAGTGTGCTTTACTTGGGAGCAGGGCCGTCTTTAAGGACAAAACTGTTTTCAATCACCTTGACATTCTCAATTATGCTGGAAGTCCTTGCTCTGACCGGTGTGAGTTTCAAAATGAGGGGACACTGTGGAAGCACTTGGTGAGCTTTAGGGTGCCCTGTGTATTGTAGGTCTTGTCGGTGACCTCATCCAGGATCAAAGAGTTGCAAAGAGCAGGGTCCATTCCTGTCAGGCCTCCCCTCCCCTCTAACACTGCTGGACATGGTCCCCAGATACACCACCCGAGCAGCTCCCCCAGTCATTAGTTCATTGTTTATTATTTGGCACCTACTGTATACTAGCTAGAAACCCAAGCTCTGAAGCTAAATAGTGATGGGCAAAACAAGTTGATGTTTTAATCAAGCTGATAGGGAGGAAAGACAATAAAGGAGACCCTGAAAACTGAGTCAGGCAATCCCAACAACTAGAGGAGATTAAAGAAAAAATAGACGATATTTTTCAGCTCCTGATAGGAATAGTGTGTAGAGTTAGCCTGGAACAGTGATACATACTTTTAATCCCAGCACTTGGGTGGCAGAAGCAGGCAGATAGCTGTAAATTCAAAGTCGGTCAGGTCAATATAGCCAGTTCTAGGCCAGCCAAGGCTATGTTAGGCAATGAGATCCTGTCTCAAAAAAAAAAAAATTAAAATAAATAAAAAAGGTAGCGTTAAGCTGGGCGATGGTGGCGCACGCCTTTAATCCCAGCACTTGGGAGGCTGAGGCAGGCGGATCTCTGTGAGTTTGAGACCAGCCTTGGTCTACAGAACGAGTTCCAGGACAGGCTCTAAAGCCACAGAGAAACCTTGTCTCGAAAAACCAAAAAAAAAAAAAAAAAAAGGTAGCGTTAGAGGGCCAGTAGGATTGCCCAGTGGGGGTGTCGAGGACCTGAGTTCAATTCTCAGGACTTATATGGTAAAAGGAGAGAGCCACTTCCTGGAAGTTACTCTCTGAACTCCAAACAGGCATACTGCGGTGTGCAGGATCACCCCACCCCCGGTTTGTTTTGGTTGTTTGAAGAGGGGTAGCGTTAGAATTTGAACCCTGGCGGTACAACTCAAGAGTCTCTGCCCTTAATCGCTAAGCTCAGAAAAAGAACCCGGGAGCAGTCAGTCCAGGGTGGCTGGTTGACCTGAGCTGGGCCGTTGCCTGGGGTATACCTTCATTTGTTCCTTAACAAACATTTGCATTTGCCACCTCCTACTACATGCCTGACACTGAGTGACAGTCATAGATGTTACGGATGACGTCACTGAGTCCATGGCTGGGCATGAATGTTGAGGTCGTCACTTGGCGGTGTGCTTACTTCCTGGGTGGAATGTGTGAGTGAGAGAAGGGGGTGGGTAATGTGTTTTATTGGCTTGCTTCTCTGTACACATCTGAGTCTGTTTCTATGCATGTGTGTGCACATGTGTGGATAAGCTTTTTGGTTTCCTGGATGGAATGAGAAGCAAGATGCTCCCCTTCACAAAGCCTAGGGAGACACACACGATACAGGCTAAAAAGAAGCATCTTAAAGTGCATGCAATAAAGGCCCAGCAGGAAAGAAGGTAGGAGAGCCTTGCCCAGAGAAGAGAATTTAGAGTCCCGACTTCTTACCACCCCAGACAGAGTGTGCCGTGGGTCAGATCAGCTCACTGATTCTCAGCAGGGGGAATCTTTCTCAGAAAGATTTCTTTTTAATGTTAGCTGGGTGATGGCGTACACCTTTAATCTCAGAACTCAGGAGTTAGAGGCAGGCGGATCTTTGTGAGTTTGAGGCCAACTTAGTCTACAGAACTAATTCTTGGATAGCCAGGGCTACACAAAGAAACCCTGTCTCAAAAATTTAAAAAAAAAAGGTTTTTTCTTTGTTATTACAGTGTGTGTGTTTATGTGTGCTTGCTTTTGTTACATTGTGTGTGTGTGTTCATGTGTGCTTGCTGTTATTACATTGTGTGTGTGTGTTTGTGTGTGCTTGCCTTTCATGGTGTTCAGGTGGGGGCCAGAGAACAACTTAGGGGAATCACTTCTTTCCTTCTACTTTGTGGGGCCCTGGGATTGAACTCAGATTATCAAGTGTGGCAGCAAATGACTATCTCTCCAGTTTGTTTTGGTTTTTTGTTTGGTTTTGAGATGCGGTGTCTCACTGTGCAGTAGCTGGCCTGGAACTTGCTAAGTAGACCAGGCTGACCTTGAACTCATGAAGGTTCACTTGCTCCAGTCTCTGCCACCTAAGTGCAGGGATTAAAGGCATATGGCATTTTTTTTTCATTGAAGAGACGGTCATACTGTGTGGTTTAGGCTTGTCTCCAGTTTACAATTCTACTGCCTTAGCGTCCTTAGAGCTGGGATTACAGGTATGTGCCACAGACCCCACTGGGAAACATTTTTGGTGGTCAAGCCTAGACATCGAGTGGGTATAGGCTAGGATGATGCCAAATATTCCACGATAAACAGGACACTCCCCACAATGAAGACCTGTAATTTCAGAACTGCTAAATTTGAGGAGTCTGTCTAGTGTGTTCCAGACTGACCCTGGGAAGTGGTCAGCAGCCAGGTGACATTATCCCAGCTTGTCTCAAAAGCAGCCACGGAGCCCAGGCAAAGGAGTGTAATCTTTCAGGAACACATAGTTAGAAGCTAGGAATGTGGCATTGGTGCCAAAATTCTAATTACATTATAATTCAGTTCCAGCAGCTAGCTAGCACTGTATTTATTGCCTAAAGTCTTTAATAAAATTAGGGCTCAGTGATCAAAGTATTTGTTTGATGGAAGGGAGGAGATAAATGTCCTGGGGGTCATTCTGTCTGTGTACCTATGTACTGGCAATCCCAACCCGGGGAGGGTACAGGGAGGCTCTTTTGCTTCCTTTTCCTTTAGAGACTTCTGGGAAAGAGCCTGCCTGAATTCCTGGAAGTACCCAGCTGACAGAACCAAATCGAACCCACGTGTGCCTTTCTCCTCCCCAGCATCGCCTACTGATACGTGGTCTCTGGGTGCATGCCTGTCTGTGAATGTACTGTATGTATTTGTGGATTTGTGTACTTCTAGCTAATGTAGGTTTGCATCATAGAGCATGTGCCTGTTAATTTAGGTGAACTGTGTGTGCTTACAGTCACAGATACTCATGTATGTGTGTACATGTGTATAGGCCCCCACATGCTTGATTTCATATGTGGGTGTATTTTGTGGGAACATTATACACATAATTACATATGTTCATAGCCTTCTTGCATGTGTGATGTAGGTATACCAGAGTAGACACAGGTGCATGCCTCCTCGCTGGGTTGTGTATGGTTCTGAGCCTTCTTCTGTTTTGTTTCTACCATGCAGGTTTCTCTGGTGGTGAACGTAGCCAGCGAATGTGGCTTCACAGACCAGAACTACCGAGCCCTGCAGCAGCTGCAGCGGGACCTGGGTCCCTACCATTTTAACGTGCTCGCCTTCCCTTGCAACCAGTTTGGCCAACAGGAACCAGACACCGACAGGGAGATTGAGAACTTTGCCCGCCGTACCTACAATGTTTCTTTCCCCATGTTTAGCAAGATCGCAGTCATAGGCACCGGTGCTCACCCTGCCTTCAAATACCTGACCCGTGAGTCCTGTCTCTTCTCCCTGTCACCTTGCCTCCCTGGCTATCACCATGACTCCCTGGACAACAGAAGACTGAGAATAGAGAAACTAAGGCACAGCCATGAGATGCCACACACCTGGAGAAGGGTGACCAAGATTACTGAAAGTCTCTTGTTCTGACTTAAAGTCTATACATAAACAGGGAAACCTCTCCAAAAGAATCAGCTTGATTGCCATGCCTGAAATACCAGTGACAGGCTCGAGGCATGGGCTGTGAATGAAATCACCAAGCACAGAAAGGCAGTAGAGTTTGTTAGGTACCCTGTGGTCTAACTGCAGTAGACCAGACAGTACAGAAGCTATGCAGAGATGGTCTAAGGGGAGGGGTTTTTCTGTGCATGGAGAGGGAGGCTCTGGGGACAGTCAGACAGTGTTTCAGTGTCACTGCGCTGTTTAGGTCTTACTCGGTGGGACATCTGCTCAGGGCTGTCTCCCTGGAAGGGTAGGCAGATATCATGTTATTTGGTTGAGGAATAAGTTTTACAGCATAGGTTATCTCTTCTTGGGACTGACTATCTATGTGAGAGGCAGGCAGGTTTGGCTCACCAAGGGTCAAACATTGAATGTTCTAAGCTTGCTTATTAAAAACTGGGATGCTTCCAGCGGTGGTGGCACACACCTTTAATCTCAGCACTTGGGGGCAGAGGTAGGTGGGTCTCTGTGAGTTCTGCCAGCCTGGTCTACAAAGAGAGTTCCAGGACAGCCAGCACTGTCACACAGAAAAACCCTATCTCAGGGAAATAAATAAAATAAAATAAATAAAAAGTGGGATTCTGAGATTCCAGAGGTGGCTCCAAGGTTAAGAACATTGGCTGCTCATCCAGAATCAAACCCGGGTTTGAGTCCTGGTACCCACATGGCAGCTCACAACCCTCTGCAACTCCAGCCCCAGAGAATCCAATAC
>NC_022016.1:75735112-75738400 GCF_000317375.1 Microtus ochrogaster | reverse complement strand
AAAAATAAATAAATAAAAAATGGGATTCTGAGATTCCAGAGGTGACTCCAAGGTTAAGAACACTGGCTGCTCATCCAGAATCAAACCCGGGTTTGAGTCCTGGTACCCACATGGCAGCTCACAACCCTCTGCAACTCCAGCCCCAGAGAATCCAATACCCTCTTCTGGCCTCCTTGGGCATTGTACACATATCATGTACAGACAGACATACATGAAAGCAAAACACCTATACACATTAAAAATAGAAGAAGGAGAAAAGAAAAGAAAGATAATCCCAAATGCCTGTCTCAGCTGCAGCCCCTGTGAACTTTGGAATCTGGAGAGCTTTGTCTATTTGTTAAAGTCATCCTTTTCTCCCCCTCCTGTGTGTTTATGTTAGTGTTCTCCCAGTTCCCACCATTGTAGATCGATCTGGGCTTGCATTAGAAGCACCTGGAAAGCTCTCATAATTGTACAAACCTGAACCCTACTCTATCAGAGCCCGAGAATTTTTCCGAAGGCCCCACTTCCTGACAGTGATTTGGATTCAGCCAGTACAAGGACTAACCTTTAGAAGCCATTAAGGCTTAATTGGAAGCAGGGAGTTGTGGTGTAGGCCTACACGTAGGAGTTAGAAGCTAGGAGGATACGGCTTTCCAGATCCTCCTCAGCCGTTGTAGCAAGATGAAGATAGCCTGGTTACACGGAATCCTGTCTCGAAGCAGAGCAGCCTTCGAGAACAGGGTGCGACTGTTTGGGGTAATTAGGAGAGGATGACTGGTGGGTTGTACTGTATCGTGTACTTCCCAGCATCCTCTCTCAATCCGGATCCCCCAAAAGTGCTGGGAGCTGGGGCTTGTTCTCAGCGCCACTAATTTAAGTGATCTGGGTGGGGCCTGATGCGTGATAGACCGAGAGTGGGATCCAGGAATTGGGCACGGGGAGGCACACTGTTTGTTCTTCTGCTTCCTTTTTCTTTAGAGACTTCTGGGAAGGAGCCCACCTGGAACTTCTGGAAGTACCTAGTGGCCCCAGACGGAAAGGTGGTGGGGGCTTGGGATCCAACCGTGCCCGTGCAGGAGATCAAGCCGCGGATCACAGAGCTGGTGGCAAAGCTCATTCTTCAGAGACGAGCAGAGTTGTGACCCGGTTCTCTCTTCCCCACCATTCCTGTCCCTCAGCAATTTCAAGTGGTGCTTCACAGGCAGAAAGCCTGGGCTTCTCATCCCTTCGGTCACATAAAGGAAGAAGTCTAAGACTTGGATGATTTGAATCCAAGAGCAAAGAATAGGAACGCCTGGCCAACGAGAGTTCTTAACAGCCAATCAGCGGCTACTAGGCCGATAGCCAAAAGAAACATGGCAGGCTATGAGAAACCGTGTAGAAGGGTATGAAGCAATCATCCCCTAGCCAGACTTGTGTAAAGGGAGCCAAGTCTTCTCTCACAGGAAGGCTGTGAGGATTAGCATCTAATACCTGTGAACGTGCCTGGGGCAGTGTTAGCCAAAGATGAAGCATTCAACACATGCTTCTGCCTATAAACAAAACAGCACTTGTGATAATAAAACTTGAACTCAACACGGATTTCTAGCCAAAGGAAATCTAGGCCAAACGTGTTTGTTGTCTTTGTCCTCTGTTCTTGTGTGTATTATTTTATTTAATTACAAAAGATGCCAGTTCTTGGAGTGGAGTGGGAGAAGGGCTCGGAGTTCAAACACTTGCAAGACTCTGGACTCCGTTCTCAGAAAGAAAGGCCCAGAAAGAGAGAGAGCAGCTAATAAAAACCCAAACAAGGAACGGAGTTAAGCCAAACAAGGCTCAGCAGTTAAGACTTGCACTGGCTGCTCTTCCAGAGGACCCCCGTTTAATTCTCAGCACCCACATGTCAGCTCACAACTGTCTGTAACTGCAGCTGGAGGAGATAAGACTCTATCACACAGACATGCATGCAGGCAAAACACCAGTGCACACAACTGAAAGTAAATAATTCATTTTAAAAAACAATACCGATTAATATAAAATAAAAGTAAACATTAAAGGCTTCCAGCCCTTTTAATTTTTTTCAGTCAAGCTAAGCGTTAATGCGCCTAAAAATGTTACAATCAAACATACATTACAATAAAAATAACATGTGAAAGATATTGTAAGTTTAAATGTGAGCCGTCCCCCGTAGGCTCTGTACCTGAGCCTTTGGGTCCCAGATAGTGGCACAGTTTTGGTTGCCGGTGGGCGGGTTATGAAACCTATTATATATGGGGCAGATGTATGGCCATAGGGGCAGGTCTTCAACCAGGGTTCTAGCTGGACCTCAGGCTCTTCTTCCAGACTGCTCTGGTAGCAGGACCCCAGCTGTCACATACACTGTGGCCAGGAATCAATCCCACCACTGTGCCTTCTAGGTTATGATGGACTGATATTCCCCAAAACTGTGAACCAGGAGAAATGTTTTCTCCCTTGAATTGCATTGGCCAGATAATGGCCAGGAGAAAAGAATGCAGACAGAAATCGCAGACTCCAGTGGCTAGTCAGGACTCCAGATGTGGCAGCTCCTTTGGGTGGTATGTTTTCAGGGACCACAGCTGGGGCCAGACTAGGACAAGGCCTTATTTCCCTGTCAAGCTGCATCTAGGGGTTTTCAGAATTTATTTATTTTTAGGTAGTGTCTCTCTATGCAGCCCTGACTATCCTGGAGTTTTCTGTGTAGACGAAGCTGGCCTCAAATTCACAGAGATCCACCTGCCTTCCTTCCAAGTGCTGGGATTAAAGGCACGCGCCACCACACTTGCCTCTAAGAACTTTTAATAAGCAAAGTGGAGTCACCATTTAAGGTTTGCTTTTCTTCTCTTATCCCCAATGCAGGAGAAATTTAACTGTTTAATCCACAGGTTTGTGGACATTGCAATACCTATAGAACACAAAATCTCTTGTGGGAATCTGGGGCTTGCTGATTAAGCCAGCTGGCGGGCCAGTGGCCCTGGGGATCCTCCTGTCTTTTCCTCCGTGGTTCATGCCTGATTTTCTATGCTGGGGACCAAACTCAAGACTTCACGTACTTTATCAACTGAGCCATTTCCCTAGCCCCATTTTGATCCATTTAGAAATATTATCTTCTTATGTAGCCCCAGTTGGCCTTGGACTTATAACCCCCACCTCATAGTCCCTAGCACTAACTCCCAGAATACCGTATAAAAATGCCTGCAGCTTTGATAAACCAAGTTTTTAAATTATTATTTCTTATTTTGTTTTTGCAAAATTTAGAGTGATAACACAGATCCTCCTTTTGTCTTTTGAGGAAGAGAATTAGGGGTG
>NC_022016.1:75730366-75734589 GCF_000317375.1 Microtus ochrogaster | reverse complement strand
AGCGATAAATTGGTGTAAGGAATGGAACATACCTTGTCTCAGGAGCCTCACAGTTGGGCACAAGTGAAGTATGAGGGGTTGTCTGTCCTACCCAGTCCCACAGTCATTCAGGCCCAAATAAACACACAGAGGCTTATATTAATTATAAACTGTTTGACCTATTATTCAGGCTTATTACTAACTACCTCTTTCAACTGAAATTAAACCATAATTCTTATCTATGTTTAGCCATGTGTTTTGGTACCTTTTCTCAGTAAGGCATTCTCATCTTATTTCCTCTGCTTCTGAATGATGACTGACTCTCTGCCTTTCCTCTTCCCTGAATTCTCCTAGTCTGGTTGCCCCCTATACTTCCTGCCTAGCTACTGGCCAACCAGCATTTTATTAAACCAATATGAGTGACAAATCTTTACAGTGTACAGGAGCATTATCCTACAGGAAGGAGTTAAAGTTTATTCTGTTTGTTTGAGTTTTGTTGCTTATGCATTTTTGCCTTCTCAAAGAAGAGACAGTTTGCATTATGGAAGGTTTGTACTCATGGATTTGAATAAAAGGCCCTGGGGCTAGTGCTCAATTTAACCATTCTACTAGGACTGAAGATGTTCTAAAGAAAGACACCATGTCATTCCCTCTGCCTCTCAGACTACTGTAACAATGAACTCTAAGAAATTGAAATTCTCTCCCAGCTCATGCTAGTAGAGAGATAAGATGGGGACCCTCAGCCAGAGGGGAGCCGGTCCCCCAGAAAGAGATGTCACACTGTATGACACTTGTCAGACCACCTTGCAGAGGAGACTAGTGCCTAGGCAATGATGGGGCAGTGATGGGTGGGACCACCCCTTTCCCAGAACTCTTCAGTTCTATATATAGAACATCTTGCTTTCTTTTTTTTTTATTTTTTTATTTTTATTTTTGAACATCTTGCTTTCTATTCAAACCTAAATCTTGCATCAGACTCTGAATGCTAACTTGGGGAAGGGTCACTGGGCTTTGTTCCTTTTCCCAATGTGGCCATATTGGATATATATACAGACACCAAAGATTAAAAAAAAATCATTTCCTCAAAAGTAGTGAGTCCCACTGATGATTCTCCACTTCTCATAGGACATGTATTTCTATAGACTTTACTAACTTCCGGTTGGCTCTAGTCCCTTCTAACACACACGAAACTCCTCTTAAGAAAATGACATTTTAAATCTTAATCAGCTCTCACCTTAGCCATTAATTAGCCATTATCTGCCAATATCTGCATTTTTCAATTAAATCCTTTGGCTATCAGTTAACACTTGAGTAATTGATATATGATCATCTACTAATGGTTTAATTATCTCCTGACACTGGCTTATCATCTAGATTCATATTCATTAGGCTGTATTACATGACATTTCAGTTACATGCTCAGCCTTAATTATTAATCAATAGCTTAGTAACTTGCTTTTAACGTATTACTGATACTTTAGTTATCTGCCGTTAATTTAGGGTACAGTAGTCCTCCCTATTCGCAGGGACAGTTGGGGACACAGGGGAAGAGAGAAAGAACCCCTTCATTTTAGCCTTGGCTGAAGCCTCTAGGCAGCTGACAATCGGGAACGCCCGCACGATCACACTTGTTTAAGGTTTTACTTCTTCCCGGCTAGAAACCTGCATTTTTCTGGGCCTCTCACCAGAAACGTTAAAGGGAAAGGGGATGTCCTAACCTCTTTGTGTCGCCCCTAGTGGCTCCTACTTTTATTTTAACGGATTGTAATCTATCCAGGCCATCCCAGAGTCCCCCTCTAAATTCCACTTATGAAATAGAGAAAGACTGGGGGATGGCAAAGCTGATAAAGGCTCTTGGTGACCTTGGTGACAAGCCCCGCCGCATCTGCTCAATCCCAGAAAGTGGGAAGAGAGAAATGACCTCCACAGGTAGTCTTCTGCCCATGTGCTGTGACACATGTTTGAGTGTGTGCCTGCACACATCAACATACACAGGCAGAGGTATAACTCTTTTTTCCTTTTTTTTTTTTTTTTTTTTTTTCTCAGAGACAGTCTCTCACTATACAGTCCTAGCTGGCATGGAACTCAGTGTTTAGACCAGACTGGCCACAAACTCACAGAGTTCCTTCCTGAGTGCTGGGATTAAACAGTTGTGCAACTTGCCCAGCAGTGGAGGCGCACGCCTTTAGTCCCAGCACGTGGGAGGCAGAGGCAGCAGGCGAATCTGTGGAGGTCAGCCTGGTCTACAGAACAAGCTTCAGGACAGCCAGGGCTACACAGAGAAACCCTGTCTTGGGGGAGGGAGAGAGAGAGAGAGAGAGAGAGAGAGAGAGAGAGAGAGAAACTTGAGAGCCCTGAAGATGTTATATGTCACTAATGCCAGGACACCTAATTGCTGCTTTCCCTTGAGAATGCCATGCCCATGTGGTTAGGTCTTAGTCTTCTCCTAAGCACCTCTTTCTCTTAGCCTTTATACTTAAAATCTGTACTTAAATATCTTTAATAAATCTGGCTTCATACAGACTAGTCCTGGAGTTCTTTTCTGGGTTAAAGCCAAGGATCTGATTTTACCCGAATCAAGGTCCCCAAAAGGTTTTGGGAATTTCTCAGGCTGCTTCTAGTAACAGTGTGGAGTTATTATCTCTAGGTTCCTGCCACCACTGTCACTAAAGACCACGGTGGATTCCTGAAACTGCAGATCGTACCAAGCCCTGAAGACTCTGTTTTTCCTACACACACCTGAGAAAAGGTGTAATTGAGCACAGTAAGAGAGTGTACTTACAATAAGCAGTAGCTATTGATAAACCATCATAACAGGCTATAATAGAAGCATTATCTCATTCCCCCCCCCATCATTAGGTAAATAGAACATATAGTATGAACACACTAATCACATTTGCTCCACACCTGGGAGAGAAGGAACCAGGATTCCCTTGTGTAATCACAACAGCAATTTAAAAATTATGACTCCGACTTTTATCCCAGCACTCAGAAGAAGGTAGTTGTAGATGGGAATCTATGTGAGCTTGGGGCCAGCCTTGATGACCAGAACAAGTTCTAGGACCGCCAGGGTTCCATAGTGAGACTGTCCCAGAAGAAAAAAAGTTATGAATAGGTTAATTCTGGAATTTTTCATTCATATTTTCAGACCATCGATAGCCGAAGTTTTGGAACAGGCAGCTGCAGATAGGGGCACTACGGTAGATTACCTGCCATGGATTCTGGTTAGTAGGTTTTAGGGTGAGGGGCCATTGATGGCTGCAGCCTTTGTCTTTTGTTGAACCTCCCTTGCAACTCCAAGTGGTTTCCTTGACGCATCAATGCATCCTGCGGTCCAGGCTCATCACCACCTGTGATTTTGTCCTCAGGTTGGACAGATGGACGATGAAGGGAGGGAGAATGGACAGTCAGGGCACTCCCTGGAGATTGATAGTTAGAGGTGATAGTCACACATCAACGAAGGTTTTTTTTGGTCTCTGCTTAAGCGTTAGACTCTTGCTGTGTTCTTAGGGCGCATCAGTGGACAAAGCAGGCACCTTTCCAGCTGGGCAGGATTCACAGAACACTGGGAAAGACAAACAATTACACCGATTATTTCATTATTACAATTAGGATAAGCACCAAGAGCAGGGAGTCGTGTGTGTGTGTGTGTGTGTGTGTGTGTGTGTGTGTGTGTATACAAGTGTTGTCACTTGGCCCGTTCTGACGTACAGAGAACACCTCCCTGAAAAATGACTTTACGTCTGAGAACTCTAATTTTCTAAAGAACTAGAGGTTAAGGTATGGAAGTCCTAAGTGGATGGAGCATCTTGGGTGAATGCCCTTAGGAGGAAAGATGCTGGCTTTGCTGGAGCCAGTAGTACTGCCTGCAGCCGAGTGATAAGAGCCTGGCAAGGTAGCCAGCCAGGCCAGGAAGGACTGTGATCTAAGTGAGCCGATATGAGTCAGCATGGCAGAGCCTGTCTTCCACAAGAGTCCAGTTCCAAACCCTGAAAGGAAACTGTGGGGCAGAGGAAGAGATTGCGGGTAGAAGGCTGCTCTGGGGACTTCGTGGAGCACAGGTAATCCTGGGAACACCGGAAGAAGGAACATCCAGCAGGGTCAACCTAGGCATTGCTAGAGGGGACTGCTAAAGACCAAATCCTAGGGGCTGGAGATATGGCTCAGTGGTTAAGAGCATTGCCTGCTCTTCCAAAGGTCCTGAGTTCAATTCCCAGCAACCACATGGTGGCTCACAACCATCT
>NC_022016.1:75726784-75729501 GCF_000317375.1 Microtus ochrogaster | reverse complement strand
AAAAAAAAAAAAAAAAAAAAAAAAAAAAAAACAAAGGAAGGAAGGAGAGAGAAGAAGAACAAGTAAAAGAAAAAAGCAAGGATTTCATTAACACAGAAGGGGAGGACAGACGTTGAGGGGGCAGGGACAGAAGTCATCTGTACCCCAAACCTTAACATGCTTCAAATCTCCTCCCCTTTTCTGCCTGCTGCTTCCTGCTTTTATTTGAGACTGTTCACTGTTGGAGGAGCAGCTAAATCTGTATCCCAACCAGAGGCAGAAGCCGCAGAAGAGGATTAAGATGGAAGGATTAAGGGAGACGTGGGAATTCGCCATCCCTGGAACTCATCTCCTTGGTCTCAACTACTCCTCCAATCCATCTTTACTACTGCAAGGCGAATGGCGTTCTAGGAAGCACAAGCAGAGCACCCATCTGCTCCCCTGCACTGTGACCCAGATGGCCTGCTGGGCTCTTTCCCAACTTCTTTCCATTGCCCAAGAGGAAATTCTTCTCCTTCTTGCCTCAGCATAGCTTTGTCTTATCTCTCAGGGACACCTCCGAGCACAGCAAACAGCTGACTCACAGCAGGTGTTCAAAATACACTGGGGTTGGGGGACAAGACGGTTCCGCAGATAAAAGTGCTCACCACCAAAGATGGTGACTTGAAGTCTATCTGGGACCCACAGTGGAAGCACGGAGCCAACTCTAACACACACAATATAAATATATGAAATTTAAAAGTTTCTAAGTGCAGTCCCCCCCCCCCACTCCCATGGGGTATGGTGGCTCATGCCTGGAGTCCTAGCATTCAGAAGGCTGAGGGAAGATACTTTCTTTGAATTCAAGGCTGCTTGGGTTATGTAAGTCCTAGGCCAGCCTAGGCAACAAAGTGTCTCAAAACCAAAAAGCAAAGAGCATTTGTTTGACCAACTGCCCTTGCTATTATCCATTACAAATGTCCTTGTACCAGCCAGGTTTCCCTGAGACTTGGATGTCCCAGAGAAGGGTTGAGGGCTCTCGGGCACAGGAAAAACTATTGTCAAAGGCCCTTTCCTCTTAGAACCTTAGACCCTAAGTATTCTCTGGATTTAAGAGCAACTGCCTAGCGTGTGCAAGCCCTGGCTTCGATCCTCGACATCACAAGAAAACAAGCAAAAAAGAACCTGAGTAGTCTCCTCTTGCCCTTGAGTACTTGAGATGGCTCACCTTTCTCCAGAGGAAGTCTCAGAAACACAAAAGACCTAGTATTAGTGTGACATTACATTATGTGTGACATTAAAATGCATTCATAGGAGCCGGGTGGTGATCCCAGCACTTGGGAGGCAGAGGTAGGCAGATCTCTGCGAGTTCCAGGCCTGCCTGATCTACAGAGTGAGTTCCAGAACAGCCAGGGTGGTTATACAGAGAAACCTTGTCTCAGAAAAAAAAAAAGTATTTATAGGTTAATACTAGTACTCAGGAGGCAGAGGCAGGAGAACTTCTGAGTCTGAGCCAGCCAGGTATACATAGTGAACTCTAGCGTTTTTGCAGAGGAGCAAACTAACTTACACTGAGCCCTCTTTCCAGCCCCAAAAGCATTTTTCCCACCGTTCACATGCCTGTGTCTCATCCTTATGAGGCAAAATCAAAACCACAGGAAGTCAAGTGCCAAGGAGCAATTAGAATCTGCGCTGGTGTGATCTCAAAGACCTTGCTTTCCCTCCTGTCCTCGGCTTCCTAGGTACTGGTGACACTCCAGCAGAGTCAGAGCGGGCAGATGACTGGAGACACTGATCTCTAGAGAGGGTCAGCTGGGAGGAAGTTACAGAAGTGACTGCACCAGTCCTTGTTTGTATAGTGGTGAGAAAAATAAATAAATAAATAAATGAATGAAGGAAGGAAGGAAGGAAGGAAGGAAGGAAGAAGAAAGAAAGAAAGAAAGAAAGAAAGAAAGAAAGAAAGAAAGAAAGAAAGAAAGAAAGAAAGAAGTGACTGCACCCGGGCTGAGAAGGAATCAAACAAAAGGGCTTCATAACATGGAAAATGCATCACTCAAGGCTGGACCAGAGAAGGAGAGAGAAACATACAGGACATTCAGGACACAGTCCAGTTCCTGGGACTCCCTCCTGGGTCCTCCTGGAAGGTCCCTCCCTAAGCCTTACTATCTTTCTATATAAATGCGTACTGGGCTGGGGAAAAGGACTTGGCACTGAAGGGTGCCCACTGCTCTGTGGAAGACCCAAGTTCGTGTCCAGTACCCACACCAGGCTGCTCACAACTGCTTACAATTGCAGCTGCCATGGCTCCAACAACCTCTTCTGGCCTCTGATGGCTACTTTCCAAGGTCAGACTAGCTGACTCAGACGGGTCCCGTAGGAGAAAAGGAGCATTTGCAGAAAACCCAGGATTAGAGGTAGGAGATGGCTCGGCAGTTAAGAGCATGCTCTCGACTCCTCTGCTCTTCCGGAGGACCCCGGTTTGAATGCACCCACATAGCGTCTCACAACCATCTGGAACTCCAGCTCTAGGGGAACCCAGTTCCCTCTCTGGCCTCTGCTGGCACCAGCTATGCAAGTGGTACACAGACATAGGTGCTTGCAAAACAACCATGTGTTTTAATTTAATTTAAAACATTTAAAAGAAAGAAAACTGAGGGCTCATCAACAAATTTTGTTATAAAGATGTCTGGCTGATTAGGATGACACTGAGCGACACTTCGGGGCTTGATGAGAGGAGTACAATGGAAATTTACAGAGGC
>NC_022016.1:75723859-75726324 GCF_000317375.1 Microtus ochrogaster | reverse complement strand
GGGACTTAAAGCCGAGAGATCAGAGAAGCAGTGTAGTCAGGCACTAGGGAGACCTTTTACCTCTACCAGTGCTCAGACTGAAGGGGCAACCCTGTCTCTATGAATCCTCAGAATGCATGTTCAGACTGTTTCCGCAGACCCCATCTGTCTCCACCAAACATCAGACTGCACTGAGCTCCTGTCCCCTCCTGCCTTAAAGTCCTCTCTTTACCCAGCCATATCATTCCTGTCTCTACCTCCCTAGTGCTGGGATTAAAGGTGTGGGATCCCAAGGGCTGGAATCACCTTTGTGCGAGCTCTGTTTCTCTTTTAGACAGATTCAATCTTGTGTAGCCCAGGGTGACCTTAACTAACAGATTCCTCTGTCTCCTTCTCCCAAGTCCTGGGATTAAAGATGTGAGCCACCACTCCCTGGCCTCCAGTGGCTTAGCTCTGCACTCTGACCTTCAGGCAAGTTTTATTTGTTAACACAAACAAAAATGTAACTTCAGAGATTTGAATTAAATGCAATAATTCAGACACAGAAAGACAAATATTAGGGACTAGAGAGATGGCCCAGTGATTAAGAGCACTGGCTGCTCTTTCAGGGAATCCAAGTTAAGTTCCCAACACCCACATGGTGTCTCATAAGCATCTACAGCCTTCACAGATCCAGTTCCAAGGAACCCAATACCCTCTTCTGGCTCTGGCTCAACTGCATGCAAACATATGCACATATTCTCACACATGTAAAAAAAAGTTAAGTAAATCTTTTAAAAATAGAATTAACAAAAAAAATAATGGCTAAAATAAAAATACTGCAGGACAATGGCCTTTAAGAACTATTGGTGAAAAGACAAAACTGTACAGGCATTCTGGAAAACAGTTTAGCAATTAAAAGAAAAAATATTTTGAGATTGGGTCTCACTATGTAAACCAGGCAGGCCTTGAACTCCCAAAGATCTACCTGCCTCTGTCTCTGCCTCTGGAGTGCTGGGGTTAAAGACCTGTGCCACCACATCCCACACTGGACTTTTTAAAAAGCATCAGTTATCCCAGCACTCGGGAGGCAGAGGCAGGCAGATCTCTGTGAGTTCAAGACCAGCCAGGTCTATGAGCTAGTTCCAGAACAGGCTCTAAAGCTACTGAGAAACCTTGTCTTGAAAAACAAACAAACAAAAAACCAAAAACATCAGTAAAAAAGAAAGAAAGAAAGAAAGAAAGAAAGAAAGAAAGAAAGAAAGAAAGAAAGCAAAGAAAAGAAAAGAAGGAAAAAGAGAAAAGAAGAAAAAATTTAGAAGGAACCTAAATGTCCAATGTCCAAGAACTAAACAAATCACCACGTGAGCAGAGAACAGAAAACTAAACCACAGCAAAAATGGATCAACTAGATACAGCAAAGTCTTCAGCATGAGCAAAGTCCACAGACAAAAGGCTAAGTGGAAAACCAGCGCCTGAGGAATTGTGTGACATATTATCCAAGGATTCCAAACAGCATCAGTAAGTGTTCAGGAATTGTAGGCTCTGCAGAGGGGTTCCCTCTGGCTATGTGTGGGGAGGTGGAGGGAGGGTCCATCTCTGTCTTTTTGTCATTTGGAGTAAAGCAAACAGCAAACCTAAGAAAACCTGAGGAAAGGGTGGAGAAAAACTGGCTGGTTACTGGATCTGGACGCTGAGGTCCCACCACGGCTCTGTCCCTTCTCTCATAAGGAAACAAAGTTTCATTTTGGAAGGGAAGGAGAAGCTGCCTCCCTAAGGATTGGCTCACAGTCCCATCCTTCCAGTTGTGTGAACAGCAAGCTATTTCTCCCGCCTGGAGTGGACAAGATTGTTTCTGTGTGTCAAACACACACACACACACACACACACACACACACACACACACACACACACACCACACACCAGACCTGACAGTTTTAACAGTAGAACTGGTAGGTGCTTGCCTGGAGCAAAATTGGCCACTGCTCCAAAAAAGTGGCCCAGCTGTGTAACCCAGCAGTGACTGGAACTTGTTACTTGTGTTTCCTTCAGTAACTTACTTGTCCTGTCTAGGATTTGGTTTTCCTATTCATAAAGTTAAGTTAGTGATTGGTGGGGGGACAGAGGAAGGGGGTGCATGTCTCAAAATGTATGTGGGTATAAGAGAGAGAGAGAGAGAGAGAGAGAGAGAGAGAGAGAGAGAGAGAGAGAGAGAGAGAGGAGACTATGGGCCAGTTTTTCTTTTAATTATTGACATTTTAAATGTATTATTTTATAACAGATACTTATGCATTTTGCTAATGCTGTTTGTTTGGTTTTTGTTGGGGGATGCTTTTGTCTTCTAAGACAGATTTCCTCTCTATAGCCCTGGCTGTCCTGGAACTTGCTATGTACACCAGGCAGGGCTTGAACTCAGAGATCTTCCTACCTCTGTCTCTCAAGTGCTGGGATTAAAAGCTTGCACCATCCCTACTACCTTATCCCCAGCTCCTGTTTTTGTTGTTGTT
>NC_022016.1:75721625-75722754 GCF_000317375.1 Microtus ochrogaster | reverse complement strand
ACACACACACACACACACACACACACAGAGCCTGGCATACAATAAGTGAGCAATTAATGTCTTCAGAAAAATATTATGAAGGAACATAATGAGTCTATCAAAGGAACAAACACTAGGGAAGGAGCTAGACCAGAGAACGATGATTTTAGCACAAGACCACAAGTGCTCGGAATCCTTGGATGCAGTGAAACGGTCTGAACTTGGAGGGGGAAGTACATCTTTGTTAGCACTAGCCCCAACTGGACTTCAGCACTTCCTTCTAGAATGCAAATAAATGACAAAAACGAAGGCACAAAAGTGCTGTCTACAGCTCTGTCACTTTAGAAATGACTTCAAAATTATAGTGCTTAGTAGACTCAGCAATCTTGTTGACACTTTACACAGCAGGATTAAATTGCCATTCAGTGCATCTGACAGCCTTTATGATCCTAAATAATGTCTCCTTTGCAATTAAAAACATCATTATTAGTAGAGGCCCCCTAGGCTTCATCAAGAATCCAAAGGAACTCCTGGTCAGACAGTCATGGCACCCACCGTTTGTACTTGGGCCACTGATGGGTGACTGTGTGACATTGTGCTTGTTTCTCTTGGGGACATAATCCTAAAAGGGTTTGAAGACTTGTCTTCCCAGTTTTGCCAGCTGACCTCGTCTGGCTGAGACCTCATTCCTTCCCAAAGGACTCTCCCACCCCCCAACCTCCCATTTCCCACCCCTACCCCCACCTTCTTCTGGTAGATGGAGGTCAAGTGCACCTTCTTCAGTCTTCAGTGATCACAGCTCAGGAAAGACTTGTCTGGGAATAATGACAGTTCCCCTCAGCTTTGAGGTACTGATGACAGACTCTGGGGCCTCCTGCATACTAAGCAGACGGTACTCTGTGCCAGAGGTAAGTTTTTGTTTACTGTTGAAATGAGCTCTGTATTGGCTGGCTGGCCTTAAACTCCTGGGCTCAAGCCATCCTTCTGCCTCAGCCTGCTGAATAGTTGGGACTACTGGTACATGCCATCAAATCTGGTTCCTTTTCTGTTTATTGTTTTTGTTTACTACATGGCGACCGTCAAAGTCATCACCCTCTCAAACCCTTCCCCGTCCTTTTACATAGAGCCCCTCCACATCTATAATCCTGGT
>NC_022016.1:75710636-75721411 GCF_000317375.1 Microtus ochrogaster | reverse complement strand
GTTAGATCAATATGTAAGAGCTAGCCAATAAGAGGCTGGAACTAATGGGTCAGGCAGTGATTAAAAGAATACAGTTTCCGTGTAATTATTTTGGGTATAAAGCTAGCAGTGCAGGTGGCCGGGTGCTGGGGACGCAGCTCCGCCGCTCTTAATTCAACACGAGTGCTGGGATTAAAGGTGTGTGCCACCAAACTATTTCTTAAAGGCAGGCCCAGATCTGACCCAGGTCAGGGCTTGAAACACAACAGCATCTGTGGAGCTGCCTTAGAAGACAACGGGGGGAAAAGTACAGGGAGAAGCAGGGAAGGAGTCAGCTGAGCTTATACCCAGACCCCTTCGGATTCATGATTACACCACACACACACACACACACACACACACACACACACACACACACACCTAAGGCTCTGAGAAACTGGGTAAGTCCTTAGTGATCTTCTGTCTGCCCTCTCAGGGTACGTTGGGGAAACCCAGGCTCTGGAAGCTCCTTCAGACAGGAATGAGAATGTTGCCCTTGTAGTCTGGGAACAAGTTGTGAAGACTGCAGCCCCTAATTGAGGCAGGGAAAAGGCTTCTTACCTGTTCTCCCTGGCCAATAGGGACTGTGTCCGTGTTGTGGGTGAAGGAGGGACCAGGAGAGGAGAGAAAACACAGGTAAAGAAGGTAGAAATGGAGACTTTTAAAAGATTACTAGAGCGGGGTGTGGAGGCACACACCCGGGATCATAGTATTTGGAAGTGGGAGGCAAGGTCATCAGGACGGCAAGGCCAGTGTGGACTACACGAGGCCCACTGGGAAAGAGGTTTGCTGAGAACCAGCAAGGCAGCAGAAGGGTTGAAATCCCATGGGCTCAGAAGCCTGGGGGAAATAAATGACTTGTCTCTGATCCCCACTCAGTTGCTGTCTATACAATGAAAATCCCAGTTAAATAGAGTAGTGTATTCCTCAACCCCAGAGGACCCCATCTGCCTGTCTCCTGTGTAGCACACAACCTCCCCGAGAAGGGTCCTGGCGCCCGGGGAAGGTGTTACCTCGCGCAGTCGAGGTCAAGTGTCCACTTTGCCTCCCCAGCCCTGGTGTGGTGTTTCGGGGGGCGGAGGCAGGTCTCTGCTCGAACTGGGTCCCCGCGCGCTCCCCTGCCTCCGCGCCCGCGCACCTGTCCACCGGGTCCCCGGGCGCCCTGTCCTCACCGCGCCTTTTGCTGTGTCTTTCTCTGCGCGCCTCTGCCTGCGCGCTTTCCTGCCTGCCTGCCCCCCGCTCCCCCTTCCCTGTCTCTTTCCCGGGATCCGTTGGGTCTCCCTCAGTCCCTCGCTGGCCTGCCTTCCGTCTGGGGGGTCCAAGAAGGCGAGATGAGCGGCTCTTGCTCGAGCTACGTGAGCGCGGAGCAGGAGGTGGTGCGCGGCTTCAGCTGCCCGCTGCCGGGGGGCGAGGCGGCTGCTGTCTTCTGCTGTGGCTTCCGCGACCACAAATACTGCTGCGACGACCCGCACAGCTTCTTCCCCTACGAGCACAGCTACATGTGGTGGCTCAGGTACAGGCTCTGACCCTAATCTCACCTTGAACCCTTAACCCACTCTCCTACCTGTAGGCTAGCCTCTTGCTAAGCCTCCACTTTCATCTAAGTGCCCATACGGCAAAGCATCCTTTCTCCTCATTGTCAATACTGACCCTCCTCTCACTTTGTCACTAACCATCGCTCTCTTGAAGCCCCATCTCAACTCTTCCTTCATCCTGACCCCAGCCATTATTTGGAACCGTGCCTGAACCTGACTAGCACTGCCCCGAAACTCTCCCTCTGTCCCTACTCTGAGCTTCTTGCTGCCCGCACCCACCCACGCAACCCAATCCTAAATCACAAGCCAACTCTTGCCCTAACAGCAAATGCTATCTCAGACATACAGAGGCATCCCAAACTCTACCCTTAGTCCTCCCGCAGTTGCTCACCCTTCTGGGGGCTGTCCCAGATGCCGGACCCATCCCCATTCCCAGCTTTATGAAGTCCCTGTCCTAACTGCCACCTGCCCCAGCTTTCTCCTCAAGCCTGCCTGCAAACCCCCCTGTTAACCCACATACTGACTTCGGTAAGCTCTAGTCTAGACCCACATGCCTCAAACCTTCATCCTCACCTGAAGTCGCATGCCACCCTCAGCTTGTTCCCTCCCTCTCACTCTCTCTACTGGACACTTGCGCGCACCCTGGAGATGTACCTATGCTTGGACTAAAGCTCCCTGCAAGTCCAGTGTGACACAGTGCTGCCGTAGCAGAGGCCAGCTCCAGCCGTTTCAATACAGAGCATGGTCTGGGTGAACACACTTTAGTTTCTCTGGCTGTTCGGGGACAGGGTTGCTTGGGCCAACTCTGACAACCCTGAGACCTAAGCGTGGCGCTGAGGGTCAGTAGGTCTGAATCCCTCTGAGTCTCCAAAGGTTTCGTCCACAAAGTAGAGCCTGGTCGTCAATCTGCTCAGGGAAAGAGGTAATCGAGAGTTTTCTGTCCCTAACAGTGTGTGAGCAGAAGACTGTGTGCTTTCTGGGTGGGAGAAGAGCATCGTTAGCTGCTGAACCGGCTGAGTCTTTCTGTCTCTTTTGCTACCCGTGGGGAAAATGACCCATCGCTGTCCTGATTTCTGATTAAGGCAGAGAGAGGCAAGGACCAAGAAAGAGATGAAAGCAACTTGATATATGCCAATTACAACGACAAAGATAACTTTTTCTAAGGTGTTCAATCTGTAATTCTCAAACATTTCCAGACGACCAGGCTATCGTATCCTGCACATTTGGCTGCTGTCTAAAAGCCCAAGGAATCACACTAATAGCCTGTTCCCATGTGTTTATCCATTCACTGTAATCCTTGCTATAGTGTCTTTGTGCAAAGCAATGGGGATAGAAAACCAATTATTCCCTGCAAAAGGACCTTCCATTCTTGTTGTGAGAATCAAACCCTGGGCCTTGGGCATATCATAGACAAGTACTAACACTGAGCATATCACCAAGACCCCCAGTGGTTCTCAGCCTCAGTTCCTCATGTTGTGGTGACCCCAATCATAAAATTATTTTCATTGCTGTTTCATAACTGTCATTTTGCTACTGTTATGAATCATATTGTAAATACGTGACCCCTGTGAAAGGGTTATTCGATCCCCAAAGGGGTCGAAACCGACGGGTTGAAAACTGCTGGGTTAGAGCTGCAGAATCCACACTATGTAAAACAGCACAGTATCTGTTGAAGTCTCGCTGTGTTTAGCACTGCGCTAAGACTGAAGGAAGATGATTGCCTTTGAGGTACAGGAACAGTGTGGGGCTGTGATCTGTTCGGAACCAGGCACAAACCTTGGCGCTAACCTCCCAGTTTGTGACACTTGTAAGCCCAGCATTTGCAAGACTTGAGACAGAGAGAACATGGATGATGTTGTGGCCAGTTAGGGGTACATAGTGAGTGCCAGGCCAGCCTCAAGTCCCCAGGAGATCCTGTCTCAATAAGATAATATAAAATGTAGAGCAGTACAAATGCTTGCCTTCCAGAAGACAAAGTGCAAGGAGGGAGTGAGGTGGTTGTGTTGCACGAGGGGTGCTCAGTGCACTGAGCAGATACTCAGTAGGAAAGGGTTCCCTTTCGCATCTGTGTGTGATGCGAAGCTCGGAGTTTCAAAGTGAACCCCGACTTCAGCACTATGATGGCAGAGATGGGCTTAGGGTGGGTTATATGTTCCCATGTATACATAACCCTAAGACAAGCTGGGCGGTGGTGGCGCACGCCTTTAATCCCAGCACTTGGGAGGCAGAGGCAGGCGGATCTCTGTGAGTTCGAGGCCAGCCTAGTCTACAAGAGCTAGTTCCAGAACAGGAACCAAAAGCTACAGAGAAACCCTGTCTCGAAAAATCAAAAAAAAAAAAAAACAAAAAACAAAAAACAAAAAACCTAAGACAACGCTCCATTTTACAGATGGAGAGACTTAAGAGGGGTTACATTGCTATTGCGAGTACCCCATTGAGAAGTGACAGAGCTGAGATGACCCCAAACCCAGACTAGTCCTGTTCTATGACTGTCTGAACCCTTTCTGGCTTCTGACAGACAGCTGATGTCCTCAGCTCTCCCCAAACCATACACTGACTGTTGTCATCTGACTGCTGTGCCGTACCCTCAGGATACAGAGAAGCACAGACCCCAAGCCCCCAAGTAGGTGGTAATCCTTCCCTCTCTTCCATCACTCCCTATCTACTCACCTCTGGGGACCTCTCCTGTTGCCTTGGAAACCTTCTCCCAATGGAATGCTTTAGTTCCTCAAGTTTAGTGGCTTAGACAGGTTTCAGTGGAGGGTTGGATAGGGAGCGCTTTAAGGTCAGATCCTGTGTCAGTGTGACCCCCAAAACAGCTGAAAGTTTCCAATGTGTGAAGCGACTTCCTGGGTTCTTTCGCTGGGGGGTGGGGTTGGGTGTGCCTGTGCACACAGTGCCTGTGGAGGTCGGAAGAGGGCATCAGAGACTGGAGTCACAGAAGGTTGTCAGCTGTCTTGTGAGTGCTGGAGACGGAATGCTGGTCCTCGGGAAGAGCAGCCAGTACTCTTAACTGCTGACCCCACTTCCTGGGTTCTAACATATGGTTCATAAACATCAAGACAGTTGCTAAGCATAGAGCTGAAGGTCCTCAGGATGATTAGTGTGCTCTGAACTCTGAACCACGTGCTTCTGACAGAGCTCCTGCAGTGACAGTGTCACTGCGGCATGGAGACCTTGTTTTGTTCCAAATTTCATTTTGCCTTTTTCATGAAATTTCATTCTTGCAGGCATAAAAAATCTCCAGGTAAACACTGTATCCTTTGAGAGAGTTTGAGGGGAGAAAAAAAGCCATCTTTAAAAGCTAATCATCTCAGAAAGAAGACATCCCGTAGAGAAGCGGCTGCTATAACTGTGCCATCTGACCCAGTTACCAAAACCTCCTTCCAGCTTCTTTCTGCCAGAGTGTGACAGAAGGCAAGCAAGCAGCTGAAGGGCAGAGTTGGTGGCCAGGTAGTGCAAACTCTGTCTCACAGCATGCTGTGGCCACTTGGTGAGATAGCAGCATTCACAAATGAAGATCAGAAAAGCAAAGCCGAGTTTTCCCTGACGCGTGGCAGAGTCGGGATTCAAACCTTGAAAAGAACTTGATCAGCTGGGCGGTGGTGGCGCATGCCTTTAATCCCAGCACTTGGGAGGCAGAGGCAGGCGGATCTCTGTGATTTTGAGACCAGCCTGGTCTACAGAGCTAGTTCCAGGACAGGCTCCAAAGCCACAGAGAAACCCTGTCTCGAAAAACCAAAAAAAAAAAAAAAAAAAAAAAAAGAACTTGATCTTGGAGCCTCTTAGGGCTCCTCAGTGCCTTCTCAGGGGTCACAGCGGGTCTTCGTCCTTCAGAGTCAGCGCAGTGAAACCTCCTCAGTCCAGAGGCCTCTAGTTTGGCCTCTTTGCAGAGCAGGGTGCTGACTTCATCGAAAGGCAGCTCGGTCTGTCCTGTGTGTATCTCTTCTCATGAGGAACTCACCCCACTCTGGGGACAGTGCCTCCCCCCACTAGACAACACTGACCGGTTTAAGTTCATCTGGTACTGAAACCAGGTTTCCCACTCAGAGCCTGTTCCTTGTTCCTGTCTCTGTATACCTTTAGTCCCCAGACAGAACACCAAGGACAGTGATTTTCAGAGGCAGCATTTGCTCCCTAACTCACCTCCAGTTAGGGACACATCCTCCAGTCTTCTTATCCATGCCACAAAAATTCTCTGGAAAGTTCCAGAGGCCACTTCCCCATCCTGGTGCTCATAGAGGTCACTGGTAAGCATCTGCACACGGGTCCACCAACTGGCAGCCCCGTGAACAATAAGTGTATCTCAAATGAGAAAAATTACTGGATGTTCTTTTAATGCATGTGTGCGTATATGTGTGTCTCTGTGTGTATGTGTCTGTGTGTATGTGTCTGTGTATGAGTATGTGTGTCTAGCTGTGTGTGTGTGTCTCTATGTGTATGTGTCTATCTCGTGTGTGTGTGTGTGTGTGTGTGTGTGTGTGGTTGTACATGCACACTTGCATGCGTGGGGGCCAGCAGTCAACCTCAGGTGTGATTCTCAGATACACCATCCACCTCCTTTGAGGAAAGTTCTTTCCTTAGCCTTGGGCTCACTAGACTGGCTGGTCAGTGGGCCAGGCAGCCTCCTGTCTCCATCTGTGCAGTGCTTGGACTATAAGTGCACACCACCACATGGGTCTGGGTACTGCGCTTGAGTCCTCATACTTGCAAGTTGAGCAAGCCCTTCACCAAGTGAGCTGCATCCCGGCCCGAGATAACCATTTCAGCATCAACAAGAGCTAAGCAGCGCGTAACCAGTGCCGGAAATATGGAGGAAGACAGAAGAAAGAAATACAAAAAAGGGAGCTGGAGTGTGTTGGTTTGTGCAAAGAGACAAAGAGGTTTTGCTGCTTGCTTGGTTGGGTTTTTAGACAAAAATCTCTGTGTGGCCCTGGTTATTGTAGAACTCACTATGGCCAGGCTGGCCTTGAACTTGCAGAGATCCACCTGCCTCTGCCTCCCACGTGCCGAGATTAAAGGCGTGCGCCATTACACTCAGCTAAGTAGTCTTTTATGGAAAGTGATCCCAGAAAACAGTCATAGAGGGTGGGAAAATGAGTCAGAGAGAAAACACCAAGGATAGATTATGTTACCAACAAGTCACACAGCGGTAACCAGTGCTTAGTGTCTGCCAGTCAGCGTTCAATGATTACCTCAGAGTTACGCCCCCAGAAGACTCAGGAGCTGGGGATGTACACACTACTGTGGGTAAGGGCAGGTCGAGGGAGGGAACCATTAATTATCCCATAGTCCTGACTTGTTCAATGAGTAGAATTTTGTTCTGGGTCTAAGAAAGTCCTCAGGCACTGGCTCACTAATACGTTTCTTAAAAACAGTTCATGGGATCAGTATGCCTTTGAGTTATCAAATGTTTTTAATGGTTTGACTGTGTACTTTGTACATTGCTTTCATTTTTTTTCAATTAAAGTCTTTTATTGTGTTCAAAAACATAAAAAAAAAAAAAAAGAAAGTCCTCAGGCAAAGAGCTACAGATGCTGGCAACTGAAACTGTTTGAGTATCCCACCATGATTGGACCCAAGGGAATATGGCTGGATATCTACAGCCTGCATTATACCCAGAGACAGCTTGGTGGTAGTTTGCTGTATTTCCCTCCAATCTTGAATTAATCTCTATATTTTAGTTAAGTTTGGGCTAAGCTTCGTGTGTGGTATTGTCTTGCTATTTCCACTTAACATCATCTTGCAAGAATGTATTTGTATGTGTGCGTGGGTTAGTGTGTGCACATATAATGGGCTGGGGAGCACAGCCAGGCAGAAGACCCCCACTGATATTCCTCAGATATAGCCGGAAAGTTGAAGCTGATTCCTAGCATGCAGGTTTCTGCCTTCCCCAGCACTCTCTCCCCCTGTCGTCTTTTCTCCCCAGCGTGGGCGCTCTCGTGGGCCTCTCCACAGCAGCCGTGGTCCTTCTGGCCTTCATCGTCACTGCGTGTGTGCTCTGCTACCTGTTCATCAGCTCAAAGCCCCCCACGAAGCTGGACCCGGGCTTAAGCTTAGCGACAACAGGTAAGAGAGAAGCTATCTGGTGTCCTTGTAATGGCAGGCTCAAACCTTTCTTTGCAGAGGAGGGAGAATTAGAAATGAGATCTAGAGGGCCAGGTATGGGAGAGTGTCCTTTTAATCCCAGCGCTCAGGAGGTGGAAGCAGGCAGATCTCTGAGACTGAGCCAGCCTGCCCTACATAGTGAGGCCTGTCTCAAAGGGGGGAAAATAAAAGAAAGAGAAAGAAAGGAAAAGGAGAAATGAGATCGAGAGCATTCATCTCCTGAGTGTTCTGAAAAGTTCACACTTCTCAGGAGGTCTGGGACCTGACCCTATCAGACCTCGTGTGCTCGGTCCTCATCGGGATGCCGAACACCCTCAACCTCCATCCTCACACAGAGAGTACGCTGGTGGATTTTCTAAGATACTGTTTTCATTCTAGCCTCAGGGGATGCAAACTGATTTTCGCATTCTCCCAAACAAAACAGAGCTGGTAAGACACACTTACTGTTTCTCAAAAATCAACATTTCATCAGAAAGCGAATACAGGACTTTATTTCTCATAGTCTGCTGTCCTGACTACCCATTCCTCCTCGAGCCCGGGGCCATTGGGAACCTCGAATGGAACAAAAACAAACAAACAAACAAAGAAACAAGAAAAGATGTGTTGCCCTTTCCTAAGCCCATACTGCAAACTTTATAAGCTCTGGCAAGGAACTGCGAAAGATCCAAGCCCATGTTAGCCTAAAAGTTCTCCGTTGAGTGAGCAGCCAAGGTGGGTGTTGTCTCCACGTCACAGGTGAGAGAACGGGGTGGAGAGAGGGCTGGAGACTCACTTAAGGAGGTCCAGCCAGGGCTTCTTCTCTCAGAGACTCGCTCTTCTGCCCGCTTCGCAAGGGCTAGGCAGATGTGTACGAACAACCCTGCCTGATACCGACTGTGTCTGCTTTAACCAGCCTTGAGTCAGTGAAGATGATGATGAGGTGGGACAGAGGAAGGAAGGCAGGGTGAGTAGGCGGTGGATAAAGGTGTGGGCAGGGCTGACCAAGACTTCTGCAGTAGCAGGATCACTGGTGGCGGTGCCACAAAGACCAGGGCCAGCAAGGTAGGGGAGGAACTTGAGCAGCAGAGGCAAAGGTGGTGAGCATCAGGGAGGTAGAAGGGCAGGTGGGTAATTCCTCCGTCTCAGAGAAAGCTGGAGAACTCTGAATGTTGTCATTTGTAAGAGATTAATTTTCTAAAAATTTCTTTAAGAATGCAACAAGTGACAGCCCTAAACCCTTCTAGGATTCTGAAGATGGTTGAAAGTGGAAAGGTTCATCTGTCTCCTTGTGGAGTCAGAGATAGGGAAAAAACCTGAGCTGAAGAATAAACTGATTAATTTGCCTAAATCAGATACAAATGATATAAGATATCATATGTGAAGTTAAAAAAATGATGGACTGCCAGGCGGTGGTGGCGCACGCCTTTAATCCCAGCACTCGGGAGGCAGAGGCAGGCGGATCTCTGGGAGTTCCAGGCCAGCCTGGTCTACAAGAGCTACTTCTGGGATGGAACCCTGTCTCAAAAAACCAAAAAAAAAAAGATGGACTACAAAGATTGCGTGTGTGTGTGTGTGTGTGTGTGTGTGTGTGTGTGTGTTGTGTGTGAAACATCTATCTTCATAGTAATCTGATTCTCAGGTTGTTTATTTTTTAACTTGCTTACTTGCTAAAATGTATTTGTAACCTCAAAATCAATACTTGAGATACTTATGAGGTTATGTACAGAGTGGCAAAAATTTGAGGTGCACATGTCCCAGATAATGTCATTCAAGGCTACACTCTGTAAGTTTGTGTCCTCTTTGTGTCTGTCTAGAGACACTTTGTTCCCTGTTTGTGATGTTCACTGATAGCCGCTCTGTTGAAATGCCTCTGGATACAGTTCCCAAGCGCTGTCTAGTGCCCCGCAACATAAGAACACTGTGTGCTTCATGAAGAACACAGAATGCTAAATGTCTGACCTAAGGACTTGAGTGAAATGTTAATAAATCAAAAATATATAATAAATCATGGGAATGGAGAGATGATTCAGCAGTTAAGAGTACTACTGGCTGCTCTTCCAGAGGACCTGGGTTAGATTTCCCAGCACCCAGGTGGCAGCTCACGACTGTTTATAACTTCAGTTCCAGGGGATTCAATATCCTCTTCTGATCTCCCAGAACACCAGGTGTGCCCATGGTACATAAACATATATTCAGGCAAAACAACCATACACATATGAATAAAATAAACATTTTTAAAAGAAATATATATATTAAATCAGGTGTCTTTAATCAACAGCACCTAAATGTTAAGTATTGATTGACAAAAATGTCATGACCAAAGGCACACAGAAACCTCATCTTATATTCTTCCTAGAAGACAAAGTCTCATACAGCCCAGGCTAGCCTGTAACTCACCACGTAGGCCAAGGATAACCTTGAACTCCTGATCCTCCTTCCTCCAACACCAAGTTGCCACCAAGCCTGTTTCAGCGGTGCTTTAGTATTTGCTAACTCAGCATTTGTGGGAACTTTATAATACATAACTACGTAACTACTGTGGATAAGTGGTACCCACTGCATACAAAATAAGACAGGACTGATTTCCAGAATACAGAAACATACCTTTAAACAAATGAGAAAAGTATAATCATAATAAAAGCCAAATATAAGCCTGGTGTGGTGGCACATGCCTGTAATACCAGCCTTTTGGGAGGTAGAAATAGGAAGATTGCTGGGTGGTGGTAGTGGTGTATACCTTTAATCCCAGCACTCCAAGCAGAAGCAGGAAGATCTCTGAGTTCGAGGCCAGCCTGGTCTATAGAACAAGTTCCAGGACAGCCAGAGCTACACAGAGAAACCCTGTTTTGAAAGAAGAAAAGAACAGGGGGACCAGTAGTTAGTTCACTGTTGCTCTTGGTTATAGGTCAGCCTGGAATTATGAGACTATCTCAAACAAACAAACAGCCATAACACAACAAAATTCATAATGCACATGAAGAGATTAATAGTCAGGAGAATGCAGTTCAAGAATGATAGACCTTTCGGACTGTTGAGATGGTCCAGCACATAAAGCCACTGGCTGGGCTGGGCAAGCCTGACAGCTGATTTCAATCCCTGGAACCTGTGTAAGGTAGGAGAGATCTGACTCCAACA
>NC_022016.1:75705391-75709996 GCF_000317375.1 Microtus ochrogaster | reverse complement strand
CTCCTTTAATGCCAGGGGATCTGATACCTTCTGAGGGTAACACACACACGTGGTACACCTATACATGTACAAGCAAACTAATACACATGTAAAATAAAGAGAAATAAAACACTGACAGAAGTTCAGAGATGGGTCACAGTAATAGTGAGAAAGTTGGAGGAGAAATGGGAAATATAGCACGATGCTGGCAGGAATATAAATTGATTCAACTACTTCGTGGAATGATCTTCGTATGCTAAAAACATGTGTGCCCTGTAACCCAGCAGTTCTATGTCTGATGGTCTATCCTTGTGAAATGGCTCCTTTAGATGAAGACGGTACAATAGATATCAGGACAGCCTGTCACAGAGGAAGCGAGCTAAAAGTTTATCAGTGCAAGGAGCTAAGTGAACTGATGTGCTGGGGTAGTGAGATTTATACAGGAGTTACAGGGACGAACCCTCTCTGAATGGACTCTCCAGTTTCTTCTGCATGCTCACTGGGCAAGGACAGTTAACACCACTTTCACTGTACAGGTGAGGAAACAGGTTCAAAGTCACCTAGTGATTGAGTGACTGGCCAGCTGCATCTCTCCCTCCCTTTACCCATGTTCTGAGCAAGGGAAGCTCCTCTTGTGCGCCAGATACCACTCTGAAACTGTGCATGTACCCTCTCACCTAGTCTTCCCCACTGCCCCAGTGAGATGAGTGTCACTCATATACAGCTGGGACAGCCAGGTCTCAGAGATGCTGGATGAGATGCCCAAGGGCTCCCAGCTTGCAAGCTGTGGTCCTGGGATTCCAACATGCCTCTCTGCCTCTCAAGCCCTGTCCTCTTTGTGTCAAGCCCAGGATGTGGCTGTTCAGGGTCTTTCTATCCTCCACCCCCGCTACCACCCCAGCCTTTCTGGCTTAGAGATCATATAGCCTGTCCTTGACAATTGAGATGGAGACCACCTTCCTGCTTTTCTGTGTTCAACAACCAGCCGGGTTATTTAGTCACCAATGTTTGGGACAGCACATACTCTTTTTGTTTCTTTCTCATTTTTTCAAAGATGGAAAATGCATCCGTTGACCTTTTACTAAATGATTGCTTTCGCCTCTGCCATCTGAACAAACGCAGCTCTAGTCCCTAGGTCTCCACTGTGTTGCCCCCCCCTTTCCTCTATACCCACAACACTAAGCCAGAGTATGTATGTGTGTATGTACGCACACACGTGCACACATGCACACACACACACTGTTTGTTTTTACCAGATCGTCTCCCCATTATAGTCTCCTGCTTCCATTTGCTTTGCTGTCTTGCTCTTTGGTAAGACAGGAGAGATCATGGTTCCCATTTTACAGGAGAAAAAAAAGCAAGACTTAGCAGGGAAAGTGACCAAATCCCCACAGAGAGTGAGCCTGTGTGTTTGGGATGCCAGGCAGATCTCCCAGGCTTTCAAATGCAATCATTGTACTGTGTGTGTGCATATGTGTGTCTGTCTGTCTGTCTGTGCATGTGTATGTCTGTGTATGTATGTCTGTGTGTGTCTGTGCATGTTTGTGTCTGTGTATTTCTGTGTTTCTATGTCTGTGTGTATGTGTGTGTCTATGTGTGTGTATGTATATGTGTGTGTATGTCTGCATATGTTTATGTGTATCTTTATGTCTGTGTGTGTCTGTATGTCTGTGTGTGTTTGTGTGTGTATGTCTGTGAGTGTGAATATGTGTGTGTCTGTGTGTATGTGTATATCTGTGTGTGTGTGTGTTTATCTCTCTGAATGATGGGGCAAAGGTGGTGTGGCAGGTGCCTTGGCAAGTGGTTATGAGAAAGCCACTTCTGACGGTTTCTTCCCCATGCCTAGGATTCTGCCACCACCCATCCCATCCTATCTCCCAAACCTGACCTGCAATAGAGACAGAAACTTTCCTCTTTCCCTCCCTCCCTTCCTCTTCTCATTCCCCCCTGGGCTGGGGATCTAATGCAAGGCCTCACACATGCTAAGCACACACAACTTCCTTAGTGGATTCTTTGAGAGGAACCAGCTAGATCAGAATGGTGACTGAGGTCCTGCTCTTGTGTTCTGCCCAGTCCTGGGAACTTCAAACACATTACAGCTCCACTTCTCTGCAGGCAGCTGCTACCCATTCTGTCTGGAGACCAGACAAGGGCAGTGAGGATGGAGATGGTGTCCCACCCCAAGCCAGAAAAATCAGAAGAAGAAAAAAAACCCAACTTTTGCTTTCACTTTCCTCTGGAAAGAGTTCATCAATCAGCCATTCTTGTCCAGAACCCCCAGGGAACCCGAAACACAGTTCTGATGCTCCTGTCATACAGGAAGGACGCTTGAGCCCCGAAAAGAGCGGTCATGCACTCCAGTCCCCAGACTAGCTCATGGGCAGACCTTTGCCTTTCAGGCCGCAGACAGTTCTTTATGACAGCTGCCTCAAACTTCATGGCGGCTTCCACCACCACCGCACTCTTGGAGGGCTCAGTCACCCCAGATCCCACTGCGTTTTGATGACACACACGTAGGGTGACATCTGTGAATCACATCATCAGTCACAGGTATCAGTGATTAGCCGTGACTCATTTCCGAGCAGGAAAGAACCTTTCAAACCCCCGACTAGACTGGTCACCACGGGCACAAACTGAGGCCTTCAGGGACTAGGGTCTGATGGTGGAGGTCTTTGGAGACAGGTAGGCGGGTACCCTGGATTTAATATTAGTTTTCTGTCCTCATGGCACAGCTCCTTTGTTTTTGTTTATTTCTTTGCTTGCTTACTTGCTTGCTTTTAAATCAAGACAGGGTTTCTCTGTGTAGTCTTGGCTGTCCTGGAACTCCCTCCTTAGACCGGACTGGTCTAGAACTCACAGAGATCTGCCTGCCTCTGCCTCCCAAGTGCTGGGATTAAAGGTGTGCACCACCGCCACCTGTCTTGCTTTTATTTCTTTTTATTGCTTATTTATTTGTTTTGGTTGTGAGCGAGCCATCCCTCAGCCCTATTTGTTTTTTAATCGAGACAGGGTTTCTCTGTGTAGCCCTGACTGTCCTGGAACTCACTTTGTAGATCAGACTGGCCTCAAATGCACAGACATCAACCTGCCTCTGTTTTCTGAGTACTGGAATTAAAGGCATGCACCACCACACCCAGTTTATTTATTTGGTTTTTAAAATATCTTTCAGTTATGTTTATATGGGTGTGTCTGTGTGTGGGTTTGTGCTTGTAGATGCAGTGTCTATGGCTGCCAGAAGGGAGAGTGGGATTTCCCGGAGCTGGAGTCACAGACCCACAGCTGTCCAGTGTGGATGCTGGGAACCTAACTCTGTCCTCTGGAACAGAAGCAAGTTCTTGTAACTGCTGAACCATTTCTCCAGCTCCTTGTTTTTGGTTTTTTGGATCATTTAGAGGTCTTTTTATTATTATTCTTAATACCTATTAAGCCATGAATTCATAGGGAACAGGCTCTGGAAGCTTCGGTTTCACTGCCACCGACTCACAGAGATGCAGAATGGGCTGGTTCTTCAGTTGAGCAGGACACCTTTCTCTTGCATCTCCTTCCTTTTCTGGCCGTTTCCCTTCACCATTCAGAATGCTTTCTTGGCCCTGGCACTGCTTCATGAGCTCAACAGCAGCATCCTGGGTGACACCGCAGACTCTTCCTGTTGGCTCAGTAAAGTCTGTGGGGCACACCTTTTTTGAATGGGACCTATTTCCTTGATGTCAACAATGTCCCTTTCTTGCAGATTCACAAACATAGAGCCAAAGGCCAACCCCAGGCTTTCTAAAACGTGCAGAGGACACGTATCTTCTAAAACGTGCAGAGGACACGTATGAGGTGTCTCTTCCCTCTCCCTTTATGTTTGTCATTTTGGCAGGCTTCTGGCAGGTGGTGGCTCCAGCCCAGACTCGAATGTTAAACAAATTGAATCCGTAAAGAAACCTTTGGAAAAAATTAGAGATAATGTTTACACGGTACCTAGTCAGTCTGAAATACGTGGCATTATCAATTAAGCGTGTGCCTCTTTCATTTGTGCTGAGGATTGGACCTACAGCCCCATGTGTGTTAAACTTGTGTTCTACCACTGAGCTAAACCCCCAGCTCTAAGTAGCTCTCGTTTTAATTAACTACTATTTTCTTTTTCTTGTGTGGTGGCATTTATGCACGTGTGGTGGTGCATATGCTCATGTGTAGTGGTGTGTGGCAGCCCGTGTGTGACTCGGTTTCCATCTGGAGTCAATCTGACTTGAAGAAGTCATTTGTGTTCAAGCCTGCCTGCTCTGCCTGCATCCTTGAGGACTGTGAGAAAGTTCTGATTAAGCCCAAGGGAAAGAGCATTTTGCCCATGAGAAAAGAGCACACTATCTAGCAGAAAGAATACTTCAGATGCCAAACCTCAGGGACATTGAGATAGAAATTGCAACTGCTCACTCAAGGACAGGAATGCAATTGTGGTTAGAGGCTGACTGACTGTGCTGTGCTTTGTTCTGCCTTTGTGCATTATAAGTTCTAAAATAAACTCTGAGCTGTTTGCCTGTTTTGACATGACCACACAGACCTCCCAATTCTATCCTGTGTCTTCCGTCTCTCTTTCTTCCATCTGACATTCCCTAGACTTTAATGACCCTCATCCCAGGTACT
>NC_022016.1:75703486-75704327 GCF_000317375.1 Microtus ochrogaster | reverse complement strand
TGCACCACCACCACTACCACCCAGCCGGTCTCTGTTCTTCAAGCAGAGAACAACAGATGTTTTTACAAACAGCCGGGCTCCTCTGCATGTTGGCTGTATAACAAGCCTGTGTCTTCCTCCAGAAAATGGACTTGCAATTTTTTAACGGCTTTTAGCCTTCCTAGGGCCATGGTGAAGGTCTGCTCTTTCTCCCCTAGAAATGGCGTCCCTTACTAAGGAAAAACATAGGCACAATGCGGTCTAGTGTTAAATATTTGCTGTGTGAATGGTTCGCTGAAGACGGTGAACACAGTGAGGTGCTCAGGTCATCAGCAGAGAAGTTAGCCAGGGGTGTAACGCTGCTGGGTAAAGGGCTACGGGAGGATGCCACCTCAAGATTGCTGTTTTTCAGGCTCTAAGGAGATGTCACGTGACCATCAAGGTTTGAGCACAGCAATCCCCATGGAGGTGCCAGGGGCAAATTCTCCCAGGCAGAGTTACTCCTTGAACTCACGACTGGAAAGCAATGAAAGGCTGCCCGTGGGCCCCAGATGTCCCCTCCAGCACCACTTCATGGCCCCGGTGACTGCTAGCAACATTCCAGGCAGCCCTGAAGAGGCCTCTGTCCCCACCCCTGACCCATGTGGATCAGTTCCTTAAACATCCAATAAATGTCCTATATCACCCTTTCTGAGTCTTTTTTTTTTTTTAAAAAGGTGAGGGTGGGAATGGCTAAAGAGACATTGGAGTCTAGAGATTTATTTATTTATTTATTTTTGGTTTTTCGAGACAGGGTTTCTCTGTATAGCAACCCTAGCTGTCCTGTCGCTCCTTAGACCGGACTGGTCTAGAACTCACAGAG
>NC_022016.1:75697211-75703386 GCF_000317375.1 Microtus ochrogaster | reverse complement strand
GCCTGTCCTAGAACTAGCTCTTGTAGACCAGGCTGGCCTTGAACTCCCAGAGATCTGCCTGCCACTGCCTCCAGAGTGCTGGGATTAAAGGTGGGTGCCACCACCGTCCGGCTGGAGTCTAGAAGATTAAATGAGAGCTTTTCCCAGCAAAAGCACCCAGGTCTTTTTATGGACCCAGCTGTCTTGCTTGGCCTGACCAACTTAGGACCAACAGAAATTGGATATGAGTCATCGATTGGGAGCAGGGGAGTAGCAATACCACACAATCCAGAAACTTGAGTCTGTGGAGACTCAGGGAGCCCTTCTGAGAAGTCCTGACCTTCATGTGGGTTCTCTGCTCCAGAGGAAGTATACATAAAAGTCCCTGAGATGGAGAGCCATACTGAAAGGGGTAAATCTACCTGTCTGTCACTCCATCTGCCCTGGAATGAGCTACTGATGAGCTCACAAAATGGGAGGGAGTATGGTACAGGGCACCACCGTCAGAGTTTCTCAGGCAGACGAAAGAATGAGCGAGTGAGGGCTGGTGAAATGGCTCAGCGAGCAAAGGGACTAGCAGCCAAGCCTGGTGGTCTGAGTTCGGTCCCTGGAACCCACATGGTAAAAGGAGAGACCAGATTCCTCCAAACTGTCCTCTGATCAACTGCCACACTTGCACGATGGCTGGTGTGCAAGCACACACACACACACACACACATACACACAAACACATTACTAGAAGTAAAAATAGAGAGATAGGTAGATCTCTAGTTCAAGACCAGCCTGGTTTATATAGCAAGATCCAATCTAGCCAGAACCACATAGTGAAACCCTGTCTCAATACATACATACATCCATGAAATAGGGGCCGGAGAGATGGTGTGGTTAAGAGCACTGTTGCTCTTCAACCTGGGTTGAAGACCTGGCCTTGAGCCCTAGCACCTAGATGGTAACTTACAACCCCCTGTAACTCAAGTTCCAGAAGATCTGATGCCCTCTCCTAACCTTTGTAGACAGCAAGCATACATGTGATGTACACACATACGTGCAGGCAAAATACTCACACATAAAATAAAATGAATAAATCTAATGGCTCTGACTAACTCTTGGGAGGCAGAGGCAGGTGGATCTCTGTAAGTCTGAGGCCAGCTTGATCTACACAATGAGTTCCAGGACAGCCAGAGCTATGTATGTAAGAAACAACAACAACAAAATAGACCTGGAGAAATAGCTCAGCAGTTCTGAGTACTTCCTACTTTTTCCAAGAACCTGAGTTCCACTTCTAGTAGCCACCTCCATAAGCAGCCTGTTACTGCTACCCTCCAGAGGATCTGACACCCTCTTTAGGCCTCCTCAGGCTCCTTACATACAGATACAAAACCACAAATAAACCTTTAAAAATATATACATATATGCATAATATAAATAAAATACCAAATGAATATGCTTCAGTGTACCATGGTCATTATAAACAGTGATGATAGGCTGGGTGGTGGTGCACACCTTTAATCCCAGCACTTGGGAGACAGAGGTGGATCTCTGTGAGTTTGAGACCACCCTGGTCTACAGAGTGAGTTCCAAGACAACCAGGGCTACACAGAGAAAACCTGTCTCAAAAAAAACAAACAAGCAAACAAACCAACAATAATGATGGAGTCAGTCAAACATCTGGTTACAGTCCTGACTCTGCCACTTGTGAGGTAACCTGTGCCTCAGTTTCTCTCATAAGCAAATAGAATAGTAATAGCTTGTTCCTCAGGCACAGGGGAAGATATTTACTCCAGGGAATACGAAATGTTGGAAAAGGGGGAAGTGCCTTACATTAGCCATTATTATTATTCATTTGCCTCTAACATTTTGCTTTTATTACCAGCTAGATAGCTAGAGTGAGCCGGAAGCTGCAAGGCAGAAGCTCACTGCCACCCCTCTCTCCTGACTGCTCTCCGGACTTGGCAGTGGCTTTCGCTTTGCCTGGGATTGCCAGGCCGACCAGAGAGACCCTGTAGCTTCTGAAAGCTCCTCTTGACACTCCACTATGGTAATGACCCTGTGCTGGGTTTGGCAACCGTGAGACAGTTGTTCTTAGACGTCTGTGCGCAGGTCCCTCGATCAACAAAACACACAGGATGAAGTGGGAAGCACCCAAGACTGGGTTTTTCTCCCCACCCCACCCCCGCCCCGTCCCCTTGAGGGGTGCGGTATTGTCAGCACAGCCAATACACCTTTGCCCACTAAACATGTACTCCGTGATGTCTTTACCAAACCAGGACCTGTACAATTGCTAAAAACAAACGGTATTCCTGCTGTTTGGGCGCTCAGATATTTGAGGTAGACACCCCAAAAAAAGGCAATTGACCTTCTGGTGGCCCCCATGCTACAGGAGGGAGCAAAGATGTCTAAGCTGACTCATTAGGCCAGGCAGACTCCGAAGACGATAGGGACAGAGTACAGCCTGTTCCAAATCAGTGAGAAAAGCCCTGTGTAGCCCAGGAACTGCAAGTTCTTAAAGAGGACTCCCCACAGGGTGTGGTGTGGTGTGTGTGTGTGTGTGTGTGTGTGTGTGTGCGTGTGTGTGTGTGTGTGTGTGTGTGTGTGTGTGTGTGTAGATGTAGAGCGTGGAGCACAGTTGCTGTTTAGCCACTGATTATTATTTGCAGGACAGATTTTCTGTCCTGATAATCCCATCAGTGACTACTTTGGGTTTTTTTGTTTTTTTTTTCCTTCGGAATGTTTTCTATAGTGCAACAATCTGCTGGTGCCTGTCTGGCTATTTACAAAGTGGGAGAGACAGTTGCAAATCCAAAGAATGCAAGGAAGTAAGGGGTGGGGGGGTCTCCTCATCAGTCTGACGCAACAGTTCTCCAGTTTCTGGTTGCATCAGAGTCAGCTCTGGCTTTGGGTTTGGTTTGGGTGCTGAGGGGGGAACCCAGGGCCGCACACACCCTACACCTCCAACTTTTCTTGTGCCAGGGACTCTCTCCATTTTCCAGGCAAGCCTTGAATTTGTGACCCTCCTGCTTTGATTTCCTGAGTAGCTGGAATTACAGGCCCGTACCCAAACCCGGTGTGAGGGCACATAAACAAAGCGCAGTTTGCTGGTCTTCACGCCTCACCCCAGCCTCAGTCTGCAGGGCTGAAGCGAGTCCCCTAGATTTGCATGTTTAACGAATTCCAGCTGCTGCCGCCGCCGCCACTGCCGCTGCTGCGGCTGCTACCCTGGGACCTCCCTCACAGCACAAGTGGCCCTGAAGAACAAAGACAAGCTTTGTGGACTCTGGTCACAGAGGTCAGAGACCCCACACAGAGCAGAGCCCAGGAATCTGGTAGTATCTGCTCCCCGGGACCCCGTGTCTATGGGATGGACACAGGTGGAACAGAATGAGCTGCCGCCTGTATATCACAGGCTCCATAAAGCTCCCACCCCCACCCGAGTTCAGCTTTTCGGGTTTGAATTCCCTCACCCTGAGCAGGTTTTCAACGGGGTTGGCTGGTCAAAGTCCTGTTTTGGAACCTAACAACCCACTGTTGGAGACAGAATCCCCGCCCCCACCCCCAGGACGCAGAGCAGGGCTGAAGGCTTGTGAGCTGACGCACAAACACAAATACTCCGAGCTCGCTCGGACTGCCAGGCTCACATCGACCAGCAATTATATCTTGTAAATTGCTTTCCGGGTGATGTTCAGAACATGTACGTGTGACTCCCTGAGAAGAAACGCGCAGAGGACACAGGGCGGGAGTGGCTAGCTGGGGAGTGGGCTGTCTGTAGAGAAGAGCTGTAGTCCTCATCTTCAGCAAAAATTTAGAGAATGCTGAACGTTGGAATTTAGGAATACTAGAATCTTCCACTCCCCTTTATAGCATCCTGCTAGGTAGTGGTCTAGCCTCTGCACAAACATTCACTTCTCTCTATTCAACACTCAACAACAGTGATTCTTTGCCAGGCTCAATGAGGTCCACAGTCCGTCTTCAAGAAGCCAGTAGAGTCTGGCAGTGGTGGCGGAGGCCTTTAATCCCAGCACTCAGGAGGCAGAGGCAGGTGGAGCTCTGTGAGTTCGAGGCCAGCCTGGTGTACTGAGAGAGTTCCAGGACAGTCTCCAAAGCTACAGAAAAACCCTGTCTCGAAAAAGAAACGATAAAAACACTGGTTGATCTTTCAGAGACACAGATTCCCAGCACGCACGTGATGGCTTATACAACTATGTAGAGCCCCAGTCCCAAGGGATCCAGTGCCCTTTTCCAGCACCACATCCACACAGATAAACATTCAGGCCAAACAACCACACACATAATAAAATAAATCTTTTTTAGAAATAGGCCATAGCAGTTTGCTTGATAAGCATGCAATAGGTGTCTGCAGGAGATGGCTAACCTGGCCAGGGACTTCGGGAAGGAAATGGTGTCTGAACCAAGTCCCTAGTGTATTGGCATACAACAGAACAGTGTTCAAGGCAAGGGAAACATGACAAGGAAGAGCCACAGCTGAGGACAGTGAACTGGCGATTGCTAGTTCTCTCTGGGTAACAAGGTAAGGGATGGCAAGAGATGACGTTGTGCTTAGAAGCAGGTCTTGAAGCCCCTGCCCTATTGAGAGGTTGGGAACTTTAACTTGACAGCAATGGGAACACATAGACCAGCAGTTTATGGGAGAACCTGGTCTGACACATAAATCTGCAAGGATTTCTACTTTGGGGGGGATACTATTGAATTCCTGCTGTGGGGAGTCAGGATAGCTCAGAAGTCTGCAGAACAGCGTGGCAGCAGCTTACCTGCAACAAAAGTGACGCAGGCCCCAGATAGCTGCTCGTCTTTGAGGAGGCCACTTAACACTGTCCGCTTTGTGCTGGGGGCAACTGAAGCCAAGCTGCAGGCAAGTGTCCAGGAGAGTCACATGGACAGTTGATGCAGGGCACACCCGGTGAATGGCTCGTAGCACACCTGGCCACACCTCACAGATGGCCACCCCCGTGGACGGGCCACTGGGGGTGTGGATCAAGCTGGTGCTGTGAATTTATGGAAGGAAACCTGTCCATAGGGACCCACTAGGATGCAGAGTAAGTTTGACCAGGGGAGACCCTGAAAAGAAGTTGGAGCTGTCAGGTAAATGTGTAGGGTTGAGGGCCCTTCGAGTGCAGATTCTAAGCCCATAGATAAGAAATAACCCAGAGTCCTCTGTGAAGGAAGGTCTGGTTGAATTTGGCCTTGGTGGAACCTGACAATATTTGCAGGCCCCAGAGCAAAGTGTCTTTGTTTCTTTGTTTGAGAGACAGCGGCTTTCTGAGTAACCCAGGCTAGCCTCAGAATGAACACCCTCTTGTTGGTGCACATCAAGTGTTAGGATTACAGGTGTGAACCATCACATCTGGCTTTGACTTTGAATTTTAGAGATAGGGGACCATCCAGGATAGAAGTTGAGGCTAGCTGGCTCGGCCGTTAAGAGCACTGACTGCTGTCCCAGAGGACATGGGCTAAGCTGCCAGCGCCCACACAGTGACTCACAGCCATTTTACAATTACATGACAGATCCAGGGGCTCTGACCCCCTTCATGGGAATTAGATCCACATAAGGGGTACATACAAGTAGGCAAACACTCATACACATAAAATTAATTTTTTTAAAAAAGACTAAAAGCAAAGATGGAACCATTCCTAGCACCCCCCCACCCCTTACCCCAACAACCAACACACATTCGAGTCTTTTGCCCTGAGTTCTGTAAACAAATAAATAAAATCATCTTAATTCCTGTCCTGCAGACATCTCTCAACCTATTGGGACGGACTGGTAAATTAAATAGAAGGTGACATTATAGTACAAAGAGCAATACTAGGATTTTGTCCTTCTCCAGCTCAGGGCAAGATCCCCGCGCGGTGCAGCAAGGGCTCCATCTCCAAGTGCCTTTTTTTTCCAGGCTGCGCAGCTCCCTTTGTGAAACCATTTTCCCGGGCCTCACTCCGGGCTCCTTCACCCAGCCTCTCTCCTGGTGCGTTTCCATGGAGACCACAAGCCCCTCGCAGCTTCCTGCGATTCTGCACCCCTCCCCCCTCGCCATCTCTCTTAGCTGCAGATTCCCAGTGGGGTTGATAATATCCAGAACTTTCCCCAGGCAAGATTTATTATCCGCATTCGGTATCAGTGAAAGCTGAGACCCAGACGTTAAGCGATTTGCTCCTGGCTCCGCCTGCCGCCAGTCTCAAACTC
>NC_022016.1:75695971-75697073 GCF_000317375.1 Microtus ochrogaster | reverse complement strand
CTCTCTCTCTCTCTCTTTCTCCCCCCTCTCTCTCCCTCTCCCTCCCTCCCTCCCTCCCTCCCTTTCTCTCTCTTCTCTCTTCTTCCCTATGTTTGGTACCTTGGTAGTTCAATTTTTGTCTCAGAAGAAAATCACAACATGTTCTGACTTAAAAGACTAATGACATGAAGTTCAATCCTTACATTAGTGACTTTAAGTCTATTCTTGGATTCGCCGTTTCAAGTCCTTTGTGAACTGAAAATAGTGCTGGATGATAAAGACCTGCCAAAAAGCCATCTCAGAATGTACCAGCCCTGATTATGCTCAGGCAACAATGATGATATTTTTTTTTAGCCTTGCGATATGCCAGACTGCATAAAGAAAAACCAGGTATGACCATGCCAAATTTACACAGCACACAGGATTTAGATACAAGGCACCAAGTAGTTGAACTATAACGCCAAAAGACAAGAACACCTTGACATATGGAAAATAGACTGTCTTACAAGGCTGCTTTCCAATTCCATCAACCCATTCTTTGTCTTCTGCAAGTTAATTTAAAGGTGTCATTCTTATATGATAACCACACAGATATGAAAGGACTATAGATATTTTGATGTGCTGGTTGTCTATCACTTATTGTTATAAAGTGAATATTAGGGGCTGGAGAGATAGCTCAGATGCTAAGGGCTTATAGTCCATGCAGAGCCACATGGTGGCTCACTAACACCTGTAACTCCAGGGCCAGAGGATCTGAAGGTGCTTCTGTCCTCCTTGGGCTTTTCCATACACGTGGTACACATACACACACATAAAATAAAACTAATGAACATCAAAAGAGATGCCCTCTATTTTCTTCCTCCGCCCCTCCTGTAACAGTCTGTCCTGTCTCTTTAAGAGACAAGCCATGCCCACTCCCCCATCAGCTGAGGCAGGCAGATCTTCCTGCTTGCAGCCTGAGTCTCTGTCTTTTCCATCTCCCTGTCTCCCTCTCGAAGAGGCAGCTTTTTCCTCTCTCCATTCTCCCCTTCTCTCTCTCTCTCTCTCTCTCTCTCTTCTCTCCTTCTTCTCCCTCTTCCCTTTCATAACCCACTAAATAAATATCCAACTTCACTCTGCATGG
>NC_022016.1:75689364-75693186 GCF_000317375.1 Microtus ochrogaster | reverse complement strand
CAGCAGTCAAGGATCTTAAAGAAGATGATAGTCCCACTCTACAGACGAAAAGACTGAGGCCCTGAAAGATTTATTTGCTGTCACCCAGCCTTACAGGAATAATGGAGCCATGAGCTACGCAATGGGTAAGAGCCGATGTTCTTCCCCTTGGTAATAGTTCACGCTAAGAGCATTTGCTTGGAGGAGGTTTTCAAAGGCTCATCTACATTCCCTGGGACTCTGGAGATGGTTTTTCTCCTGGGCCACAATCACAATTGTGTTTGATCCAAGACGATTTCTGTATAGAGAACTATAGCTACCACCATCACCAGCACGTGCCTTCCCCATTACCACGTTGCTTTTTGCTCACCGGAGCCTCCTAGACTTTCAAACTAGAGTTCCGAGACTTTTTGTGGCTGCGGCAAATTCGCAGGGCACGTCAGAGCCAGAATCCTACCCAGAGCTCTTGGTTCCAGAGTCTGTTCTGGCATACAGCCTCACCGAGTGGCAGGCTGAAAACAGAACAGGCAGGCGTCCCGTGGACACACAGCATCCAGGCAAGGAAGAGGCCTGGGCTGTGTTCGCACTCTGTCGAAGGCTGAGTTCCTGCAGAAGGTGAGAAGCGCCCTGCCTGACGCTGTACCACCGATGAAGTCCACACGCAAGAGCTCAGGTTTAAATGAAATTCTCTTGCCTCTCAGCTCGGAAGTGTTCACCTCACCAGTATGAAGTGACTAAGACGGACAATGGGGAGTAAATATCCCACCCCGATGTTGGCACAGGAGCTAGTGGAGGTTTGAGTTCACACGAGAAGACAGGGCGGCAGAGTGGCGGGGAGGGAACAGGTTTGCACCTCTGGAGAACTCTGTTCTCTCCGAATCAAGTGATGCTTGCACATGTTAAGAGTCAATTACCGTCCCCTGGTTGGAATTGATTGCCAAGGGCTTAAACCCGTGGGGTTATTGGAATAGCTGGGGAAAGAAGCCTGCAGGTAATTGACTCAAGTAGGCCAAACATGCAGAGCCCAGGAACGGGACAGTCTGTGACTGTTAACACCTTGCCCTGAGGCCCGCACCTCCGCACCTGGTAATTTCCATGTACTTTTGCACTGTCCCCAACCCTTCCAGAGTCAGCTCAGACATCTCTCCTCCAGGAAATGTGATTCTCACACCAGGTGGGATCCTCCTCTGGTCTCCCAGAAGCCCCACAGCTTCTGTGTTGTGACTCTGTCCACTCTGGCTTTTAGGACCTGTGTGTCTGTCTTCTCCATTCCAATGTGTTAACTCCTGGGCATGGGCGGTAGCTGCCTGAAAAGAGAGGAAAGGAGAAGAAGTACCCAGGAAGCCAGCCCTCATCCTAGCTCCTCCTCTCTCTGCTCCTCCTGAAACCCAGGCTAAGGGACCTCAGGCTCCATCCTACCAGCTCCAGGCTTTGGCTTCAGACCAGGTTTCTCTGGCTATGAATCGCTCATCACCCCCAAATAACTCTGGCTAGCTGCCCTGCTTCTTACAAAAGTCAAGGATCCTGAGTTGCATAGAAGCTGTCCCCAACCCTGAGTGTTCCATGTGCCCCTGCCAGCATTCAATGAGGTAACCCGAGAGCTGTCACAGGGTTAGCATGTATGCTGTGAAGATACTGAACTCACATAAGTGGACTTTGACTACATAGGCAAACCCGGAGTCGACACTTGAAGCTTTCCTGAGGGCAGTGGAAGAGTCTGAAGGTGATAGGTAAGCAGGCAGGCGCCATTGGTGAGTGGTTCCAGCAGGAAGTGGGTGCTACCTCCACCCCTTCCTCCTCTTCCTCTTCTGAGTCACATGTGTGCCGGCCAGTCCTAAATTCACAATGTAGACAGGCCTTGTGATCTTCCTGCCTCGTCTCCCGAGTGCGGGGATTACAGTCATGGGCCACCACACCAGCTTTGTGGGGTGCTGGGGGTGGAAGCCGGGGCTCTGTGCATGCTAGGCAAGCACTCCTAACCGAGCAAGAACCTCAGTTCCTCCAGCTGCTCTTTAAGGAGCTCTTACAGGGCACTGACTAGGGCATACTGAGGCATCCCACTGAATCCTTGAGATGTCCCTAGGCAAGGAGGGTGGCATCACGTCTGGAAGAAGGAGTTTAGGAGTCAAGTCCAGAACACGCTAACATTTTGACATGCTAACCTGCCAGAGCTGCACATGTCCCCACTTTACCTTCAGGGGACCTTCTGCCCCACCCACACCACCAACCAGCACCACAACTTGAGCTTCCTTCACTACAAGTATTTACTCCTCTCTTCATTCCTTATACCGATAACTTTAATATTTTGCGGAATGTAAACCTCCTTGAAGAAAATGTTCAAACGGATAAAATGTATGATCCTTCTCCCTGGGGGAAAATATACATGTAAATTTTGTATCTTGCTCCATATAGTCAATGATTCTTGGCAGAGTCCACAGACTCTAAGTTAAGAGCTATTTCATTTTACCCTGCCTTGATCCAGAGGACATTTAAAATAAATCATGAAAGGTTTGAGACAGGTCAAGAGGAGACTGGAGAAAAACAAGGTAGGGACAAAATGGAGCCCGGAATGAAACCAGCCCATACCATTGCGACCTACACAGCTAAGTCTGTGTCATCTGTTTAGCCCTGAAGACTCTGGCAGCCCAGAGAAAAAAGGGAAACATCGCTCACAGAGGTCACGGCATCCATGGGATAAAAACAAACCTCTTACTTCTCGAAGATGCACAGCCAGTCCTGGTAGATGGATGAGCTTCCCTTCTGAAAGCCTCCTTAGAAATAACAAAGGACAGAGGTCCCTCTGTGGCAGGGTGACCCCTGTCTCCTCTCCTGCCTGGAATGCTCTTGGCTTTAGTGCAGCCCACACTGTAGGCAGGCCGAGAGTGCTGGTCTCTTTTTGAGTGACAGTTCAGGTAGAGCTGTGTATGGGCCGGTGAGATGGTTTTCTCAGGTAAAGGTGCTCGCTGCCAACCCTGGTCACCTGAGTCTCATCTCCAGGACCCACATGGTGGAAGGAGAGAACTGAACCCCACAAGTGACCTCCACAAGCATGCTGTAGCATTAAATGGCTTTTAAAAAATATTTTTATGCCGGGCGGTGGTGGCGCACGCCTTTAATCCCAGCACTCGGGAGGCAGAGGCAGGCGGATCTCTGTGAGTTCGAGACCAGCCTGGTCTACAGAGCTAGTTCCAGGACAGGTTCCAAAGCTACAGAGAAACCCTGTCTCGAAAAACAAAAAAAAAAAATATTTTTATGTGTACAGGCATTTTTGCCTGCATATATGTCTATGCACGGCTTGCATGTCTGATACCCATGGAGGAGGCCAGAAGAGGGCTTTGAATACCCTGGAATTGGAGTTACAGACGGTTGTGAGCTGCAATGTAAGTGATGGGAATTGATCCCAGGTCCTCTGGAAGTGGAGCCGGTGCACTCAACTGATGGGCCATCTCTCCAGCACGCACGCGTGTGCACATACACACATGTACACACGCGCACACACACACACACACACATACACACACACACACACACACATACCTGCCAACGTTTTTCTAAGCTTGTGTAAGCTGGGAGCATAGCTCTGGAGGAAAACATGTTTAAACATATCCGTGATTTTCCATTCCATACCCAGTAGGAAAAAAAAAAACAACAGCAACAACAATAAAACTACTCCCTTAAGATAAAGTCTAGAAATGTTTGAATAATTAAAATCACTTTTTCTGTTTTTATATTTGTTTGTTTGTTCTTTGACACAGGGTTTTATGTAGCCTAGGCTAATCTCAAATTCCTTAAACTCCCAACCTTTCTGCTTCCACCTCCCAAATGCTGGTATTGAGCTCAAAA
>NC_022016.1:75680535-75687730 GCF_000317375.1 Microtus ochrogaster | reverse complement strand
TGTCTGAGTGCCAGAAAGTCGGCCACAAACCGATGAGCCACTGAAAGTGAAAACGCGAAACGCGACACCGTGTAATGCTGCCCAGATGTGAGAGGCTGGGACCAGCATGCGGAGGTGAGTTCACAGGCCAGACAGACCGAGCCTGCAGAGGAGGAAGGAGCCAGCGGACTGATTCAGAAGGCTTGGAGCGGAATAGACCTGACACTTATTCCCTAGAACTTAGAAAACAAAGGTTAGACACTGACTTTGGTCGAAATTCTAGGGATAATGGCCATAAAGTGTGACCTAGCTTTTAGGGCCCAACCTTCTGCTCCTCCACTTAAGAGCGCTGTGACCAACAAGCCACTTAACCTCTCCCAAGACTTAGTTAATGGGAATGCTATAACATGCCTACACTGCAGATTTATCCTGAGAATTGGATGAATCTCTCTACACGGTACTTTGTTTATGTCACCATGATTTGTGTATGTAAACTTAATCATCACACTAACCCAGGGGAGGGGATATTTTTCTCCTCAGTTTCCAGGTGATAAAATGGAAGCACAGAGAAGCCAAGTAACTGGCCCAGGTCACACAGGTGGAGACAGGCTTGAATGTCCTGGGGAGACCGCCCTCCACTGACCTGCTCTTGCCTGGGTTTCCGTGAATTAATTATTTGCACACAGGAAGCGCTGCTTCTATCACTTGCCCACATCACGGCTGTATTTTAACAGCTTTATTGGAGTATATTTTGCATGTTATGATTACATTTTGGCTATCATATCCTTCTGACACCAAGCTGAAGCCCCCTCAAGTCAGGGCAGTTTCCGGTTTGATCCCCAGAATCTCTCCAGCCAGATCCTCCCTAGCGTCTGTACGGTCTTGAAGAGATTTGCGGTAACAGGCAGACCTGCCTGGTGGGGCTTCGGCTAACTTCCTTCCTGTCTGCTGGTGACTCAGCCATTAGCCTAAACGATGGGATCCTGGGATTGACAAGCCTCTGACGAATCCCAGAGCCACCGTGGGTCCGGAGCAGCTGCCTCCCAGCCCAGAGCCCAGCAGCCACATAAATAAACTACAGAATTTGCAGGGTCCTGTATAAAATAAAAATCTAAGTGTTCTGGTGTGGCTTCTGCTGCCCTAATAAACACCATGACCCAAAGCAACCCAGAGGAGAAGAGGGTTTGTTTGGCTTACACCTCCTCCACATCACAGTCCATCCCGGGCGCCCTCAGGGCAGTAGCGCCCGCAGGAGTTGATGCAGACAGAACGGCAGAGGAGCTCTGTGTCTTCTAGTTTATTGGCTCCCTTTCCTAGCTAGCACAGGCCTACTTGCCTATGGACGGTACCACCAACAGTAGACTGGGCCCTCCTCCATCAGTGAGCAACCAAGAAATCCACAGACATGCCATAGGCCAACCTGATACAGGCAATTCTTCAACTGAGGTTTCTCATCCCACGTGTGTCAAGTGACAACCACGGTCAAGCACCACGTAGGGCCTCAATATCAAAATCGTCCTTAAGACTTTCAAGACAGGGACCGAAAGGCCTCAGACTTCGGAGCTGGATTATCTTCTTGGGTAAGAGATTTATTTGGTTTTTTTTGTTTGTTTGTTTGTTTTTGTTTTTTTGATTTTCAAGACAGGGTTTCTCTGTAGCTTTTTGGTTCCTGTCCTGGAACTAGCTCTTCTAGACCAGGCCTGCCTCTGCCTCCCGAGTGCTGGGATTAAAGGCGTGCGCCATCACCGCCTGGCTTGGGTAAGAGATTTATTGAGAAAGTTCTGAACGCCACAGAAAGTCAACATGGGACTCTGAAGAACTTTCAGGTCCACGCAAGTAAGTGGGGAGCCCTTCCTATGTTTCTAAGAGGACGGGGAGGGCTCTCAGCTCATGTGTTGGTGAGTAGCCTGTTGTACAAGCTTAGGGTCAGTTGTCTGATTGCCAGGTGACAGGAGACAGGGACAGCTTCCGCCTTTTAACTAGTTCCTATGTCCATCAAGCAGGGTGTGCCACATGTAAGGTGCCCTGTAAACTTGCTTTGGGAAGCAGGGATTTTTTGCAGTGACTGCCAGCCCCAGTAGGGCACGTGCCATGTCTTTAATGAAGCTCAGGGGGCAGAGAGAAAAAGAAGACCAAAGACCCTCTAGGGCAGTGGTTCTCAGCCTTCCTGATGCTGAGAACCTTTAATTCAGTTAGTTCCTCATATTTGGTGACCCCCCAACCGTGAACTTATGTTCACTGCGGCTTCATAACTGTAATTTTGTTACTATTATGAGTTGTAACATACATAGCTGCATTTTCTGATGGTGAAAGGGTCATTCAACACAAAGGTTGAGGAACATTAGAATCTAGCCCAAACTAAACAGTGACCAGGAGTATTAATCCAAACTGCACCCTTTGCAAACATGCAGGCCCTGAGGGAATCCTTCACCCGTGGCTCCTCTCGTCCCACCTGCAGCCCATCCCACTGCGTGCCCACTGGAGGCTGAGTCTAGAAACTGCAGAACAAAGGAACCGCCAGGCTCAGAGGAAGCTAAAGGCCAGCTGGTCCCCGGCCTCTCACGTAAGGCCTGCACACAGCTGCGCTGGGCCTCTACCTGCTCTTCAATACGGTCTTTTCCTTTATGTTGTTGTTTTGAAACCGGGCTTGAATTTATAGCCCCAGCAGGCCCCGAACTCACTCTGTAGGCCTTGGACCTGCAGCAATCCTCCTGCCTTTGCTTCCTAAGTGCTGGGATTACAACTATGTGATACCTCACCCAGCTACAACCTGCTCCTTATAGAATCCTTGGCAGCATTCTGTTGGGAAACCAACTCAGAAACCTGGGTGTTTGTCTGCTATGCCCAGGACCCCCTTCTGAGGTCCTAGGAGTACTCTTTCCTTCTCACAGAATCAGGGTCACTGGCAGGGGCTGCTTAGGCTCACTCCAGGTGGGCCACATACTCACTATAACTTAGGGCAAACTATATCTGAGCCCCAATCTCCTCATCTGCAAAATGGGCTCCAGTCCCCAATCTTCCTCACAGGAGGTCTCTTCCAGGAGCTCCCCGCAGGCAGAAGACAATATCACCACCCCTATCTACCCCACAGTGACTTTACAACCATATCTTGCTCAGGAGCCAGAGGCAGGAGGATCTTGTAGTTTGAGACCAGCCTGTCCTACTGAAGAGTTCCAGGTCAGTCAGAGCTGCAACACAAAGAAACCTTGTCACTGGGGGATGCAGGCATCACAGCTTGCGGCCACTGATGTCCGGAGCCTGCTGGGGCCTCAGGGAACCTGATCAGAGGCCATCAGTGGCTGAGGAGCTGTGTCAGCCTCTATTCCTGGAGTGAAGAAACCCAGCTGGTTTCAGGTTCCCTCAGGGAATCCTGGCCCTGACAGCTTGCTGATCAGGTGAGCAGTGTCTGACCTCAGGGTGTTCTCCTGGGCTCTCCACGTGGCCAGGCTGAGCACACACAGTGTGCTGTGGAGACCCCACCCCCACCCCAAGCAGCTGACCTTAGCCCAGCATCTAGGCCATGCTCAGAGATGATGTGTGGCCCTTTGGTTTCCAACATCTCGAGCGGAAAGATGGAGGCAGGACTAGCTCCTAATCCCAGCCGCCACACTCTCAAGGGTCTGCCTGTGTTCCTAGCAGCTGCTTTGGCTGAGCCTCAGTTTCTCTGTCTGAAAAATGGTGAAAGTTTCCTCGGAGGGTTGCGAAGAGGACAAGGATAGTTTGTGCTCAAACGGTGGTCATGACCGAGACCACGAGCCCCTAAAGGACAAGTGCTGTGGGTGCCTCTGTGTCCCCAGCGTCCAGCCTCAGTGCCACGAATGACTGGGACATGCTGGGCTGCAGTTGTGTCCCTTCACGTGTTAAAAACCTAGTTCCCAGGGTGGTGCTGTTGGGAGGTGGGGAACCTCTGAGGGAAGGGCCTTAGGGGAGCACTTTAGGTCACTGTGGGTGGGGGGATGAGTCTAGTGAAGCTGCTAGTTCTTTTATTTGTAACATGTGCATATGTGTGTGGGCTGTGCATGTATGTGCCTTCATGTTTACATGTGTGTACAAGTGGAGCCCAGAGTTTGATAGCAAGTGATCTTGCTCTGATCGCTCTCTACCTTGTATACCGGGGCATGGTCTCTCACTTGTACCCAGAGTTTGCTGATGTGGGCCAGTCTACCTAGTTGGCCAGTTCTGGGATCCCGTCTCCACCACACAAACTGTGGGACTGTGGGAGGGCCATCGCACCTACCTGGCTTTGCGTGGGTTCTGAGGATGTTTGTACAGCAGGTGCTATACCTGTGAGTCAAACTTCTGGCCTCACTTCTCTCTCTCTCTCTCTCTCTCTCTCTCTCTCTCTCTCTCTCTCCCTCTCCCTCTCCCTCTCCCTCTCCCTCTCCTTTATCTGTCTGTCTGTCTTTCTCTCTCTCTCTTTCTTTCTGCCTCCCCCTCCCAGACAGGTTTTCTCTGTGTAGCCCTGCCTGTTTTGGAACTCTCTCTGTAGACCAGGCTGACATCAACTCAGAGATCTGCTGGATCAAAGGCATGGGCCACCACCGCCTGGCCCAGCTGATAGTTTGTAAGAATGCTATTACGTAGCTGGTGGTGTGCAATCCCAGTGCCACAGGAATTTCATTAATTCAAGGCTAGCCTGCGATCGTTTGAATGAAACTGTCCCAATAGGCTTATATATCTGAAACCTTGGTCCCCACTAGGCGGTTTGGGAAGGATTAGGAGGTGTGGCCCTGTTGGAGGAGGTGTCACTGGGACTGAATTGGGATTGTTTATTTTGTTTTATTTTATTATTATTGTTTGTTTGTTTTTATTTTTTGAGGCAGGGTTTCTCTTTGTAACAGCCCTGACCGTCCTCGAACTCACTCTGTAGACCAGGCTGGCCTCAAACTCACAGAGTGCTGCCTGCCTCTGTCTCCTGAGTGCTGGGTGTGCCACCAGCACCTGGCTCTGATCTGGGACTGTCATTCTCATTGCGCTATCTGCATCCCGCTGAAGAGATGTGAGCTCCCAGCTGTACACGCCGCCCGCCATGCCTTTGTTCCACCATCATGGATTCTAACCCTCGGAGACCCTAGGCCCAATTATATTCTTTCTTTTTCAAGTTACCTTATAAAGGGTGTTTTATCATAGCCATAGAAATGCAAGCTGGGAGGTGGTGGCTCATACCTCTAATCCCAGCACTTGGGACACAGAAGCAATTGGATCTCTGTGAGTTGGAAGCCAATCTGGTCTACAGAGTGAGTTCTAGGACAGCTAGGGCTACACAGAGAAACTCTGTCTCAATAAACAAAACAAAAGAAACATAATAAATAATTTGGGCTATTTGGAAAAACCCTGTGTAAAAACAAAAACACAAAATAGTGAAAAAAGAGATACAGCCATTGAGCCGGTTCAGCATGAGCAGCATAAACCTGACAACCTCAGTTCTGTTCTGGGAACCAGGTAAAGGGTGAAAGGACCAACTCCACAAAGTAGCCCCTGGCCTCCACGCGGCACTCACACTCACACACACACACATCACACACACATCACACACACACACACACACACACACACACACACACACACACACACGAATAAGGAAACGAATAAGCACTTTTTTTAAAAGAAAAGAAAGGGATTATTATGAAGGCAGCAAGCCTGGCCCTTCCCTTCCCCTTTGCTGTGGACCTGAGATCAGTCTCCTGCTTGTTCCTACACACACCCCAACCATTTTGCTCTCTCCCTTTAGGTGACACAGCTAAGGGGCTGCCCTTATCACAGAGTCTCTTCTGTGACACTTAAATTCTTGACCTTCCAGAACTGTGCACTAAACCAAGCCCTTTTCTTAGAAAGTTAGCCCCCTCGGGTATTTCGTTGCAGTAACACCGACTAATGCAGACATGAGTGACTCCTGGCCTCTGGGTTTCAGGTTACTAAACTTTACCTAGAATCATTACCTCTGCGTCAGCCCTGGCCTTCCAGCACCCAGCTTGGCTTGCACGTGCCCGGGACCGGAAGTTCACTTTAGTTCACCAATGTTCTTCCTTCTACTCTGTTTCTATACTCACGTCTGCTCTCTACACGGGTGTAAAACAAGCCTACTTCCTCTTCCAGGAGAATTAGGAAATGGCAGGCACTGAGCCAGGTACCTCATTTAATCCTTTAACCTTGATGTTAGCCTTGAAAATGGACAGACACCGACTCTACTTCAGAGACGGGGGAAACAGGGGAAACAGACTCAGAAGAGACATACCCTTCTTTCTAACAGGGATGGTCTGTTTGTTTCTTCCTTTCTGTGTATCCCAGGCTGGCCCTAAACTGTGTAGGTCAGGTTGGCCTCAACCTCTCGGCAGTCTTCCTGCCTGAATCCTTTCCTGTGACCAAGGATTTCTCCAGTGCTGCCCTTTCAACACTCAGGGAACCTGCTGGAAGATAGGAGTTGTCCTCGGAGTTTCCTTTTCTGTCCCTTCCCTTCAGTACACATGTATGACATGAGTCAGGTGTAAGCCATGCTCCAGACGGTCCAGGCCCTTCACTGTTCCGAACCCTGTGAAAAGAGATGGAGAAGCACACATCTTGGGGATCCAGGAGGGCTTCCAGGAGGCAACAGCCTGAGTTCCGAGACTATTGGTTGTCCAGCTTCATGCCAAGGAGCAAGAAAGCAAGACGTTGTTGCGGTGCAGCTGTGTGCAGACAGCTACAGCTGAGGGGCTGGGGTGTGGCTCAGCTGTAGAGAGCAGAAGGCCTTGGGTTCAAACCCCACCATCGCGTAAGCTGGCTGACTGAGGTGGTGCACCTGGAGGTGGAGGCAGGAAGATTGGGAATTCAAGGCCGTCTTTGGCTGCACAGTGAATTTGAGGCCAGCCTGGGATACATGAAATTGTGTTTCAAAAACAAAACAACCACCACAAATGTGGAGACGGTGGAGCCAGGCTGCCGAGGGCACAGGGTCTGGCTAAGGAGGATGGATTTCAGCCACTGGCGCAGGCTGCCTTGCCTGAGTGCACATGGTTCCTATGGGGTTGCTCTGTTTGTCTGAACTCCAGGTTTTCATTCACTAGGTCAAGGTGTACCCCAGAATTCCTCTGGTTTAAACCAGATGCCCCAGAAGAGGAAGTAGGGTGCCTACTCAGGAATTGGAAGAGGACAGAGTTTTTGTCTCTATTAACAAGTAGTTATGATGAACAAAGACCATCAATTATTATTATTATTATTATTTTCAAGACAGGGTCTC